>NC_050593.1:5207483-5807483 GCF_013368585.1 Megalops cyprinoides
GCACAAAGGAAAACAACATAGTAATACTTCTCTAACTATTAATGATTGCTGCATTACTGTATGTGTCTTTGGTATTTTTGATTATTATCAGTTTTGTGTGCATATAACCCCAAGAATGCAAAGGGTAATTCTGTGTCAGCAATCATCTGAACAGGGCCGGCCCAAGCCTTTTTGGGGCCCTATGCAGAATTTTATTTGGGGGCCCCCCACCTCCTTGGCGCCGTCAAAACCCGTAGTATTAGCTAGCTAGTCCATTAACATAACATTAAGTTTTTGTATGATTACCATTGACATAATATCATTAGGGCTGTCAAGCGATTAAAAAAATTAATCTAATTAATGACATGCTTTGTGATTTAATTAATCGCATATATCAATATTTGCCATGAGGAGCATTTAAAAATATTTCAATTCAAATGGATTTTGGTAGATGACTGCATCAATGACAATGGTCAATATAAACTTTGAAGGTCAACATCTCTTTTATTTTCCATACATTCATAACATTTTTTTTTCACTGTTCATATGCAATAATGGCCATAACAATCAAAAATATGACCTAATGAATTGAGGAAATAAAAAAATCAGAAATGTTTCAGCAAGAACAATGATGGAAATAAGTCCATAAGTTTCTCATTTTATCCTTGACATTGTAATGATTGTCAATATGTCATATTTTAGATGCCAAAAAACTAAACTAAAATTAGTTAGGCATTATAGACCAACCGTAATATATGGTGGATATATATATATAGAATATAATGTGGACACGTTTCTGTGTATGATATAAAAGAACCTAGCTAGCCTGCAGTTGGGTATGATAAACAATAGCTAGCTAGCAAGGCTACCGTATATCTAGCCCGTCCATGTATGCTAAAAAGTAGCTCACTAGCCTGTAGCGGGATTGTGAAGCTATGATTAAAAGTGGCTTGCTTGCCTACCATATAGCTAGCCTTTATGTGTATGATAAAAAGCAGGAAGCTAGCTACCTAGCTAGCTAACTAACTTGCAGTCAAGAAACTGTTTATGTGTAGCTTGACAACACGTGTAAATGTAATCCTGAAGGAACTATTTTTGTCGGGGGAGCTGAATAAATGACAAAAAGACATAATTTGTTGCCTCAAATTATCGTTACTTGATAAGCAGCCTTGTTTGTAGAACAGTTGTATAACACAGCCATGCTGAAATTCAGTATAACAGCACTCCCTCTTGTGTGATATTGCTTAAATGCACAGTGACGTATGGAGTCAAGGGGCATCATACAGTGCGATTAATCTGCGTAAATTTTTTTGACACGTTATTTTTTCTATAAGTAATTAATCGATATTAAGGCGCTTTTTTGACAACCCTAAATATATCACACAAAAAAAACATTTCAAGCTCTCTTGGGGGCCTTCTGGTGGCCACCGGGCCCTAAGCAGGCACTTAGTTTGCTTATGCATTGGGCCAGCCCTCCATCTGAAATTCAATTTGAAATTCAAAGTAACTGCTTGATCGTACAGTTCATCTCTGCAAGAGCTGGATGTGGCTGGTCCTGTTGCTTTGGTCAACCCCGTGCTGCGCTCACTGTTGTCGTCATTAACATCCTAAATATCGCAACTTCACAGCTGAACGGCTCTCTCTCTCAGGCATCAAAAATGCATACACACATGCCATTCTTTCTGCCAGTGTTCAAGTCAATCTCTAAGAATGAAAAAAAGAAATAAACAGGGAAAGATAAAAACACGCTGGCTACAAGTGTTTCTAAAAACTGCACAAAATAAAACAATAATATTCACCCATATGAAAAAGATCTGGTAAAACACTGTATGTTACACTGTATATCGTATACAAAATATATAATGTAAACATGTGGCATTAAACCCACATACATAATCCATACTTGATTTAAGGTAGGTGTAACATATATGGCACGGCAAATATATAAAAAATTTTGGATTTAAATTTAACTTGATATATGGACGTGCGTATTTCAGCAACCAGACCAGATATATGTGCATTTATGTCAAACTTCCATGTAAACCTCCCAGTGCTTCCAGTGCTAAAATTCCAATGAACACGCATCTCACACTGACCTCAGTAGGTCAATAATTTCCTAATAGAAATCAGTGGTATTTTATTTGGGAATACACACCTTGGTGCAATTAAAATACACTGAATAAGCATAATCTACATCTTGCTAATACTACATTTACATTTACGTTTATTCATTTATTCATTTGACAGACAGAAAAAAAAAATGTCTTACAAGTGAGGCAGTCAACAATATTAGAAGCACTGCATGACCAGGTTTCAGTGGTTGGCCAGACAAGGGACAAGCTAGCTGGTAGAGATAACGAGTGCATTAAACCATTAGATTATGTTTTTTTTTAAAAAAAAAAAAATAGGGAAATGGTTTTGAAACATGAGAGATTCCATCAGGTGGTAGTATTTCAGGTGCTCAGGTGAGAGCAGAAGAGCTGTGTCTTCAGATGTTTCTTGAAGACAGGGAGGGACTCGGCAGAATGGATGAAGGTAATACTAATACTAATATTAATACAACTACCAATACATATATTAGATTAGATAGTAAAAAAAAGGAGAGGAGCACTTGCAGAAAAATGGGCTTTTTAAATTTTGTACATGAATGAAGAAGCTTTTAGTCTGGACACTGCACTTTCAGATTTCAGGTCACTTATTCACTTGATTAGTTTCTGGTTCAGTTCATCTACAGCTGGCATTCAACTAATGTCAAATCATCATAGCATATCAAGATGCCAACCTGGCCAGTGTTGCTAGATAGCCTGTATGTTTTTTCTTGGTAGCTAGCTGACGAGCTAATGTTGGCCCAAAATGGCATGCTAGCTAACTTTTCCATTTATCCATTTAGCTAGTGAATTGTTGGGACCTTTATTTGTTGGCTTACTTTGATAAACATATTCAGATTTTTTAAAAAAATGTCTCCTTGTTTTATCTAGGAAAAACAAGTGGGATAGATTGGTGAGAAATTAAAATGGTTACAGTATTGAGCTTTCAACTAAATATAGAGAATATACCTGCATTTAACTGCTAAAATTCTAATGAACACGCATCTCACACTGACCTGTTACAGAGGTCAGTAATTTCCTAATAGAGATCAGTGGTATGTTATTTGGGAATACACACCTTGGTGCAATTAAAATACACTGAATAAGTATAATCCACATCTTGCTGATACCACATTTACATTTACATTTATTCATTTATTCATTTGACAGACACTTTTAAAAAAGTGTCTTACAAGTGAGGCAGAGAACAACACAAGCAAAAAACCGTAAGAAGTCAACAATATTAGAAGCGCTGCGTGACCAGGTTTCAGTGGTTGGCCAGACAAGGTACAAGCTAGCTGGTAGAGATAACGAGTGCGTTAAACCATTAGATTATGTTTTTTTTTGTTGTTTTTAGATAGGGAAACGGTTTTGAAACATGAGAGATTCCATTAGGTGGTAGTATTTCAGGTGCTCAGGTGAGAGCCGAAGAGCTGTGTCTTCAGATTAAAATGTGCACAGTATTGAGCTTTCAACTAAATATAGAGAATATACCTGCATTTAACTGCATAAATGTTCCAGTATGATACAAGTGTACACATTAAGATATCAAATGATCATCTAAAGTGATGAGCTTTGAAGTGAACATTTTTACAGTCAGTCAATGGAGGTTAGTGTAGTAATTGAAGCCTGTATTTTAATGTTTTTTTGAACTAGATAATAGATTAATCGTCAACAAAAATCAGAGACTGTATAAACAATGAAGAATCCAGCAGCCCAATGTCAAAAGGCAAAGCAATCTACCAAAAACATTCTGTTACTGAGTCAGACGATTTGACTGATATTTTGTACAGGTAACACAGGTAAGATACTTTCTACTTTTCCAGGTTTGATGTATATTGTGCAGATATTGAGGCTATTTTAATAATTTGTTGTTTTGGAAATTTAGGCTGCTTGTGTATTTAACTCATTTGTCAACTATATTTATACTTTCATAAAAAGAAGGCACTTAAAACCCACATTAGTATAGTGAACCATTTTTTCATACAGGATCACTTGCGTATACCAAAAGATCTCCAGAGAATACCAAAGATCTCCAGAAGGAAGTGGCTGATCTGAAAATCGTATTATTGATATGTGTCTTTCTTTGTTTCCAGTGCTCATGGTGTTAATCCATAACACATTGAAGGCTGCTTGTAATCACAATTGTCTGGTTTAGGAGACACAGAGCAAAGTAGAGACTAAATATCCAAAGTTACAATGTATGTCTTTGTTTGTGAAGGCATGGCAGCAGCAGATTTTACTGCTAGGTGACTGTATCATTGCAGCTATTATTATTCATGATTTGCAGAAATACCAAGAGTCATTGCAGATATCAAGGATGTTACATGATCTCAAAAGAGTTCATCATCAGACGTTGTGGAGACCATTTCCCCTGTGTCTGTGCAGTCATTTTCATCACCAAAGTCTAGAACAGATGTTGTCCATGCATAGTCGGATACAGTAAATGAGATACATATAAGACTTATACATAGGTCATACATATACATAGATCATACATATACATAGAATTGCATGTGTCAAATTCAAAAAAACGAATTTCAACTCAACAACTTCAGAAGGTCATTGCTTTTGCAGTTAGCAGGCAGCATCAGACCGATCACAGTCACAGATTATGGGATCTACCAAAGTGGATCTGGGTGGCCCATTAAATCTAAAATGAGGTACGATGTGGTACAAATATGCAGTTACTTCAAAACTGCACCACTGCTTGGTGAATTTCACTTTCAAACATGAAAGTAACATTCTATTGTAAAGTCATCAGAATTTTTCTAAGGAGTCCTGGCCCTGGTACATTCTCTTTAACCCACAGACCAGCAACCCATCCCCAACCCCCAGAACCACCACAGGAAAACCCTCTCTGTCCTGAGTTGAACAATAATCCTGGTTGCCATGCAGGTAGCAAGCATACATTATTCCCCAGGCAAATGGCTGAGATTCAGAATGGAATCCCTACTGCCAGAGGAACGTAAAGAGGGAGTGACACACAAACAGACACTCATGTCATTCCAGCCCTCAGTCACTGTTAGTCCCCTTATGGAGTAAATGCTGTGCACCTCGTCTGAGCACTGTCTTAAACGATTGCAGATCTGCCGGACCTGCCCTCCTCAAAACATATTAAAGGTCAGCACTGGGGCCACCAGCACTGAAGAGGCCAGCACAGCAGAGCCTGGTGCTGAAGAGAAAGTAGAAGAATAAGAGACCAATAGTTGCCACAATACAGGGAAATCGGTAAGTCATCCAAATTCAGTAAAAGCAACATTTTGGTGTGAGCTCTGGGAGGTTTTACATCTCAGTTGTAAAAGATGCTCAGGAGTGGATGTTCCAGTGGGAATACTCCAGCAGTGCTTGGAGAGGTGTGTTTTTATAGGATGGACACTGAATTAAACCCTCACTAAAAAATAATAATAATAATAATTCTTGTTTGTTGCGTTTCTTCAGTTTCTTTGTGACATCTTTAGTGAGTCACAGGGCCATAGCAAAAGTGTTTCTTTATGCCCTCAACAACAGATCCCAGATCAACATGCCCATTCCCCCCACAATTTCAACCTACACTCCTTAGGTTTAAATTTTGATTCTGATCCAGGATACAGCTTTAAACTTGAAGATGTGAATTCTGGATTTATAATTTGCAAAGAAGGCTGCTGTATTTATTGAAACTTTTATATTTGATCAGTTGCAGCAGGGCAAAAAGAAGCCACATCAATTTGATAGCAAAGTGGATTCTGGATTTTTAATATACATAAAAAAATATGTCAATGAAAGAGAGTGGAGTAACTTAACATCTGTGATATTATGCATGTCATATCCACAGGTCACTGTGAGTCAGAGCAAAAATATTTGCTAATTAGTCACTTGGCCATTAAAAAGTTCCTCCAGTACAGGATGTACGAGCTATCAGAAATGCGGATGCATTTTTTTATAATTAGGCAAATCCCATTCACATGCTTTTAACAGTTAACAGATGTGTGGGTGTAATACATGCGTTCATCAGATAGATCAATACATACATGGTTTAACTCTTTGATTCATTCAGACAGCATTTCCCAAACCTCTCCTGGAGCACCCCTTGTCCTGCATGTTTTAGATCTCTCCCTGCTCCAACACAGCTGATTCAAATGATCAACTCCTTATGAACTCCTGAAGCTGCTTAATAACAAACTGATCATTTAAATCAGCTGTATTGGAGCAGGGAAAGATCTTTGGTCAACAGCACATTTGTTTGAAGGTTTTTTCAGTAAAATGTCCTACAGTAAACAACATATTCTCTATAACCCTTTTAATGCATGTATATTCTTAGGGCAGGAATAATAACTTATTCAGATTTAATCAAATTTTACATTAATCTAGACATACATTAGTGTCATCAAAATCTGTATCACTGGGTCATATGGCATGGCCACAATATTACATTTTGTCATCATAAATGAATGTTATGAATATACAATTTTCAAATTAAATGAGGGAACATTTACTTTATGAGCACCAGAAGGAATAACAACAACAGAAAAAAACAGAGCCAGTTGGAAATTTGGGAAAGAATGAGTAGACAGAAGAAAAAAATTCTTTGAAAGTATGGAAGTAGAAAAAAATGACAGCTAATAAACTGAACTATATCAGTTCATTTTGTTGGTTCAAAAAGTGTTATGCAGCCATTTCTGACCTATGGGTGGAGTGCTTCCCATCCTCACAGTCACCAGGGCAGGGATATCAGGAGATTACCAATCCAACCACAGCGCAGGACAGGCCAGGCGACATAAGATCATTGGAGTCTTTACTTAGTGCTCCCATGCTGCCAAACGATGACCCATTAGAGCAACGATACCCATGATAGGTGTTTCCTAGTTCATAAAAAAAAGTTTATTTCCGGAAACTAGTACATTTACATTTACATTTACTCATTTAGCAGACGCTTTTATCCAAAGTGACTTACAATACGAGGAATACATTCAAGCTACAGTATGAAAGGAGGCCTTGTAGTAGGCACGAAGTGCTAAGGGAGCTGTAAGGGATAAAGCAAGACAACGCAGACAGAAAGGTGAACCGATAAGTGCCATAAGATAAAGTGCAACAGAATAAGGTGAGGGTTAGAAATGTTAGTATGTTAGGCGAGAAGGTGAGTTCAGAAGGGGTGAGTCTTCAAGAGATTCTTGAAGATAGAGAGGGATGCCCCTGCTCTTATAGCCTTTGATAGCTCGTTCCACCAATGGGGAACTGTCTGCGAGAACTGCCTGGACTGGGCTTGCCTTGTGCATAGGGAAGGCAATGCCAGGCGATGTTCATGCGAGGAATGCAGTGATCGATTGGGAGTATAAGCCATTAAGATGGAGTTCAAGTAGATGGGAGCGGAGCCGGCAAACACTCTATAAGAGAGCATTAGTGACTTGAACTTTATACGGGTGGCTACTGGTAGCCAATGGAGCTCGATGAGTAGCGGTGTGACGTGAGTCTAGTAACAATAAAGATCAGTTTGTCAGTCACAATTCATCAATGTTGCGAGTGGAAATCAGATGCAAATACAATATCTTGGGTGTAGAGCAGGTGGAACGTAATATCAGACACATGTCTTTGTTACACGTGCCAGCACAAAGGTTTCACAGATCTCATGGCATTGCCTTTTCTTTTTTGTTTTGAAGAAATTATCAATGTCCAATTACCATTTTGAAAACACTGCAGAGAGGGTCACAAGAAGTAATAACTTACTGGTTCAGATAAAGAGCAGTGCATGTAGAGCTTGGCCTTGCACAATTAAATCATACTGCAGCCATGCTCCACCTCAATAGTAAGACTTTTTAAACATTCTTCAGTTTGTGAATTGCACAATAAAATGATGGACCTGATTATATGTATGTATCATATATATATATATATATATATATATATATATATATTTATATATATATATATACAAACACACACAGAAAATCAGATCCATTATTGGCACCCTTAATAAAAATGAAGAAAACGCTGCATATAATAAACAACACAGATAACAATATACTATAATATGTTATGTTCACATATGTGAAAGCTATATACTTTTATTTCAATGGTAATGTGTACAAAAAAATACATAAACAATTATACATACCACTTAGCACTGAAAGGGCAAAAACCAAAAAAATTAAAACATATGGGATGGTTGCTTGCCAGGAGGAGGACACAAGTGCATGATGTCTCCATGGATGGTTAGGAAGATGGTAACGGTGGCAATAAACAACCCAAGGATCACAGTTCAAGAATTGCAGCACTTGGTTGCATCTTGGGGTCACTACATCTCAAAAACAACCATAAAACACCTCCATTCCAACAAGCTCTTTGGAAGGGTGGCACAAAGAAAGCCTTTACTGACTACAAGACACAAAACCAAGTATCTGGAGTTTGCCAGATGTCATTGCCATTATGAGTGCAGGAGAGTGCCATGGTTAGAGCGACCAAAATTGAACTTTTTGGCCATACACACTATCAGCATGCTTGGCAGCAAAGGAAGAATAGACACAAGGAGGAGCACCTCATCCCTACTGTCAAATTTAGAGGTGGGTTTTAGATTGATGGTTTGGGGATGTTTTGCTGCCGATGGTCCAGGGGAACTAGTTAAGATCAATGGCATACTGTATTCTACCAGGTGCAAGGAAAATTTAGCAGAAAATCTGGTTGTCTTTGCTAGCAACAATGACCCCAATCATACATCAAAATCCATACATATATGGTTAACTGAAAACAAAATCCATTTTCTGCAATGGCCATCCCAGTCTCTGGACTTAAATACCATTGAGAAGTGCAAGTCCAAAGATATCAGCGATCTTGAAAAGTTCTTTGTGAAGGAACAGTCGAAGATCCTTCCAAATGTGTTCTCTAACCTTATCACAGATTATAGGAAAAGACTCAAGGCTTTCATCTTTGTCAGGGGTGGTTGCACAAAGTATTAATCCAGGGGTGCCAGTAATTGTTAAACCTG
This sequence comes from Megalops cyprinoides, assembly GCF_013368585.1. Lineage (NCBI taxonomy): Eukaryota > Metazoa > Chordata > Actinopteri > Elopiformes > Megalopidae > Megalops > Megalops cyprinoides. The sequence continues at coordinate 5,216,508 of NC_050593.1, forward strand.
TTTTTTGGGGAAATAAATGTTATTTGAAAAATAGAAGACTTTGGTTGATTCCATTAAATCATTAATAGTCCACTATCTTACAGATGTTGGAAAATAAAATTTATGTCAATAATGGTATTATTTTTTTAGTTGGCAGTATTTTTTTTACAGTATTTGTTTGTTTTTTTAACAGTATTACAGTAATATACATCAGATACATATCAGGGTAAACTCTCAAAAGAAGACAGTGTCTCAAGTTGTTATTCAATATTGCAGTCTAACCACATTCCAACCACCTGTCATAAATGTGGGAGCAGAAAGGTGAAGACAGAGAGAGAAAGAAAATACCATGTAATAGATTTAAGAACTGGATTTACAGGAAACGCAGCATATGTATTTGTTGCTAATTTTAGACTGTGCTGCTACATTTATTAACTTTGCATAACTGTGCAATGTATTAGGTGTACTAAATCAAGTAAATGACTGTGAAAAAACGGCACATGCACATCAGAGCAGACAGAGATGTCTATTCTGGATGTAAGAAAGAGAATGCAGTTGGTTTCCATGGCTAGGAACATTAAATTGGCCAATGATATATTTATCTCTTGGAGCACAGTGTGGATGGCAAGGAATGCAGTTCTAAACCAGCTTCAGACCCATGGCTGTAACCAGGGTTCCCAAAATAGTGAGGTCATTGATGTCAGTATACAGTTGTATTCATTTCCAAATCTGGCTTTGAAATCTTTTGTAGGCTTACTATTATTGATACCGTATGTATGACGCAAGGATTAGTATGGTATTTTTCTCATAGTTTTCTTATACTATTCCTACAAGATGTATATGTTGGGTTATAACTTTTGGGTTTTAGAATATTAAAAGTAAAGTAATCATAATGGATGTTTTCATTATGTGCGTTTCAGTGCGTTTTCATTAAATTTGACTTTAAGTTTAATATTTTATGTCTAGAATGGGCTATTTCATTAATTTTGGTAATTATGTACTCTTACTTTAAGAGAGCGCACCCTCGCGCATTTACTTCAGTTAAGCGGTAGAACTTGGGAATCGAGAGGAGGCCAGACTAGCTGTGGAGTTACATGGTTTTCATACCGTGTCGTGTCATGTTTAGTTTTATATTATCCAGCAAAGAAAATTCAGTGGATTTGACCTGCTTGTGACACGTGTGTAATAAAAGTTGTTTGTGTTTTTTCAACTTTACAACGAAGTCGAGTGGATGACTGTAAAACTACATCAGTCGGACACGTGCAGGTCGTGACTACTAGCTAGATCGCTTTTTCAGCAGTAACGCCACGCCGTCGCCTGCATAAGCGGTTTTTTAATCAATGGCGTTGTGTGAAACGTTAGCTAGTGTGGTGCCTATCCTCCGGGTTTGGGCCAGAGGGACCAAGGGCCTTCCTCCACACTTCGGTGCCTTCTGGAAATAAATAAGAGTTCTTACAGAGTCTGATGTAATTAAGCTTTTGGTTTATTGCATATGGTGATCAGTCATATACAGCAAACCGGGTTGGTCCGCGGAGCAACAGGTTACAATGCATTCGCAAGCATATCCCCAAGCATTCTGCCCCCCCCCTCCTGCATCCATCCTGTATGCCTTTTCTCACTCCTCCCATCTCAGACCCCAACTTCCGACTCCTCCCAGGCTCCCCCTTCAAGATCACTCCATCTTCCATTTTATACACCATTATTTAATTTTTAACTGTTACATTTACCCCGCCTAGAAAATCCCATAAACACCATAGTCATCACTTGTATATTATTCTTAAACATAACACTTTTGAAATTTCCCATTAGTTCCACTCCACACCTATATGATTTTTAAACATAATTAAACAATACAGAGTTCATTTTATTTTTAAACATATATATACCTGCAATATCACCATTATTTGTATTTATTTAAGGGTCAAATAACTCAGTTAGCCAGACAGCAGTGCTGCAGACTGTAAAAAGGCACACAGATATCTATGTGCCATAAGCTACAAGGTTAGGCCTTAAAACAAAGGATTAATGTAAGAACTAGGCCCCGTCTGGACACGGCCCAGGAGATGGGCCAGAAGAACTGAACCCTGCAAAGGGGGGCCATTAGCTCAGCACTACTATGATGGGCAACTATGACAAATTGCAGTAAATCCACATACAGTTTGCAAGCATTTTGTCAGTAGATGTCAGCTAGGCCAATGCAGGCAATCAGCTGTTATTTTCTAGCTGTATAACTCATAAAAGAAAATATAAAACTAAAATGGGATGCATATGTTAAAGGGGCAAAAACAGGCTGACATGCTGTAGGGGCATGTCAAGGGGAGGAGATACAATAAGCGAAGGTGGCATGACTATGAGTCAGAGGAAAAAGATACAATAAGCGTAGACCGTAAACCAATAGGAGAAGAGAAGGGAAAAAAGATACAATAAGCGTAGACTAGGAACCAATAGGAGAAGAGAAGGCATGACTATGAAACAACAACATAGCGCACAAAGGTTCTGGGGTGACGTCCAAGGAGGGGCAATGCTGAAGGCAGTGTTCCTTCTTCAAGGTTGCATACCCTGGCATCAACTGTCCTGCAATAGCTTTCAAATACTTATAACCTAGAATAACCCCTGGCCTTACCCAAACCCATGATCATACAGAATCACAGCATATTAATAACAGTACTTAATGCTTTTCCAATAGCGGCACTTTAATCAATACTATCATTAAATGTTTATTCATTGTAGTGCTTATGTAGTAAATCAACAATTTCATGTAATGCTTATTATTTTAGTACTTAATATAATGCCTTTCATTAATAACAGTGCTTTAGTGCATACTAGTGCTTTAGGCCTCACGTAAGGCCTCACATTCTCCACCACACTAGCCTACTAATATTAAAGAAATAGCCTAGCCTTCATCATGGCCAGAGTACGCAATTTTAACGTTTCATACAATTGCCAGTTCACACACAAGCCACCTGCTGCTGCCAGAGTGCGTAAATTCCAATTGCTGCTGTCAGTGGAAAGGGGCTGCGTACGCGCCCTCTCTCACAACTCTCACACACAGCGGACACTAAATAACAATTCTAAACTGAATTAAGCATGCACTCGTCTCAGAGGAGAAGTTCCCAACCACTGATTTTTTATGTATTTATTTATTTTTATCCAGTTGTATTTAGCTCTAAAAAATTACCGAAGTCCGGACCTCGGTGACCTCATAGCTGGGTACAGGCATGTTCAGACCTATCTCTTATTACAACTACAATGGTTGAAAGAGTGCTCTGACTTTCTGAATTTAAGAATTTTAGTTTTAAAATTTGATACCTTACTGGGCTGGCACTGTTAATATAAGGGTACAAAAGATCGTAAAATAGTGACGGGAAAGTGAGTGAGTCTTCTTGATCCTCAGAATTAGTGACGTGTCAGTAGCGAACGACTCGGTTCTATGAGCCGGCTGGCTCCCGTCTGAATCTGAGAGCGGATTTCTTTTTTTTCTTTCTTTCTTTTCTTTTTTCTTTTTTTTTTTTTTTTTTTTTTGTTAATACAAGACATAAAAATAGTAGCATTAGAATTGTAACATACATTTATGTACAAGGACCCTAATTTATAAATTAAACTTTATCATAGGTATGTATGCGTAGGAAAAAAACATATATAGTATATATAGGGTTCGGTACTATTCGCGGTTTCAGGCATCCGCTGGGGGTCTTGGAACATATACCCCACGGATAAGGGGGGGCTACTGCTACTGTGCTGTATTTATTAACAGTGCACTGCTTAGCACTGCAGAGAATCATGTTCTGTTGTTTGTCTTAGTTAGTTTTGTGAGTGCAAGTAACTGAGACAAACTTGGTAGTTTCGGCTTCCACCTCCCAGCTGGCTGCTTATCTGCTGGACAGCTGAGCAGGGCATTTACTGGGTGCCCTGTTCGATATTGTGAATTAACTTAACTTGATCGTATTGGTACTTCTGTAGCACTTCCATGTGAAGCCACACTTGTGGTCTCAACCCTGTGTTTGGCACTATCTTTTATTCATGTGTGGTTGGTGGTGTCCTTGTTTGTGTAATGTTTTGTTGGATGCATTTTGTGCTAAACTTTGTAACTTGAGGAGTCGCTCTGGGTGGAAGCAACTCCTGGATATCAAAAATATAAATGTAAAGGTACTCACATCTTGTAAGTCACTGTAGACAAGACTGTCTGCTGACAGTGTTTACAGTACACGTGGCCTTTTCTTATTTTACCACAGCCTTGTCCAGGAGCAAACTGCTATCACATCATTGATTTTATTACACAATTCAATGAGAGAATGCTGCTGTGTCAGTTCTTCTAAAAATGTAAAGGTAAATATTGACTGAAAAGTAAATCTTTCAATTGTTCCTCTGTATGTATGCCAAAATCCCTGAACATTTATTAAGAGCAGATGAATGACAAAACAATGCAGGAGGGTTGGGAGGAACCTCACAACCACCCTTAGTTACACTAGGTGTTTTTTTACACTTGCACCTCAAGGCCCAAGAAGCCACACTATTGAAAACTGGTTATGCTGCACTTCTAATATTTTTGACTCCTTATGTGGCTTTTTGCCTGTTATGTACTCTGCCTCACTTGTAAATCACTTTGGATTAAAGCATCTGCCAGATGAATAGTGTAAATGTAGACTGAGCAGAAAGAAACCCATGCTTCACTGAAGTTCTTTGGTAGGATACATTCAATAACAGTCAGATCAATACATCAACCTGTTAGCCCAGTTTGTTATTGTTGTTGTTGTTTGTTTGCTGAATAATGTTAGCTATTATGTACATATTTTTTACATGGAACTTGTTTAGTTGGATCATCATAGAAACAACAGGCCATGTATGTATCCAAGAAAGAGATCAATTTTGTGAAATATAACCAAATTTCAAAGCAGTGTTGTTAAGGTTGTACAGTTGTGGCAATTCAGTTATCAACTGTGTAGAGACTCCAGCCATAGCAATCTCTGCAGGCTCCTAGGTCTCATAGCACCTGTGACATTAGTACAACATGCACGTGTCCATGTTAGGGCATCCCTCAGGCATTTCAGCATTACCCACATGCTTTGGACCCCCTCCTCCCAACATGTCAGTATTCCGCCCTTGGGCGTCAAGCTGAGCATCAGTCAGGATGGACATAAACACAACATTATTTCTTCTCCATGAACCCTCAAAACAATTCTCAACCAAAATGGATTTTATTTCTCAAACTAAATCCCAGTCAGTCCTATCTCCACAGCTAAAGTGACCTTCAAACCTAGTGGATTTAAACTGTAAAATCATGAATATTATCCTTTCAGTTTCTGCCTTTATTTCATTCCCTTAGTGCTAAGGTTTCCATTGGGGAGAACTTGAAGATTTTTAAAACCTGACAGTTGGTGTAGCAATTGCTAATATGCAAAATCTCAAAAAGTCATTGCTGCAAAGAAAAGAAGCAATATGTGGTCATTGTTTAACAGATGAGGTAGAGACAGAAATGTATTGCCACCTCTCAGAGCCCGGTCACCGCCCGGCAGGCAGGCAAGGCAAGTCTTTTGGTCTGTACCTCCTTGAAATGTTTTTTTTTTATTATTACTTTAAAGCATGTTACGATAATGCATCAAAAATGAGAATATGAGAAATTATTTAGAAATGCCTTCCTTGTATCTCCATCAGCTGACATGGATCACAGTCTTGAAAGTACCAATGTAACAACTTAAGGATCTGACACATCTTCCATTTGTTCAGAAAAAGTGGAAACTGTCAATGGCATAATGTTAGACTGTTCATGACGTCATTACTTGTGTTGGATTTCAATGAAGTTGATGTACTTGCGAGCTAACTAATAAACTGTTACACAAAGAACTTCAGTCTGGACCATGGTTGAAGGAGAGGTAGAAACAGGTTTATTGATGATCTTCAATACAGCAAGGCTTCACAAGCGATGATCGGCTCAGCAGAGTTTCACGTTACATGCACAAAGTCTCACACTTCGGATCTTACACCTTGCACACTCCCTAACCTCTCAGGGTCCCCTCTGTGCTTCTGATCTCTGCTCTCTCTCCCTCGTGATTGATAGTGAGAACACACTGACCTGGTTCCTCTCTGTCCTCCCTGTCACAGACCTTGACAGGTGGACAGAGAAGGAGAGTGGGTCATGGGGCACAATGAGTGTCACCACCAAATGACACGCATCTGCACCACCCAGGCAAGACCCTCCAGAAGTCTCAAAGTATATTTATTACCCGCGCCTAGAAGTCTAGAAGATGAGGTAGAAGACCAAAGGTCACACGCAAGAGTAGGAGAGGGCCTGGAAGTCCAGGCCTTGGGGTCCAAAGATCACACGCACAGTGGAAATCAGAGGCCTCTCCGTTGGAGGGCCTGCAGCACATGCATACAGAGCACATGTGCGCGTGATTTGTTCAATAGCAGCATCACATTGGAATGTGGATCACATGCCCTAACTATGTGATCACCTTAAAACTACATAGACACAGTCACATTATACACTGTGCATACTAATTCTACCAAACTAATCATTATACTGCTCACCAACTACAATAAATGATCACTAAATAATCACTACTATCCTTCACTTGTGTATTTGTTCATGTATGACTATGTATTTCTTTTCATCACACAGTGGTTTCAAAGGTTTCAAGATGAAGGGAAGGGAAGTAGTGTCCACATTTTTCACATTTGGTAAGTAAAATGAATAGTTTATTTTTTGTTTTGTTTTATTTAATTTCTGTGGCTACTGATCTTGATCATGTTGGGCACAATTAAGTAATTTTTCAGTGTGTATGGTCTGTTGAAAATACTTGGTTAGGCAATTAATTCAATTTTAAAAATTAAAGCACGTTACTGATCAGATAAACTTTGTGTACTTGTAAAAAAGTTTTTGTTTTTTTTTCTTATTTACACAATGGCATCATCAGTCAGATCAAATTGAATTTTGTCAATAATCATGTGTGTAACATGGGGATGATCATTTGAAACGCAGGGGGAATAGATTTAGTTAGAAAATGTTACTTATAACTAAAAGGTTGCCGCTTGAATCTTAGGAGGGATTCAGTAGTTGAAACTGAGGGGGCAGTTTCACCCATAAACTAGGTTCAGGCTAATGTTGCTGTCAAAGTGGGGTGTTGGTCAGGACACAGGAGTCAGGTTCTGGGTTTAGAATTTTATTGAAGATTCCGTGGAGTATGTGTGGAATGGGTGTGTGTGTGTGTGGTTTCCTGGAAAGATTCAGGAAGAACAATAAATCAGAATTCATGGATCATATTGTGAATGTGTAATATACAATGCCAGAAGATTATGCAATTATAGCAATTATAAAATATACATTTATCATCTATGCACAACATGTACAATCAAGCATTCAAGCAATACTGCAAAGTACATTGCACTGGGGTAGTTATGCATTGTATCCAATTACCGACATACAGAGTGTGTTAATTAATTAATTAATTAACTGTGTTAATGGTTATGGCAATGACAACATTTATACATGAAGGACAAACTCAACTTGATGAAACAACAGCCTGTGTGCTGCTATGCGTTCACTCATTTCCCCTACATGCAGCTGGTATGCTACTTCCTGGTCCACAGCACAGCGCTTCTCTCAAAGCCGCGGTACCCGCAATCTGGCTGTGAGCTAGTAGCGGCTAGGTTGCTACCACTTAAGGGGCCACCACCTTATGCTACTGCACATGCGTGAGAGGGCTAACAATAGGATGCAGTCTGCTGCTGCTTACAACCGCCTGAGGTCCTAGGTGTGTAGCGCTCTCAGTATATTGCACCGCATGGACGCAGAGGAATTAATGATGCCAGCTAGCTGGACTGACCGTAGCATGATCGTTTCACCTGCCAATTGTCCTGCAATAGTGTAATTTACCATCAGAACAATGCGCAATGCTAACATGTTGTCTTACACAAACAAACACTTTGTCTTAATACAAATTGCAGACGAACACAATCATAACTACAGTGCACACACAAGTTACATTGAACAACAATGCACATCACCCTTCTCTATGGGAGGAGAAAGCATGGTATATCAATTTTACTATGGCTAGAGGATGCTGTTAGGCACAGCATGAGCATGGATTGGAGTCCCACATTGTGTTTATGAAACAGATCCATAGTTTCTTTAACTTGCTCCTTAGTTACATAAGCAAGAATAGACGCTGAATTTAATGACGTTTATTTATTACATGTAAACATTATTCCGCCAATGATTGTAGTGAGAGAGTTTGTTATGATAATGTTGCTCAGGTTCCTAACATTGTCTACTGGTACTGTTTGATTCAATGCCAAGCTAACGAGCTGGCTTTTGAGAGCCTTTAATTATTTAATGGCAATAATAATAATAATAATAAACTTTATTTATATAGCACCTTTCATACAAGAAATGTAGCTCAAAGTGCTTTACAACAAAGAAGTTACATGCATCAAGTGCTTCACATCAAATGAACATAAAGACAGGGATAGAATGCCATAATTAATGTAAAGTAAGGTGGAAAATAAAAATAACAAAGATAAATAAAAGTGGAATTAGAATACATAGTTGCATAATAAAATAAAGTTAAAGGATAAAATACATAGAATACATAAAGTTAATTAAAATACAGCATTTTAAAAGAAGTACAGTATTGCATAAGAACTTCAGGCCTGTATCAGGAAAGTCAGCTGGAATTTCAGGCCTGTATCAGGGAAGTTTAGCTAGTTAAAGGCGAATGTGAAGAGATACGTTTTTAGCTTTCTTTTTAGAAAAATTTAGCAAGCTGGCTTCTCTGATATCTATAAGTAGTGTGTTTCATAGTTTTGGGGCATAATTGAAATAGTGTGTTTCATAGTTTTGGGGCATAATTGAAAAAGGCTGCATCCCCGATTTTCTTTCGGGTGTTGCTGAAAACTTTCAATAAACCAGCAGCAGATGATCGAAGCATTCCTGATGGCAAATAGGAAGCCAGTGCAGAGCAGCTAAAGCTGAACTAATGTGCTCTCTCCTCTTGGTTCTGATAGCCGAGCTGCAGAGTTGTGAATGACCTGAAGTCTCTCAGTGGTTTTTTTTTTGGGAGGACAGTAAAAAGTGCATTACAGTAATCGAGTCGGCTTGAAATAAAGGCATGAATCAGTTTTTCAGCATCTTTTCTATTTATAAATGGTCATACATTAGCTATGTTCCTGGGGTGGAAAAATGATGTTTTCATCACCTTGCTAATGTGGGACTTGAAGCTTAGATCAGAATCTAACATAACACCAAGACTTGTAACCTTGGATTTAATCCAGGGAGTTAATTTCCCCAAATTATTAAACAGAATTTCCCTTTTTGTTTCAGGGGCGACTAGTAGGATTTCAGTTTTGTCCTCATTTAATTTTAAGAAAATATTGTTCATCCATTCAGCCAAAAGACAGGTAGTAATGGAGTTTATAGCTGCAGCATCATTTGGTTCAGCAGAGATGTACAGTTGCATGTCATCTGCATTACTATGGAGACATACATTGTGCTCTCTAATGATGTCACCAAGTGGCAGCATGTATAATGAGAATAATAATGGACCAAGGCAGCTCCCTTGTGCAACCCCAAAACAGATGTCATGCTCCTCAGACACATGATCTCCAAGACTGACATAAAATTTTCTGCCTTTGATGTATGTTTTTAACCAGTTTAACACACAGTCAGAAAGACCAACCAACATTTCAAAATGATTGCTTAGGATGTCATGATCAATTGTATCAAACGCTTAGGTCTAAGAGGACAAGAATTGGGACCTTATTTTCATCAGAGTTTAGTCTGAGGTCACTGATTATTTTAGTGAGAGCAGTTTAGTGCTGTGGTATGTTCTAAAGCCTGATTGAAATTCCTCCACGATATTGTTTTCCTTAAAAAAGGAGTTTATTTGCACTGAAACTATTTTTTTAAGTATCTTACTAATGAATGGAAGGTTGGATATCAGCCTGTAGCTGGTCAGTGCATTACCATCTAGGTTGGGTTTCTTTATTAAGGGTTTTACAACAGCTGTTTTGAAGGCATATGGGAAGATACCTGTTTGAAGAGATGTATTTATAAACTTCAGGACATGACTTGAAACACTGTTGAACACCCGCTTAAAAAATGCTGTAGGTACAGGGTCAATACATGAGGTGGAGGAGTTACATTCAGTGACAGTCTTGCAAAGCTCAGTTAATGTAATACAGGTGAATCTTCTCATGGTTACATCTTTTTTAAAGGGTTTTCTGAGGTCATCTGTGTTTGCATTAGCAGCAATACTGGTTCTAACTGAAGTTATCTTGTCATTGAAGAACAATGCAAGTTCTTCACATTTTGATGCAGAGAACTGTGGAGGGCAGTGTTAAGTAGCTGGCCAATACTGGAGAACAATGTTCTGGAGTTTCCGGCATTCTCTGTAATAATCTTGGAGAAGTCTTCTTTGTATATATTATAGTGAATTGTGAGTCTAGTTTTCCTCCATTTTCTTTCACCTGCCCGGCAGACTCTCTTAATCTCATTAACACTGTTATTGTTTAAACAAAATGATACAAACAATATTCTACTTCCTTTTGACTACAGCTTATGTGTTCTGGAGGATCCATGGGGATGGTCACTCTACCACTGCAAAAATTACAACACAAACAACAACAACGCCCATGTTAAATGACATTCTATCAACAATAAGAGTGAATAATGCTGAACTCACTGAAAACACAAGTATGACATCATTAATGACAAAAGATGGGGCTACAGAAATTACCCCTGAAACAAGGATGTCCTCTTCTACTACGAGGTCATCAACATCATCACCAACAACAAAAACAACTCCATCCACAAAAGCTGCTCTTACTACTTCCACAACAACATTGATCACAAATGCTCCAACAACATCTCAAACAAGGTCATTCTCTTCTCCTACTACATCAAGTACTTCACTTCCAACTACAACAACTTCTGCGACATCTTCATCAACGTCTCAAACAACATCCACAACTCTTTCAACTACTGCAGCAATTACTACTTCCACAACATCTACCACTACTTCTACAAAAACATCTCAAACAACAACATACTCTTCTACAACAACTTCATCAACATTTCCATCTGTTGCTGGAGTCACATCCCCTACCACCACACCTATTTCTAAATCCATGACAACTACCACTACTCCTCTTACAATTGCTGTTGTTTCTTCCACCACAACCTCTCCCACGACTCCGCCAACAACATCCCTGTCACCTACAATTACTACAGCACCAACGTCATCACCCACAACAACCCCAACTCCTCCCACAAAAGCCGCACTCACTACTTCCATAACAACATCGATCACAACTGCAACAACAACATCTCAAACAACGACATTCTCTTCTCCTGCTATGTCATCTCCAACAACAACAACTTCTGCAACATCTTCATCAACATCTCCATCTCCAACTACAACAACTTCTGCAACATTTTCATCAACATCTCAAACAACATCCACAACCCTATCAAGTACTGCTGCACTTACTACTTCCACAACATCGATCACAACTGCTCCAACATCTCAAACAACGACATTCTCTTCTCCTACTATGTCATCTCCAACAACAACAACATCTGCCACATCTTCATCAACATCTCAAACAACATCCACAACCCCAGCAAGCTCTGCTGCACTTACTACTTCCACAACAACATCGATCACAACTGCTCCAACAACATCTCAAACAACATTCTCTTCTCCTACTATGTCATCTCCAACAACAACAACATCTGCCACATCTTCATCAACATCACAAACAACATCCACAACCCCAGCAAGTTCTGCTGCACTTACAACTTCCACAACAACATCGATCACAACTGCTCCATCAACATCTCAAACAACATCATTCTCTTCTCCTACTACGTCATCTCCAACAACTACAACTTCATCAACATCTTCATCAACGTCTTCACCTCTAACTACAACAACTTCTGCAACATCTTCATCAACATCTCAAACCACATCCACAACTCCTTCATCTACTGCAGCACTTATTACTTCCACATCTACCACTACCTCTACAACAAAATCTCAAATACCAACATTCTCTTCTTGTACTATGTCATCTTCAACAACTACAACTTCTGCAACATCTTCATCAACATCTCCATCTCCAACTACAACAACTTCTGCAACATCTTCATCAACATCTCAAACAACATCCACAACCCCATCAAGTACTGCAGCACTTACTACTTCCACATCTACCACTACCTCTACAACAAGATCTCAAACAACAACATTCTCTGCACCTACTGTGTCATCTCCAACTATTACAGCTTCTGCAACAACTTCATCAACATCTCCAACTACTGCTGGAGTCACATCCCCAACCACCACAGATATTTCTACATCCATTACAACTACCACTGCTCCTCCAACAATTGCTACTATTTCTACTTCCACAAGCTCTCCCACTACTCTACCAACCACATCCCTGTCAACAATGACCACCACAGCACCGACGTCGTCACCAACAACAACCACAACTCCTCCCCCAACTGCTGCACTTACTACTTCCACAACATCTACCACTACTTCTCCAACAACATCTCAAACAACATCGTTCTCTTCTCCTACTACGTCATCTCCATCAACTTCGTCAACATCTTCATCAACGTCTTCATCTCCAACTACAACAACTTCTGCAACATCTTCATCAGCATCTCAAACAACATCCACAGCCCCATCAAGTACTGCAGCACGTACTACTTCCACAACATCTACCACTACTTCTCCAACAACATCTCAAACAACGACATTCTCTTCTCCTACTATGTCATCTCCAACAACTACAACTTCGTCAACATCTTCATCAACATCCCAAACAACATCCACAACCCCATCAAGTACTGCTGCACTTACTACTTCCACAACAACATCGATCACAACTGCTCCAACAACATTTCAAACAACATCATTCTCTTCTCCTACTACGTCAATTACTTCATTATCAACTACAACAACTTCTGCAACATCTTCATCAACGTCTACATCTCCAACTACAAGAACTTCTGCAAAATCTTCATCAACATCTCAAACAACATCCACAACCCCATCAAGTACTGCAGCACTTACTACTTCCACAATATCTACCACTACTTCTCCAACAACATCTCCAACAACAACAACATCTGCCACATCTTCATCAACATCTCAAAAAACATCCACAACCCCAGCAAGTTCTGCTGCACTTACTACTTCCACAAAAACATCGATCACAACTGCTCCAACAACATCTAAAACAAAATTCTCTTCTCCTACTACGTCATCTCCAACAACTACAACTTCGTCAAAATCTTCATCAACGTCTTCATCTCTAACTACAACAACTTCTGCAACATCTTCATCAACATCTCAAACCACATCCACAACTCCTTCATCTACTGCAGCACTTATTACTTCCACATCTACCACTACCTCGACAACAACATCTCAAACACCGACATTCTCTTCTCCTACTATGTCATCTCCAACAACAACAACTTCTGCAACATCTTCATCAACATCCCAAACAACATCCACACCCCAATCAAGTACTGTTGCACTTACTACTTCCACAACATCATCGATCACAACTGCTCCAACAACATCTCAAACAACATCATTCTCTTCTCCTACTACGTCAATTACTTCATTATCAACTGCAACAACTTCTGCAACATCTTCATCCACATCTCAAACAACATCCACAACCCTATCAAGTACTGCTGCACATACTACTTCCACAACAACATCGATCACAACTGCTCCAACAACATCTCAAACAACGACATTCTCTTCTCCTACTATGTCATCTCCAACAACAACAACTTCTGCAACATCTTCATCAACATCTCCATCTCCAACTACAACAACTTCTGCAACATCTTCATCAACATCTCAAACAACATCTACAACCCCATCAAGTTCTGCAGCACTTACTACTTCCACAACATCTACCACTACTTCTCCAACAACATCTCAAACAACGACATTCTCTTCTCCTACTATGTCATCTCCGACAACAACAACTTCTGCAACATCTTCATCAACGTCTTCATCTCCAACAACTACAACTTCTGCAACATCTTCATCAACGTCTTCATCTCCAACTACAGCAACTTCTGCAACATCTTCATCAACACCTCAAACAACATCTACAACCCCATCAAGTACTGCAGCACTTACTACTTCCACAACATATACAACTACTTCTCCAACAACATCTCAAACAACGACATTCTCTTCTCCTACTACGTCATCTCCGACAACAACAACTTCTGCAACATCTTCATCAACGTCTTCATCTCCAACAACTACAACTTCTGCAACATCTTCATCAACATCTCCATCTCCAACTACAACAACTTCTGCAACATTTTCATCAACATCTCAAACAACATCCACAACCTCATCAAGTACTGCAGCACTTACTACTTCCACAACATCTACCACTACTTCTCCAACAACATCTCAAACAACGACATTCTCTTCTCCTACTATGTCATCACCAACAACAACAATATCAGCAACATCTTCATCAACATCTCAAACAACATCCACAACCCCAGCAAGTTCTCCTGCACTTACTACTTCCACAACAACATCGATCACAACTGCTCCAACAACATCTCAAACAACATCATTCTCGTCTCCTACTACGTCAATTACTTCATTATCAACAACAACAACTTCTGCAACATCTTCATTAACATCTCAAACAACATCCACAACCCTATCAAGTACTGCTGCACTTACTACTTCCACAACAAAATCGATCACAACTGCTCCAACATCTCAACCAACACCATTCTCTTCTCCTACTACGTCAATTACTTCATTATCAACTACAACAACTTCTGCAACATTTTCATCAACATCTCAAACAACATCCACAACCCCATCAAGTACTGCTGCACTTACTACTTCCACAACATCTACCACTACTTCTCCATCAACATCTCAAACAACATCATTCTCTTCTCCTACTATGTCATCTCCAACAACAACAACATCTGCCACATCTTCATCAACATCTCAAAAAACATCCACAACCCCAGCAAGTTCTGCTGCACTTACTACTTCCACAAAAACATCGATCACAACTGCTCCAACAACATCTAAAACAAAATTCTCTTCTCCTACTACGTCATCTCCAACAACTACAACTTCGTCAAAATCTTCATCAACGTCTTCATCTCTAACTACAACAACTTCTGCAACATCTTCATCAACATCTCAAACCACATCCACAACTCCTTCATCTACTGCAGCACTTATTACTTCCACATCTACCACTACCTCGACAACAACATCTCAAACAAGGACATTCTCTTCTCCTACTACGTCATCTCCGACAACAACAACTTCTGCAACATCTTCATCAACGTCTTCATCTCCAACAACTACAACTTCTGCAACATCTTCATCAACATCTCCATCTCCAACTACAACAACTTCTGCAACATTTTCATCAACATCTCAAACAACATCCACAACCTCATCAAGTACTGCAGCACTTACTACTTCCACAACATCTACCACTACTTCTCCAACAACATCTCAAACAACGACATTCTCTTCTCCTACTATGTCATCACCAACAACAACAATATCGGCAACATCTTCATCAACATCTCAAACAACATCCACAACCCCAGCAAGTTCTCCTGCACTTACTACTTCCACAACAACATCGATCACAACTGCTCCAACAACATCTCAAACAACATCATTCTCGTCTCCTACTACGTCAATTACGTCATTATCAACAACAACAACTTCTGCAACATCTTCATCCACATCTCAAACAACATCCACAACCCCATCAAGTACTGCTGCACATACTACTTCCACAACAACATTGATCACAACTGCTCCAACAACATCTCAAACAACGACATTCTCTTCTCCTACTATGTCATCTCCAACAACAACAACTTCTGCAACATCTTCATCAACATCTCCATCTCCAACTACAACAACTTCTGCAACATCTTCATCAACATCTCAAACAACATCCACAACCCCATTAAGTACTGCAGCACTTACTACTTCCACAACATCTACCACTACTTCTCCAACAACATCTCAAACAACGACATTCTCTTCTCCTACTATGTCATCTTCAACAACAACAACTTCTGCAACATCTTCATCAACATCTCAAACAACATCCACAACCCCATCAAGTACTGCTGCACTTACTACTTCCACAACATCTACCACTACTTCTCCATCGACATCTCAAACATCATCATTATCTTCTCCTACTATGTCATCTCCAACAACAACAACATCTGCCACATCTTCATCAACATCTCAAACAACATCCACAACCCCAGCAAGTTCTGCTGCACTTACAACTTCCACAACAACATCGATCACAACTGCTCCAACAACATCTCAAACAACATTCTCTTCTCCTACTATGTCATCTCCAACAACAACAACTTCGTCAACATCTTCATCAACATCCCAAACAACATCCACAACCCCATCAAGTACTGCTGCACTTACTACTTCCACAACAACATCGATCACAACTGCTCCAACAACATTTCAAACAACATCATTCTCTTCTCCTACTACGTCAATTACTTCATTATCAACGACAACAACTTCTGCAACATCTTCATCAACGTCTACATCTCCAACTACAACAACTTCTGCAAAATCTTCATCAACATCTCTAACAACATCCACAACCCCATCAAGTACTGCAGCACTTACTACTTCCACAACATCTACCACTACTTCTCCAACAACATCTCAAACAACGACATTCACTTCTCCTACTATGTCATCCCCAAAAACTACAACTTCTGCAACATCTTCATCAACATCTCCATCTCCAACTACAACAACTTCTGCAACATTTTCCTCAACATCTCAAACAACATCCACAACCCTATCAAGTACTGCTGCACTTACTACTTCCACAACAACATCGATCACAACTGCTCCAACATCTCAAACAACACCGTTCTCTTCTCCTACTACATCAATTACTTCATTATCAACTACAACAACTTCTGCAACATTTTCATCAACATCTCAAACAAGATCCACAACCCCATCAAGTACTCCTGCACTTACTACTTCCACAACATCTACCACTACTTCTCCATCAACATCTCAAAAAACATCATTCTCTTCTCCTACTATGTCATCTCCAACAACAACAACTTCTGCAACATCTTCATCAACATCTCCATCTCCAACTACAACAACTTCTGCAACATTTTCATCAACATCTCAAACAACATCCACAACCCCATCAAGTACTGCTGCACTTACTACTTCCACAACATCTACCACTACTTCTCCATCAACATCTCAAACAACATCATTCTCTTCTCCTACTATGTCATCTCCAACAACAACAACTTCTGCAACATCTTCATCAACATCTCCATCTCCAACTACAACAACTTCTGCAACATCTTCATCAACATCTCAAACAACATCCACAAACCCATTAAGTACTGCAGCACTTACTACTTCCACAACATCTACCACTACTTCTCCAACAACATCTCAAACAACAACATTCTCTTCTCCTACTATGTCATCTCCAACAACAACAACTTCTGCAACATCTTCATCAACATCTCCATCTCCAACAACAACAACTTCTGCAACATCTTCATTAACATCTCAAACAACATCCACAACCCTATCAAGTACTGCTGCACTTACTACTTCCACAACAACATCGATCACAACTGCTCCAACATCTCAACCAACACCATTCTCTTCTCCTACTACGTCAATTACTTCATTATCAACTACAACAACTTCTGCAACATTTTCATCAACATCTCAAACAACGACATTCTCTTCTCCTACTATGACATCACCAACAACAACAACATCGGCAACATCTTCATCAACATCTCAAACAACATCCACAACCCCAGCAAGTTCTGCTGCACTTACTACTTCCACAACAACATCGATCACAACTGCTCCAACAACATCTCAAACAACATCATTCTCTTCTCCTACTACGTCAATTACTTCATTATCAACTACAACAACTTCTGCAACATCTTCATCAACGTCTTCATCTCCAACTACAACAACTTCTGCAACATCTTCATCAACATCTCAAACAACATCCACAACCCCATCAAGTACTGCAGCACTTACTACTTCCACAAAATCTACCACTACTTCTCCAACAACATCTCAAACAACGACATTCTCTTCTCCTACTATGTCATCCCCAACAACTACAACTTCTGCAACATCTTCATCAACATCTCTATCTCCAACTACAACAACTTCTGCAACATCTTCATCAACGTCTCCATCTCCGACAACAACAACTTCTGCAACATCTTCATCAACGTCTTCATCTCCAACAACTACGACTTCTGCAACATCTTCATCAACATCTCCATCTCCAACTACAACAACTTCTGCAACATTTTCATCAACATCTCAAACAACATCCACAACCTCATCAAGTACTGCAGCACTTACTACTTCCACAACATCTACCACTACTTCTACAACAACACCTCAAACAACGACATTCTCTTCTCCTACTATGTCATCACCAACAACAACAATATCGGCAACATCTTCATCAACATCTCAAACAACATCCACAACCCCAGCAAGTTCTGCTGCACTTACTACTTCCACAACAACATCGATCACAACTGCTCCAACAACATCTCAAACAACATCATTCTCTTCTCCTACTACGTCAATTACTTCATTATCAACTACAACAACTTCTGCAACATCTTCATCCACATCTCAAACAACATCCACAACCCCATCAAGTACTGCTGCACATACTACTTCCACAACAACATCGATCACAACTGCTCCAACAACATCTCAAACAACATCATTCTCTTCTCCTACTACGTCAATTACTTCATTATCAACTACAACAACTCCTGCCACATCTTCATCAACATCTCAAACCACATCCACAACTCCTTCATCTACTGCAGCACTTACTAGTTCCACATCTACCACTACCTCGACAACAACATCTCAAACACCGACATTCTCTTCTCCTACTATGTCATCTCCAACAACTACAACGTCTGCAACATCTTCATCAACGTCTTCATCTCAAACTACAACAACTTCTGCAACATCTTCATCAACATCTCAAACAACATCTACAACCCCATCAAGTTCTGCAGCACTTACTACTTCCGCAACATCTACCACTACTTCTCCAACAACATCTCAAACAACGACATTCTCTTCTCCTACTATGTCATCTCCAACAACAACTTCTGCAACATCTTCATCAACATCTCAAACAACATCTACAACCCCATCAAGTTCTGCAGCACTTACTACTTCCACAACATCTACCACTACTTCTCCAACAACATCTCAAACAACAACATTCTCTTCTCCTACTATGTCATGTCCGACAACAAGTTCTGCAACATCTTCATCAACGTCTTCATCTCCAACAACTACAACTTCTGCAACATCTTCATCAACGTCTCCATCTCCAACTACAACAACTTCTGCAACATCTTCATCAACGTCTCAAACCACATCCACAACTCCTTCAACTACTGACGCACTTACTACTTCCACATCTACCACTATTTCTCCAACAACATCTCAAACAACGACATTCTCTTCTCCTACTATGTCATCTCCGACAACAACAACTTCTGCAACATCTTCATCAACATCCTCATCTCCAACTACAACAACTTCTGCAAGATCTTCATCAACGTCTCCATCTCCAACTACAACAACTTCTGCATCAGCTTCATCAACGTCTCAAACCACATCCACAACTCCTTCAACTACTGCCGCACTTACTACTTCCACATCTACCACTACTTCTCCAACAACATCTCAAACAACGACATTGTCTTCATCTACTATGTCATCTCCGACAAAAACAACTTCTGCAACATCTTCATCAACATCTTCATCTCCAACTACAACAACTTCTGCAACATTTTCATCAACGTCTCAAACCACATCCACAACTCCTTCAACTACTGACGCACTTACTACTTCCACATCTACCACTATTTCTCCAACAACATCTCAAACAACGACATTCTCTTCTTCTACTATGTCATCTCCGACAACAACAACTTCTGCAACATCTTCATCAACATCTCAAACAACATCCACAACCCCATCAAGTTCTGCAGCACTTACTACTTCCACAACATCTACCACTACTTCTCCAACAACATCTCAAACAACAACATTCTCTTCTCCTACTATGTCATCTCCGACAACAACTTCTGCAACATCTTCATCAACGTCTTCATCTCCAACAACTACAACTTCTGCAACATCTTCATCAACGTCTCCATCTCCAACTACAACAACTTCTGCAACATCTTCATCAACGTCTCAAACCACATCCACAACTCATTCAACTACTGACGCACTTACTACTTCCACATCTACCACTATTTCTCCAACAACATCTCAAACAACGACATTCTCTTCTTCTACTATGTCATCTCCGACAACAACTTCAGCAACATCTTCATCAACGTCTTCATCTCCAACAACTACAACTTCTGCAACATCTTCATCAACGTCTCCATCTCCAACTAAAACAACTTCTGCAACATCTTCATCAACGTCTCAAACCACATCCACAACTCCAACGACTGACGCACTTACTACTTCCACATCTACCACTATTTCTCCAACAATATCTCAAACAACGACATTCTCTTCTTCTACTATGTCATCTCCGACAACAACAACTTCTGCAACATCTTCATCAACATCTCAAACAACATCTACAACCCCATCAAGTTCTGCAGCACTTACTACTTCCACAACATCTACCAGTACTTCTTCAACAACATCTCAAACAAAGACATTCTCTTCTCCTACTATGTCATCTCCGACAACAACAACTTCTGCAACATATTCATCAGCGTCTTCATCTCCATCAACTACAACTTCTGCAACATCTTCATCAACATCTCAAACAACATATACAACCCCATCAAGTAATGCAGCACTTACTACTTCCACAACATCTACCACTATTTCTCCAACAACATCTCAAACAACGACATTCTCTTCTCCTACTATGTCATCTCCGACAACAACAACTTCTGCAACATCTTCATCAACATCCTCATCTCCAACTACAACAACTTCTGCAAGATCTTCATCAACGTCTCCATCTCCAACTACAACAACTTCTGCATCAGCTTCATCAACGTCTCAAACCACATCCACAACTCCTTCAACTACTGCCGCACTTACTACTTCCACATCTACCACTACTTCTCCAACAACATCTCAAACAACGACATTGTCTTCATCTACTATGTCATCTCCGACAAAAACAACTTCTGCAACATCTTCATCAACATCTTCATCTCCAACTACAACAACTTCTGCAAGATCTTCATCAACATCTCAAACAACATCTACAACCCCATCAAGTTCTGCAGCACTTACTACTTCCACAACATCTACCACTACTTCTCCAACAACATCTCAAATGACATTCTCTTCTCCTACTATGTCATCTCCGACAACAACAAATTCTGCAACATCTTCATCAACGTCTTCATCTCCAACAACTACAACTTCTGCAACATCTTCATCAACGTCTCCATCTCCAACTACAACAACTTCTGCAACATCTTCATCAACATCTCAAACAACATCTACAACCCCATCAAGTTCTGCAGCACTTACTACTTCCACAACATCTACCACTACGTCTCCAACAACATCTCAAACAACGACATTCTCTTCTCCTACTATGTCATCTCCAACAACAACAACTTCTGCAACATCTTCATCAACATCTCCATCTCCAACTACAACAACTTCTGCAACATTTTCATCAACATCTCAAACAACATCCACAACCTCATCAAGTACTGCAGCACTTACTACTTCCACAACATCTACCACTACTTCTCCAACAACATCTCAAACAATGACATTCTCTTCTCCTACTATGTCATCACCAACAACAACAACATCGGCAACATCTTCATCAACATCTCAAACAACATCCACAACCCCAGCAAGTTCTGCTGCACTTACTACTTCCACAACAACATCGATCACAACTGCTCCAACAACATCTCAAACAACATCATTCTCTTCTCCTACTACGTCAATTACTTCATTATCAACTACAACAACTTCTGCAACATCTTCATCAACGTCTTCATCTCCAACTACAACAACTTCTGCAACATCTTCATCAACATCTCAAACAACATCCACAACCCCATCAAGTCCTGCAGCACTTACTATTTCCACAACAACTAACACTACTTCTCCAACCACATCTCAAACAACGACATTCTCTTCTCCTACTATGTCATCCCCAACAACTACAACTTCTGCAACATCTTCATCAACATCTCCATCTCCAACTACAACAACTTCTGCAACATCTTCATCAACGTCTCCATCTCCAACTACAACAACTTCTGCAACATCTTCATCAACGTCTCCATCTCCAACTACAACAACTTCTGCAACATCTTCATCAACGTCTCAAACCACATCCACAACTACTTCAACTACTGCCGCAATTACTACTTCCACATCTACCACTACTTCTCCAACAAAATCTCAAACAACAACATTCTCTTCTCCTACTATGTCATCTCCAACAACTACAACTTCGTCAACATCTTCATCAACGTCTTCATCTCCAACTACAACAACTTCTGCAACATCTTCATCAACATCTCAAACAACATCCACAACCCCATCAAGTACTGCTGCACATACTACTTCCACAACAACATCGATCACAACTGCTCCAACAACATCTCAAACAACGACATTCTCTTCTCCTACTATGTCATCTCCAACAACAACTTCTGCAACATTTTCATCAACATCTCAAACAACATCCACAACCTCATCAAGTACTGCAGCACTTACTACTTCCACAACATCTACCACTACTTCTCCAACAACATCTCAAACAACGACATTCTCTTCTCCTACTATGTCATCCCCAACAACAACAACATCGGCAACATCTTCATCCACATCTCAAACAACATCCACAACCCCAGCAAGTTCTGCTGCACTTACTACTTCCACAACAACATCGATCACAACTGCTCCAACAACATCTCAAACAACGACATTCTCTTCTCCTACTATGTCATCTCCAACAACAACAACTTCTGCAACATCTTCATTAACGTCTTCATCTCCAACAACTACAACTTCTGCAACATCTTCATCAACATCTCAAACAACATCTACAACCCCATCAAGTACTGCAGCACTTACTACTTCCACAACATCTACCACTACTTCTCCAACAACATCTCGAACAACGACATTCTCATCTCCTACTATGTCATCTCCGACAACAACAACTTCTGCAACATCATCATCAACGTCTTCATCTCCAACAACTACAACTTCTGCAACATCTTCATCAACATCTCCATCTCCAACTACAACGACTTCTGCAACATTTTCATCAACATCTCAAACAACATCTACAACCCCATCAAGTACTGCAGCACTTACTACTTCCACAACATCTACCACTACTTCTCCAACAACATCTCGAACAACGACATTCTCATCTCCTACTATGTCATCCCCAACAACTACAACTTCTGCAACATCTTCATCAACATCTCCATCTCCAACTACAACAACTTCTGCAACATCTTCATCAACGTCTCCATCTCCAACTACAACAACTTCTGCAACATCTTCATCAACGTCTCAAACCACATCCACAACTCCTTCAACTACTGACGCACTTACTACTTCCACATCTACCACTATGTCTCCAACAACATCTCAAACAACGACATTCTCTTCTTCTACTATGTCATCTCCGACAACAACAACTTCTGCAACATCTTCATCAACATCTCAAACAACATCTACAACCACATCAAGTTCTGCAGCACTTACTACTTCCACAACATCTACCACTACTTCTCCAACAACATCTCAAACAATGACATTCTCTTCTCCTACTATGTCATCACCAACAACAACAACATCGGCAACATCTTCATCAACATCTCAAACAACATCCACAACCCCAGCAAGTTCTGCTGCACTTACTACTTCCACAACAACATCGATCACAACTACTCCAACAACATGTCAAACAACATCATTCTCTTCTCCTACTACGTCAATTACTTCATTATCAACTACAACAACTTCTACAACATCTTCATCAACGTCTTCATCTCCAACTACAACAACTTCTGCAACATCTTCATCAACATCTCAAACAACATCCACAACCCCATCAAGTACTGCTGCACATACTACTTCCACAACAACATCGATCACAACTGCTCCAACAACATCTCAAACAACGACATTCTCTTCTCCTACTATGTCATCTCCAACAACAACAACTTCTGCAACATCTTCATCAACGTCTTCATCTCCAACAACTACAACTTCTGCAACATCTTCATCAACATCTCAAACAACATCTACAACCCCATCAAGTACTGCAGCACTTACTACTTCCACAACATCTACCACTACTTCTCCAACAACATCTCGAACAACGACATTCTCATCTCCTACTATGTCATCTCCGACAACAACAACTTCTGCAACATCATCATCAACGTCTTCATCTCCAACAACTACAACTTCTGCAACATCTTCATCAACATCTCCATCTCCAACTACAACGACTTCTGCAACATTTTCATCAACATCTCAAACAACATCTACAACCCCATCAAGTACTGCAGCACTTACTACTTCCACAACATCTACCACTACTTCTCCAACAACATCTCGAACAACGACATTCTCATCTCCTACTATGTCATCTCCGACAACAACAACTTCTGCAACATCTTCATCAACGTCTTCATCTCCAACAACTACAACTTCTGCAACATCTTCATCAACATCTCCATCTCCAACTACAACAACTTCTGCAACATTTTCATCAACATCTCAAACAACATCCACAAACTCATCAAGTACTGCAGCACTTACTACTTCCAAAACATCTACCACTACTTCTCCAACAACATCTCAAACAACGACATTCTCTTCTCCTACTATGTCATCACCAACAACAACAACATCGGCAACATCTTCATCAACATCTCAAACAACATCAACAACCCCAGAAAGTTCTGCTGCACTTACTACTTCCACAACAACATCGATCACAACTGCTCCAACAACATCTCAAACAACATCATTCTCTTCTCCTACTACGTCAATTACTTCATTATCAACTACAACAACTTCTGCAACATCTTCATCAACGTCTTCATCTCCAACTACAACAACTTCTGCAACATCTTCATCAACATCTCAAACAACATCCACAACCCCATCAAGTACTGCTGCACATACTACTTCCACAACAACATCGATCACAACTGCTCCAACAACATCTCAAACAACGACATTCTCTTCTCCTACTATGTCATCTCCAACAACAACTTCTGCAACATTTTCATCAACATCTCAAACAACATCCACAACCTCATCAAGTACTGCTGCACTTACTACTTCCACAACAACATCGATCACAACTGCTCCAACAACATCTCAAACAACATCATTCTCTTCTCCTACTACGTCAATTACTTCATTATCAACTACAACAACTTCTGCAACATCTTCATCAACGTCTTCATCTCCAACTACAACAACTTCTGCAACATCTTCATCAACATCTCAAACAACATCCAAAACCCCATCAAGTACTGCAGCACTTACTACTTCCACAACATCTACCACTACTTCTCCAACAACATCTCAAACAACGACATTCTCTTCTCCTACTATGTCATCCCCAACAACTACAACTTCTGCAACATCTTCATCAACATCTCCATCTCCAACTACAACAACTTCTGCAACATCTTCATCAACGTCTCCATCTCCAACTACAACAACTTCTGCAACATCTTCATCAACGTCTCAAACCACATCCACAACTCCTTCAACTACTGCCGCACTTACTACTTCCACATCTACCACTATGTCTCCAACAACATCTCAAACAACGACATTCTCTTCTTCTACTATGTCATCTCCGACAACAACAACTTCTGCAACATCTTCATCAACATCTCAAACAACATCTACAACCACATTAAGTTCTGCAGCACTTACTACTTCCACAACATCTACCACTACTTCTCCAACAACATCTCAAACAACGACATTCTCTTCTCCTACTATGTCATCTCCGACAACAACAACTTCTGCAACATCTTCATCAATGTCTTCATCTCCAACAACTAAAACTTCTGCAACATCTTCATCAACGTCTCCATCTCCAACTACAACAACTTCTGCAACATCTTCATCAACGTCTCAAACCACATCCACAACTCCTTCAAATACTGCCGCAATTACTACTTCCACATCTACCACTACTTCTCCAACAACATCTCAAACAACAACATTCTCTTCTCCTACTATGTCATCTCCAACAACTACAAATTCATCAACATCTTCATCAACGTCTTCATCTCCAACTACAGCAACTTCTGCAACATCTTCATCAACATCTCAAACAACATCTACAACCCCATCAAGTACTGCAGCACTTACTACTTCCACAACATCTACCACTACTTCTCCAACAACATCTCATACAAAGACATTCTCTTCTCCTACTATGTCATCTCCAACAACAACAACTTCTGCAACATCTTCATCGACATCTCCATCTCCAACTACAACAACTTCTGCAACATTTTCATCAACATCTCAAACAACATCCACAACCTCATCAAGTACTGCAGCACTTACTACTTCCACAACATCTACCACTACTTCTCCAACAACATCTCAAACAACGACATTCTCTTCTCCTACTATGTCATCACCAACAACAACAACATCGGCAACATCTTCATCAACATCTCAAACAACATCCACAACCCCAGCAAGTTCTGCTGCACTTACTACTTCCACAACATCGATCACAACTGCTCCAACAACATCTCAAACAACATCATTCTCTTCTCCTACTACGTCAATTACTTCATTATCAACTACAACAACTTCTGCAACATCTTCATCAATGTCTTCATCTCCAACTACAACAACTTCTGCAACATCTTCATCAACATCTCAAACAACATCCACAACCCCATCAAGTACTGCAGCACTTACTACTTCCACAACATCTACCACTACTTCTCCAACAACATCTCAAACAACGACATTCTCTTCTCCTACTATGTCATCCCCAACAACTACAACTTCTGCAACATCTTCATCAACATCTCCATCTCCAACTACAACAACTTCTGCAACATCTTCATCAACGTCTCCATCTCCAACTACAACAACTTCTGCAACATCTTCATCAACGTCTCAAACCACATCCACAACTCCTTCAACTACTGACGCACTTACTACTTCCACATCTACCACTATGTCTCCAACAACATCTCAAACAACGACATTCTCTTCTTCTACTATGTCATCTCCGACAACAACTTCTGCAACATCTTCATCAACATCTCAAACAACATCTACAACCACATCAAGTTCTGCAGCACTTACTACTTCCACAACATCTACCACTACTTCTCCAACAACATCTCAAACAACGACATTCTCTTCTCCTACTATGTCATCTCCGACAACAACAACTTCTGCAACATCTTCATCAACGTCTTCATCTCCAGCAACTACAACTTCTGCAACATCTTCATCAACGTCTCCATCTCCAACTACAACAACTTCTGCAACATCTTCATCAACGTCTCAAACCACATCCACAACTCCTTCAACTACTGCCGCAATTACTACTTCCACATCTACCACTACTTCTCCAACAACATCTCAAACAACAACATTCTCTTCTCCTACTATGTCATCTCCAACAACTACAACTTCCTCAACATCTTCATCAACGTCTTCATCTCCAACTACAGCAACTTCTGCAACATCTTCATCAACATCTCAAACAACATCTACAACCCCATCAAATACTGCAGCACTTACTACTTCCACAACATCTACCACTACTTCTCCAACAACATCTCGAACAACGACATTCTCTTCTCCTACTATGTCATCCCCGACAACAACAACTTCTGCAACATCTTCATCAACGTCTTCATCTCCAACAACTACAACTTCTGCAACATCTTCATCAACATCTCCATCTCCAACTACAACAACTTCTGCAACATTTTCATCAACATCTCAAACAACATCCACAACCTCATCAAGTACTGCAGCACTTACTACTTCCACAACATCTACCACTACTTCTCCAACAACATCTCAAACAACGACATTCTCTTCTCCTACTATGTCATCTCCAACAACAACAACTTCTGCAACATCTTCATCAACATCTCCATCTCCAACTACAACAACTTCTGCAACATTTTCATCAACATCTCAAACAACATCTACAACCCCATCAAGTACTGCATCACTTACTACTTCCACAACATCTACCACTACGTCTCCAACAACATCTCAAACAACGACATTCTCTTCTCCTACTATGTCATCTCCAACAACAACAACTTCTGCAACATCTTCATCAACATCTCCATCTCCAACTACAACAACTTCTGCAACATCTTCATCAACATCTCAAACAACATCCACAACCCCAGCAAGTTCTGCTGCACTTACTACTTCCACAACAACATCGATCACAACTGCTCCAACAACATCTCAAACAACATCATTCTCTTCTCCTACTACGTCAATTACTTCATTATCAACTACAACAACTTCTGCAACATCTTCATCAACGTCTTCATCTCCAACTACAACAACTTCTGCAACATCTTCATCAACATCTCAAACAACATCCACAACCCCATCAAGTCCTGCAGCACTTACTATTTCCACAACAACTAACACTACTTCTCCAACCACATCTCAAACAACGACATTCTCTTCTCCTACTATGTCATCCCCAACAACTACAACTTCTGCAACATCTTCA
This sequence comes from Megalops cyprinoides, assembly GCF_013368585.1. Classification (NCBI taxonomy): domain Eukaryota; kingdom Metazoa; phylum Chordata; class Actinopteri; order Elopiformes; family Megalopidae; genus Megalops; species Megalops cyprinoides. The sequence goes on from NC_050593.1 coordinate 5,245,404, forward strand.
TCAACATCTCCATCTCCAACTACAACAACTTCTGCAACATCTTCATCAACGTCTCCATCTCCAACTACAACAACTTCTGCAACATCTTCATCAACGTCTCCATCTCCAACTACAACAACTTCTGCAACATCTTCATCAACGTCTCAAACCACATCCACAACTACTTCAACTACTGCCGCAATTATTACTTCCACATCTACCACTACTTCTCCAACAAAATCTCAAACAACAACATTCTCTTCTCCTACTATGTCATCTCCAACAACTACAACTTCGTCAACATCTTCATCAACGTCTCCATCTCCAACTACAACAACTTCTGCAACATCTTCATCAACGTCTCAAACCACATCCACAACTCCTTCAACTACTGACGCACTTACTACTTCCACATCTACCACTATGTCTCCAACAACATCTCAAACAACGACATTCTCTTCTTCTACTATGTCATCTCCGACAACAACAACTTCTGCAACATCTTCATCAACGTCTTCATCTCCAACTACAACAACTTCTGCAACATCTTCATCAACATCTCAAACAACATCCACAACCCCATCAAGTACTGCTGCACATACTACTTCCACAACAACATCGATCACAACTGCTCCAACAACATCTCAAACAACGACATTCTCTTCTCCTACTATGTCATCTCCAACAACAACTTCTGCAACATTTTCATCAACATCTCAAACAACATCCACAACCTCATCAAGTACTGCAGCACTTACTACTTCCACAACATCTACCACTACTTCTCCAACAACATCTCAAACAACGACATTCTCTTCTCCTACTATGTCATCCCCAACAACAACAACATCGGCAACATCTTCATCCACATCTCAAACAACATCCACAACCCCAGCAAGTTCTGCTGCACTTACTACTTCCACAACAACATCGATCACAACTGCTCCAACAACATCTCAAACAACATCATTCTCTTCTCCTACTACGTCAATTACTTCATTATCAACTACAACAACTTCTGCAACATCTTCATCAACGTCTTCATCTCCAACTACAACAACTTCTGCAACATCTTCATCAACATCTCAAACAACATCCACAACCCCATCAAGTACTGCAGCACTTACTACTTCCACAACATCTACCACTACTTCTCCAACAACATCTCAAACAACGACATTCTCTTCTCCTACTATGTCATCCCCAACAACTACAACTTCTGCAACATCTTCATCAACATCTCCATCTCCAACTACAACAACTTCTGCAACATCTTCATCAACGTCTCCATCTCCAACTACAACAACTTCTGCAACATCTTCATCAACGTCTCAAACCACATCCACAACTCCTTCAACTACTGACGCACTTACTACTTCCACATCTACCACTATGTCTCCAACAACATCTCAAACAACGACACTCTCTTCTTCTACTATGTCATCTCCGACAACAACAACTTCTGCAACATCTTCATCAACATCTCAAACAACATCTACAACCACATCAAGTTCTGCAGCACTTACTACTTCCACAACATCTACCACTACTTCTCCAACAACATCTCAAACAATGACATTCTCTTCTCCTACTATGTCATCACCAACAACAACAACATCGGCAACATCTTCATCAACATCTCAAACAACATCCACAACCCCAGCAAGTTCTGCTGCACTTACTACTTCCACAACAACATCGATCACAACTACTCCAACAACATGTCAAACAACATCATTCTCTTCTCCTACTACGTCAATTACTTCATTATCAACTACAACAACTTCTACAACATCTTCATCAACGTCTTCATCTCCAACTACAACAACTTCTGCGACATCTTCATCAACATCTCAAACAACATCCACAACCCCATCAAGTAATGCTGCACATACTACTTCCACAACAACATCGATCACAACTGCTCCAACAACATCTCAAACAACGACATTCTCTTCTCCTACTATGTCATCTCCAACAACAACAACTTCTGCAACATCTTCATTAACGTCTTCATCTCCAACAACTACAACTTCTGCAACATCTTCATCAACATCTCAAACAACATCTACAACCCCATCAAGTACTGCAGCACTTACTACTTCCACAACATCTACCACTACTTCTCCAACAACATCTCGAACAACGACATTCTCATCTCCTACTATGTCATCTCCGACAACAACAACTTCTGCAACATCTTCATCAACGTCTTCATCTCCAACAACTACAACTTCTGCAACATCTTCATCAACATCTCCATCTCCAACTACAACAACTTCTGCAACATTTTCATCAACATCTCAAACAACATCCACAAACTCATCAAGTACTGCAGCACTTACTACTTCCAAAACATCTACCACTACTTCTCCAACAACATCTCAAACAACGACATTCTCTTCTCCTACTATGTCATCACCAACAACAACAACATCGGCAACATCTTCATCAACATCTCAAACAACATCCACAACCCCAGAAAGTTCTGCTGCACTTACTACTTCCACAACAACATCGATCACAACTGCTCCAACAACATCTCAAACAACATCATTCTCTTCTCCTACTACGTCAATTACTTCATTATCAACTACAACAACTTCTGCAACATCTTCATCAACGTCTTCATCTCCAACTACAACAACTTCTGCAACATCTTCATCAACATCTCAAACAACATCCACAACCCCATCAAGTACTGCTGCACATACTACTTCCACAACAACATCGATCACAACTGCTCCAACAACATCTCAAACAACGACATTCTCTTCTCCTACTATGTCATCTCCAACAACAACTTCTGCAACATTTTCATCAACATCTCAAACAACATCCACAACCCCATCAAGTACTGCTGCACTTACTACTTCCACAACAACATCGATCACAACTGCTCCAACAACATCTCAAACAACATCATTCTCTTCTCCTACTACGTCAATTACTTCATTATCAACTACAACAACTTCTGCAACATCTTCATCAACGTCTTCATCTCCAACTACAACAACTTCTGCAACATCTTCATCAACATCTCAAACAACATCCACAACCCCATCAAGTACTGCAGCACTTACTACTTCCACAACATCTACCACTACTTCTCCAACAACATCTCAAACAACGACATTCTCTTCTCCTACTATGTCATCCCCAACAACTACAACTTCTGCAACATCTTCATCAACATCTCCATCTCCAACTACAACAACTTCTGCAACATCTTCATCAACGTCTCCATCTCCAACTACAACAACTTCTGCAACATCTTCATCAACGTCTCAAACCACATCCACAACTCCTTCAACTACTGACGCACTTACTACTTCCACATCTACCACTATGTCTCCAACAACATCTCAAACAACGACATTCTCTTCTTCTACTATGTCATCTCCGACAACAACAACTTCTGCAACATCTTCATCAACATCTCAAACAACATCTACAACCACATTAAGTTCTGCAGCACTTACTACTTCCACAACATCTACCACTACTTCTCCAACAACATCTCAAACAACGACATTCTCTTCTCCTACTATGTCATCTCCGACAACAACAACTTCTGCAACATCTTCATCAATGTCTTCATCTCCAACAACTACAACTTCTGCAACATCTTCATCAACGTCTCCATCTCCAACTACAACAACTTCTGCAACATCTTCATCAACGTCTCAAACCACATCCACAACTCCTTCAACTACTGCCGCAATTACTACTTCCACATCTACCACTACTTCTCCAACAACATCTCAAACAACAACATTCTCTTCTCCTACTATGTCATCTCCAACAACTACAAATTCGTCAACATCTTCATCAACGTCTTCATCTCCAACTACAGCAACTTCTGCAACATCTTCATCAACATCTCAAACAACATCTACAACCCCATCAAGTACTGCAGCACTTACTACTTCCACAACATCTACCACTACTTCTCCAACAACATCTCATACAAAGACATTCTCTTCTCCTACTATGTCATCTCCAACAACAACAACTTCTGCAACATCTTCATCGACATCTCCATCTCCAACTACAACAACTTCTGCAACATTTTCATCAACATCTCAAACAACATCCACAACCTCATCAAGTACTGCAGCACTTACTACTTCCACAACATCTACCACTACTTCTCCAACAACATCTCAAACAACGACATTCTCTTCTCCTACTATGTCATCACCAACAACAACAACATCGGCAACATCTTCATCAACATCTCAAACAACATCCACAACCCCAGCAAGTTCTGCTGCACTTACTACTTCCACAACATCGATCACAACTGCTCCAACAACATCTCAAACAACATCATTCTCTTCTCCTACTACGTCAATTACTTCATTATCAACTACAACAACTTCTGCAACATCTTCATCAATGTCTTCATCTCCAACTACAACAACTTCTGCAACATCTTCATCAACATCTCAAACAACATCCACAACCCCATCAAGTACTGCAGCACTTACTACTTCCACAACATCTACCACTACTTCTCCAACAACATCTCAAACAACGACATTCTCTTCTCCTACTATGTCATCCCCAACAACTACAACTTCTGCAACATCTTCATCAACATCTCCATCTCCAACTACAACAACTTCTGCAACATCTTCATCAACGTCTCCATCTCCAACTACAACAACTTCTGCAACATCTTCATCAACGTCTCAAACCACATCCACAACTCCTTCAACTACTGACGCACTTACTACTTCCACATCTACCACTATGTCTCCAACAACATCTCAAACAACGACATTCTCTTCTTCTACTATGTCATCTCCGACAACAACTTCTGCAACATCTTCATCAACATCTCAAACAACATCTACAACCACATCAAGTTCTGCAGCACTTACTACTTCCACAACATCTACCACTACTTCTCCAACAACATCTCAAACAACGACATTCTCTTCTCCTACTATGTCATCTCCGACAACAACAACTTCTGCAACATCTTCATCAACGTCTTCATCTCCAGCAACTACAACTTCTGCAACATCTTCATCAACGTCTCCATCTCCAACTACAACAACTTCTGCAACATCTTCATCAACGTCTCAAACCACATCCACAACTCCTTCAACTACTGCCGCAATTACTACTTCCACATCTACCACTACTTCTCCAACAACATCTCAAACAACAACATTCTCTTCTCCTACTATGTCATCTCCAACAACTACAACTTCCTCAACATCTTCATCAACGTCTTCATCTCCAACTACAGCAACTTCTGCAACATCTTCATCAACATCTCAAACAACATCTACAACCCCATCAAATACTGCAGCACTTACTACTTCCACAACATCTACCACTACTTCTCCAACAACATCTCGAACAACGACATTCTCTTCTCCTACTATGTCATCCCCGACAACAACAACTTCTGCAACATCTTCATCAACGTCTTCATCTCCAACTACAACAACTTCTGCAACATCTTCATCAACATCTCCATCTCCAACTACAACAACTTCTGCAACATTTTCATCAACATCTCAAACAACATCCACAACCTCATCAAGTACTGCAGCACTTACTACTTCCACAACATCTACCACTACTTCTCCAACAACATCTCAAACAACGACATTCTCTTCTCCTACTATGTCATCTCCAACAACAACAACTTCTGCAACATCTTCATCAACATCTCCATCTCCAACTACAACAACTTCTGCAACATTTTCATCAACATCTCAAACAACATCTACAACCCCATCAAGTACTGCATCACTTACTACTTCCACAACATCTACCACTACGTCTCCAACAACATCTCAAACAACGACATTCTCTTCTCCTACTATGTCATCTCCAACAACAACAACTTCTGCAACATCTTCATCAACATCTCCATCTCCAACTACAACAACTTCTGCAACATTTTCATCAACATCTCAAACAACATCCACAACCTCATCAAGTACTGCAGCACTTACTACTTCCACAACATCTACCACTACTTCTCCAACAACATCTCAAACAATGACATTCTCTTCTCCTACTATGTCATCACCAACAACAACAACATCGGCAACATCTTCATCAACATCTCAAACAACATCCACAACCCCAGCAAGTTCTGCTGCACTTACTACTTCCACAACAACATCGATCACAACTGCTCCAACAACATCTCAAACAACATCATTCTCTTCTCCTACTACGTCAATTACTTCATTATCAACTACAACAACTTCTGCAACATCTTCATCAACATCTCCATCTCCAACTACAACAACTTCTGCAACATCTTCATCAACATCTCAAACAACATCCACAACCCCATCAAGTCCTGCAGCACTTACTATTTCCACAACAACTACCACTACTTCTCCAACCACATCTCAAACAACGACATTCTCTTCTCCTACTATGTCATCTCCAACAACTACAACTTCTGCAACATCTTCATCAACATCTCCATCTCCAACTACAACAACTTCTGCAACATCTTCATCAACGTCTCCATCTCCAACTACAACAACTTCTGCAACATCTTCATCAACGTCTCCATCTCCAACTACAACAACTTCTGCAACATCTTCATCAACGTCTCAAACCACATCCACAACTACTTCAACTACTGCCGCAATTATTACTTCCACATCTACCACTACTTCTCCAACAAAATCTCAAACAACAACATTCTCTTCTCCTACTATGTCATCTCCAACAACTACAACTTCGTCAACATCTTCATCAACGTCTCCATCTCCAACTACAACAACTTCTGCAACATCTTCATCAACGTCTCAAACCACATCCACAACTCCTTCAACTACTGACGCACTTACTACTTCCACATCTACCACTATGTCTCCAACAACATCTCAAACAACGACATTCTCTTCTTCTACTATGTCATCTCCGACAACAACAACTTCTGCAACATCTTCATCAACATCTCAAACAACATCTACAACCACATCAAGTTCTGCAGCACTTACTACTTCCACAACATCTACCACTACTTCTCCAACAACATCTCAAACAATGACATTCTCTTCTCCTACTATGTCATCACCAACAACAATAACATCGGCAACATCTTCATCAACATCTCAAACAACATCCACAACCCCAGCAAGTTCTGCTGCACTTACTACTTCCACAACAACATCGATCACAACTACTCCAACAACATGTCAAACAACATCATTCTCTTCTCCTACTACGTCAATTACTTCATTATCAACTACAACAACTTCTACAACATCTTCATCAACGTCTTCATCTCCAACTACAACAACTTCTGCAACATCTTCATCAACATCTCAAACAACATCCACAACCCCATCAAGTACTGCTGCACATACTACTTCCACAACAACATCGATCACAACTGCTCCAACAACATCTCAAACAACGACATTCTCTTCTCCTACTATGTCATCTCCGACAACAACAACTTCTGCAACATCTTCATCAACGTCTTCATCTCCAACAACTACAACTTCTGCAACATCTTCATCAACATCTCAAACAACATCTACAACCCCATCAAGTACTGCAGCACTTACTACTTCCACAACATCTACCACTACTTCTCCAACAACATCTCGAACAACGACATTCTCATCTCCTACTATGTCATCTCCGACAACAACAACTTCTGCAACATCATCATCAACGTCTTCATCTCCAACAACTACAACTTCTGCAACATCTTCATCAACATCTCCATCTCCAACTTCAACGACTTCTGCAACATTTTCATCAACATCTCAAACAACATCTACAACCCCATCAAGTACTGCAGCACTTACTACTTCCACAACATCTACCACTACTTCTCCAACAACATCTCGAACAACGACATTCTCATCTCCTACTATGTCATCTCCGACAACAACAACTTCTGCAACATCTTCATCAACGTCTTCATCTCCAACAACTACAACTTCTGCAACATCTTCATCAACATCTCCATCTCCAACTACAACAACTTCTGCAACATTTTCATCAACATCTCAAACAACATCCACAAACTCATCAAGTACTGCAGCACTTACTACTTCCAAAACATCTACCACTACTTCTCCAACAACATCTCAAACAACGACATTCTCTTCTCCTACTATGTCATCACCAACAACAACAACATCGGCAACATCTTCATCAACATCTCAAACAACATCCACAACCCCAGAAAGTTCTGCTGCACTTACTACTTCCACAACAACATCGATCACAACTGCTCCAACAACATCTCAAACAACATCATTCTCTTCTCCTACTACGTCAATTACTTCATTATCAACTACAACAACTTCTGCAACATCTTCATCAACGTCTTCATCTCCAACTACAACAACTTCTGCAACATCTTCATCAACATCTCAAACAACATCCACAACCCCATCAAGTACTGCTGCACTTACTACTTCCACAACAACATCGATCACAACTGCTCCAACAACATCTCAAACAACGACATTCTCTTCTCCTACTATGTCATCTCCAACAACAACTTCTGCAACATTTTCATCAACATCTCAAACAACATCCACAACCTCATCAAGTACTGCTGCACTTACTACTTCCACAACAACATCGATCACAACTGCTCCAACAACATCTCAAACAACATCATTCTCTTCTCCTACTACGTCAATTACTTCATTATCAACTACAACAACTTCTGCAACATCTTCATCAACGTCTTCATCTCCAACTACAACAACTTCTGCAACATCTTCATCAACATCTCAAACAACATCCACAACCCCATCAAGTACTGCAGCACTTACTACTTCCACAACATCTACCACTACTTCTCCAACAACATCTCAAACAACGACATTCTCTTCTCCTACTATGTCATCCCCAACAACTACAACTTCTGCAACATCTTCATCAACATCTCCATCTCCAACTACAACAACTTCTGCAACATCTTCATCAACGTCTCCATCTCCAACTACAACAACTTCTGCAACATCTTCATCAACGTCTCAAACCACATCCACAACTCCTTCAACTACTGACGCACTTACTACTTCCACATCTACCACTATGTCTCCAACAACATCTCAAACAACGACATTCTCTTCTTCTACTATGTCATCTCCGACAACAACAACTTCTGCAACATCTTCATCAACATCTCAAACAACATCTACAACCACATTAAGTTCTGCAGCACTTACTACTTCCACAACATCTACCACTACTTCTCCAACAACATCTCAAACAACGACATTCTCTTCTCCTACTATGTCATCTCCGACAACAACTTCTGCAACATCTTCATCAATGTCTTCATCTCCAACAACTACAACTTCTGCAACATCTTCATCAACGTCTCCATCTCCAACTACAACAACTTCTGCAACATCTTCATCAACGTCTCAAACCACATCCACAACTCCTTCAACTACTGCCGCAATTACTACTTCCACATCTACCACTACTTCTCCAACAACATCTCAAACAACAACATTCTCTTCTCCTACTATGTCATCTCCAACAACTACAACTTCGTCAACATCTTCATCAACGTCTTCATCTCCAACAACTACAACTTCTGCAACATCTTCATCAACGTCTTCATCTCCAACTACAACAACTTCTGCAACATCTTCATCAACATCTCAAACAACATCCACAACCCCATCAAGTACTGCTGCACATACTACTTCCACAACAACATCGATCACAACTGCTCCAACAACATCTCAAACAACGACATTCTCTTCTCCTACTATGTCATCTCCAACAACAACTTCTGCAACATTTTCATCAACATCTCAAACAACATCCACAACCTCATCAAGTACTGCTGCACTTACTACTTCCACAACAACATCGATCACAACTGCTCCAACAACATCTCAAACAACATCATTCTCTTCTCCTACTACGTCAATTACTTCATTATCAACTACAACAACTTCTGCAACATCTTCATCAACGTCTTCATCTCCAACTACAACAACTTCTGCAACATCTTCATCAACGTCTCAAACCACATCCACAACTCCTTCAACTACTGCCGCACTTACTACTTCCACATCTACCACTACTTCTCCAACAACATCTCAAACAACAACATTCTCTTCTCCTACTATGTCATCTCCAACAACTACAACTTCTGCAACATCTTCATCAACATCTCAAACAACATCTACAACCCCATCAAATACTGCAGCACTTACTACTTCCACAACATCTACCACTACTTCTCCAACAACATCTCGAACAACGACATTCTCTTCTCCTACTATGTCATCTCCGACAACAACAACTTCTGCAACATCTTCATCAACGTCTTCATCTCCAACAACTACAACTTCTGCAACATCTTCATCAACATCTCCATCTCCAACTACAACAACTTCTGCAACATTTTCATCAACATCTCAAACAACATCCACAACCTCATCAAGTACTGCAGCACTTACTACTTCCACAACATCTACCACTACTTCTCCAACAACATCTCAAACAACGACATTCTCTTCTCCTACTATGTCATCTCCAACAACAACAACTTCTGCAACATCTTCATCAACATCTCCATCTCCAACTACAACAACTTCTGCAACATTTTCATCAACATCTCAAACAACATCTACAACCCCATCAAGTACTGCAGCACTTACTACTTCCACAACATCTACCACTACTTCTCCAACAACATCTCAAACAACGACATTCTCTTCTCCTACTATGTCATCTCCAACAACAACAACTTCTGCAACATCTTCATCAACATCTCCATCTCCAACTACAACAACTTCTGCAACATTTTCATCAACATCTCAAACAACATCCACAACCTCATCAAGTACTGCAGCACTTACTACTTCCACAACATCTACCACTACTTCTCCAACAACATCTCAAACAATGACATTCTCTTCTCCTACTATGTCATCACCAACAACAACAACATCGGCAACATCTTCATCAACATCTCAAACAACATCCACAACCCCAGCAAGTTCTGCTGCACTTACTACTTCCACAACAACATCGATCACAACTGCTCCAACAACATCTCAAACAACATCATTCTCTTCTCCTACTACGTCAATTACTTCATTATCAACTACAACAACTTCTGCAACATCTTCATCAACGTCTTCATCTCCAACTACAACAACTTCTGCAACATCTTCATCAACATCTCAAACAACATCCACAACCCCATCAAGTCCTGCAGCACTTACTATTTCCACAACAACTAACACTACTTCTCCAACCACATCTCAAACAACGACATTCTCTTCTCCTACTATGTCATCTCCAACAACTACAACTTCTGCAACATCTTCATCAACATCTCCATCTCCAACTACAACAACTTCTGCAACATCTTCATCAACGTCTCCATCTCCAACTACAACAACTTCTGCAACATCTTCATCAACGTCTCCATCTCCAACTACAACAACTTCTGCAACATCTTCATCAACGTCTCAAACCACATCCACAACTACTTCAACTACTGCCGCAATTATTACTTCCACATCTACCACTACTTCTCCAACAACATCTCAAACAACAACATTCTCTTCTCCTACTATGTCATCTCCAACAACTACAACTTCGTCAACATCTTCATCAACGTCTCCATCTCCAACTACAACAACTTCTGCAACATCTTCATCAACGTCTCAAACCACATCCACAACTCCTTCAACTACTGACGCACTTACTACTTCCACATCTACCACTATGTCTCCAACAACATCTCAAACAACGACATTCTCTTCTTCTACTATGTCATCTCCGACAACAACAACTTCTGCAACATCTTCATCAACATCTCAAACAACATCTACAACCCCATCAAGTTCTGCAGCACTTACTACTTCCACAACATCTACCACTACTTCTCCAACAACATCTCAAACAATGACATTCTCTTCTCCTACTATGTCATCACCAACAACAACAACATCGGCAACATCTTCATCAACATCTCAAACAACATCCACAACCCCAGCAAGTTCTGCTGCACTTACTACTTCCACAACAACATCGATCACAACTACTCCAACAACATGTCAAACAACATCATTCTCTTCTCCTACTACGTCAATTACTTCATTATCAACTACAACAACTTCTACAACATCTTCATCAACGTCTTCATCTCCAACTACAACAACTTCTGCAACATCTTCATCAACATCTCAAACAACATCCACAACCCCATCAAGTACTGCTGCACATACTACTTCCACAACAACATCGATCACAACTGCTCCAACAACATCTCAAACAACGACATTCTCTTCTCCTACTATGTCATCTCCGACAACAACAACTTCTGCAACATCTTCATCAACGTCTTCATCTCCAACAACTACAACTTCTGCAACATCTTCATCAACATCTCAAACAACATCTACAACCCCATCAAGTACTGCAGCACTTACTACTTCCACAACATCTACCACTACTTCTCCAACAACATCTCGAACAACGACATTCTCATCTCCTACTATGTCATCTCCGACAACAACAACTTCTGCAACATCATCATCAACGTCTTCATCTCCAACAACTACAACTTCTGCAACATCTTCATCAACATCTCCATCTCCAACTTCAACGACTTCTGCAACATTTTCATCAACATCTCAAACAACATCTACAACCCCATCAAGTACTGCAGCACTTACTACTTCCACAACATCTACCACTACTTCTCCAACAACATCTCGAACAACGACATTCTCATCTCCTACTATGTCATCTCCGACAACAACAACTTCTGCAACATCTTCATCAACGTCTTCATCTCCAACAACTACAACTTCTGCAACATCTTCATCAACATCTCCATCTCCAACTACAACAACTTCTGCAACATTTTCATCAACATCTCAAACAACATCCACAAACTCATCAAGTACTGCAGCACTTACTACTTCCAAAACATCTACCACTACTTCTCCAACAACATCTCAAACAACGACATTCTCTTCTCCTACTATGTCATCACCAACAACAACAACATCGGCAACATCTTCATCAACATCTCAAACAACATCCACAACCCCAGAAAGTTCTGCTGCACTTACTACTTCCACAACAACATCGATCACAACTGCTCCAACAACATCTCAAACAACATCATTCTCTTCTCCTACTACGTCAATTACTTCATTATCAACTACAACAACTTCTGCAACATCTTCATCAACGTCTTCATCTCCAACTACAACAACTTCTGCAACATCTTCATCAACATCTCAAACAACATCCACAACCCCATCAAGTACTGCTGCACATACTACTTCCACAACAACATCGATCACAACTGCTCCAACAACATCTCAAACAACGACATTCTCTTCTCCTACTATGTCATCTCCAACAACAACTTCTGCAACATCTTCATCAACATCTCAAACAACATCCACAACCCCATCAAGTACTGCTGCACTTACTACTTCCACAACAACATCGATCACAACTGCTCCAACAACATCTCAAACAACATCATTCTCTTCTCCTACTACGTCAATTACTTCATTATCAACTACAACAACTTCTGCAACATCTTCATCAACGTCTTCATCTCCAACTACAACAACTTCTGCAACATCTTCATCAACATCTCAAACAACATCCACAACCCCATCAAGTACTGCAGCACTTACTACTTCCACAACATCTACCACTACTTCTCCAACAACATCTCAAACAACGACATTCTCTTCTCCTACTATGTCATCCCCAACAACTACAACTTCTGCAACATCTTCATCAACATCTCCATCTCCAACTACAACAACTTCTGCAACATCTTCATCAACGTCTCCATCTCCAACTACAACAACTTCTGCAACATCTTCATCAACGTCTCAAACCACATCCACAACTCCTTCAACTACTGACGCACTTACTACTTCCACATCTACCACTATGTCTCCAACAACATCTCAAACAACGACATTCTCTTCTTCTACTATGTCATCTCCGACAACAACAACTTCTGCAACATCTTCATCAACATCTCAAACAACATCTACAACCACATTAAGTTCTGCAGCACTTACTACTTCCACAACATCTACCACTACTTCTCCAACAACATCTCAAACAACGACATTCTCTTCTCCTACTATGTCATCTCCGACAACAACTTCTGCAACATCTTCATCAATGTCTTCATCTCCAACAACTACAACTTCTGCAACATCTTCATCAACGTCTCCATCTCCAACTACAACAACTTCTGCAACATCTTCATCAACGTCTCAAACCACATCCACAACTCCTTCAACTACTGCCGCAATTACTACTTCCACATCTACCACTACTTCTCCAACAACATCTCAAACAACAACATTCTCTTCTCCTACTATGTCATCTCCAACAACTACAACTTCGTCAACATCTTCATCAACGTCTTCATCTCCAACAACTACAACTTCTGCAACATCTTCATCAACGTCTTCATCTCCAACTACAACAACTTCTGCAACATCTTCATCAACATCTCAAACAACATCCACAACCCCATCAAGTACTGCTGCACATACTACTTCCACAACAACATCGATCACAACTGCTCCAACAACATCTCAAACAACGACATTCTCTTCTCCTACTATGTCATCTCCAACAACAACTTCTGCAACATCTTCATCAACATCTCAAACAACATCCACAACCCCATCAAGTACTGCTGCACTTACTACTTCCACAACAACATCGATCACAACTGCTCCAACAACATCTCAAACAACATCATTCTCTTCTCCTACTACGTCAATTACTTCATTATCAACTACAACAACTTCTGCAACATCTTCATCAACGTCTTCATCTCCAACTACAACAACTTCTGCAACATCTTCATCAACGTCTCAAACCACATCCACAACTCCTTCAACTACTGCCGCAATTACTACTTCCACATCTACCACTACTTCTCCAACAACATCTCAAACAACAACATTCTCTTCTCCTACTATGTCATCTCCAACAACTACAACTTCTGCAACATCTTCATCAACATCTCAAACAACATCTACAACCCCATCAAGTACTGCAGCACTTACTACTTCCACAACATCTACCACTACTTCTCCAACAACATCTCGAACAACGACATTCTCTTCTCCTACTATGTCATCCCCGACAACAACAACTTCTGCAACATCTTCATCAACGTCTTCATCTCCAACAACTACAACTTCTGCAACATCTTCATCAACATCTCCATCTCCAACTACAACAACTTCTGCAACATTTTCATCAACATCTCAAACAACATCCACAACCTCATCAAGTACTGCAGCACTTACTACTTCCACAACATCTACCACTACTTCTCCAACAACATCTCAAACAACGACATTCTCTTCTCCTACTATGTCATCTCCAACAACAACAACTTCTGCAACATCTTCATCAACATCTCCATCTCCAACTACAACAACTTCTGCAACATTTTCATCAACATCTCAAACAACATCTACAACCCCATCAAGTACTGCAGCACTTACTACTTCCACAACATCTACCACTACGTCTCCAACAACATCTCAAACAACGACATTCTCTTCTCCTACTATGTCATCTCCAACAACAACAACTTCTGCAACATCTTCATCAACATCTCCATCTCCAACTACAACAACTTCTGCAACATTTTCATCAACATCTCAAACAACATCCACAACCTCATCAAGTACTGCAGCACTTACTACTTCCACAACATCTACCACTACTTCTCCAACAACATCTCAAACAACGACATTCTCTTCTCCTACTATGTCATCACCAACAACAACAACATCGGCAACATCTTCATCAACATCTCAAACAACATCCACAACCCCAGCAAGTTCTGCTGCACTTACTACTTCCACAACAACATCGATCACAACTGCTCCAACAACATCTCAAACAACATCATTCTCTTCTCCTACTACGTCAATTACTTCATTATCAACTACAACAACTTCTGCAACATCTTCATCAACGTCTTCATCTCCAACTACAACAACTTCTGCAACATCTTCATCAACATCTCAAACAACATCCACAACCCCATCAAGTCCTGCAGCACTTACTATTTCCACAACAACTAACACTACTTCTCCAACCACATCTCAAACAACGACATTCTCTTCTCCTACTATGTCATCCCCAACAACTACAACTTCTGCAACATCTTCATCAACATCTCCATCTCCAACTACAACAACTTCTGCAACATCTTCATCAACGTCTCCATCTCCAACTACAACAACTTCTGCAACATCTTCATCAACGTCTCCATCTCCAACTACAACAACTTCTGCAACATCTTCATCAACGTCTCAAACCACATCCACAACTACTTCAACTACTGCCGCAATTACTACTTCCACATCTACCACTACTTCTCCAACAAAATCTCAAACAACAACATTCTCTTCTCCTACTATGTCATCTCCAACAACTACAACTTCGTCAACATCTTCATCAACGTCTTCATCTCCAACTACAGCAACTTCTGCAACATCTTCATCAACATCTCAAGCAACATCTACAACCCCATCAAGTACTGCAGCACTTACTACTTCCACAACATCTACCACTACTTCTCCAACAACATCTCGAACAACGACATTCTCATCTCCTACTATGTCATCTCTGACAACAACAACTTCTGCAACATCTTCATCAACGTCTTCATCTCCAACAACTACAACTTCTGCAACATCTTCATCAACATATCCATCTCCAACTACAACAACTTCTGCAACATTTTCATCAACATCTCAAACAACATCCACAAACTCATCAAGTACTGCAGCACTTACTACTTCCACAACATCTACCACTACTTCTCCAACAACATCTCAAACAATGACATTCTCTTCTCCTACTATGTCATCACCAACAACAACAACATCGGCAACATCTTCATCAACATCTCAAACAACATCCACAACCCCAGCAAGTTCTGCTGCACTTACTACTTCCACAACAACATCGATCACAACTGCTCCAACAACATGTCAAACAACATCATTCTCTTCTCCTACTACGTCAATTACTTCATTATCAACTACAACAACTTCTACAACATCTTCATCAACGTCTTCATCTCCAACTACAACAACTTCTGCAACATCTTCATCAACATCTCAAACAACATCCACAACCCCATCAAGTACTGCTGCACATACTACTTCCACAACAACATCGATCACAACTGCTCCAACAACATCTCAAACAACGACATTCTCTTCTCCTACTATGTCATCTCCAACAACAACAACTTCTGCAACATCTTCATTAACGTCTTCATCTCCAACAACTACAACTTCTGCAACATCTTCATCAACATCTCAAACAACATCTACAACCCCATCAAGTACTGCAGCACTTACTACTTCCACAACATCTACCACTACTTCTCCAACAACATCTCGAACAACGACATTCTCATCTCCTACTATGTCATCTCCGACAACAACAACTTCTGCAACATCATCATCAACGTCTTCATCTCCAACAACTACAACTTCTGCAACATCTTCATCAACATCTCCATCTCCAACTACAACGACTTCTGCAACATTTTCATCAACATCTCAAACAACATCTACAACCCCATCAAGTACTGCAGCACTTACTACTTCCACAACATCTACCACTACTTCTCCAACAACATCTCGAACAACGACATTCTCATCTCCTACTATGTCATCTCCGACAACAACAACTTCTGCAACATCTTCATCAACGTCTTCATCTCCAACAACTACAACTTCTGCAACATCTTCATCAACATCTCCATCTCCAACTACAACAACTTCTGCAACATTTTCATCAACATCTCAAACAACATCCACAAACTCATCAAGTACTGCAGCACTTACTACTTCCACAACATCTACCACTACTTCTCCAACAACATCTCAAACAACGACATTCTCTTCTCCTACTATGTCATCTCCAACAACAACAACTTCTGCAACATCTTCATCAACATCTCCATCTCCAACTACAACAACTTCTGCAACATTTTCATCAACATCTCAAACAACATCTACAACCCCATCAAGTACTGCATCACTTACTACTTCCACAACATCTACCACTACGTCTCCAACAACATCTCAAACAACGACATTCTCTTCTCCTACTATGTCATCTCCAACAACAACAACTTCTGCAACATCTTCATCAACATCTCCATCTCCAACTACAACAACTTCTGCAACATTTTCATCAACATCTCAAACAACATCCACAACCTCATCAAGTACTGCAGCACTTACTACTTCCACAACATCTACCACTACTTCTCCAACAACATCTCAAACAATGACATTCTCTTCTCCTACTATGTCATCACCAACAACAACAACATCGGCAACATCTTCATCAACATCTCAAACAACATCCACAACCCCAGCAAGTTCTGCTGCACTTACTACTTCCACAACAACATCGATCACAACTGCTCCAACAACATCTCAAACAACATCATTCTCTTCTCCTACTACGTCAATTACTTCATTATCAACTACAACAACTTCTGCAACATCTTCATCAACGTCTTCATCTCCAACTACAACAACTTCTGCAACATCTTCATCAACATCTCAAACAACATCCACAACCCCATCAAGTCCTGCAGCACTTACTATTTCCACAACAACTAACACTACTTCTCCAACCACATCTCAAACAACGACATTCTCTTCTCCTACTATGTCATCCCCAACAACAACAACTTCTGCAACATCTTCATCAACATCTCCATCTCCAACTACAACAACTTCTGCAACATCTTCATCAACGTCTCCATCTCCAACTACAACAACTTCTGCAACATCTTCATCAACGTCTCCATCTCCAACTACAACAACTTCTGCAACATCTTCATCAACGTCTCAAACCACATCCACAACTACTTCAACTACTGCCGCAATTACTACTTCCACATCTACCACTACTTCTCCAACAAAATCTCAAACAACAACATTCTCTTCTCCTACTATGTCATCTCCAACAACTACAACTTCGTCAACATCTTCATCAACGTCTCCATCTCCAACTACAACAACTTCTGCAACATCTTCATCAACGTCTCAAACCACATCCACAACTCCTTCAACTACTGACGCACTTACTACTTCCACATCTACCACTATGTCTCCAACAACATCTCAAACAACGACATTCTCTTCTTCTACTATGTCATCTCCGACAACAACAACTTCTGCAACATCTTCATCAACATCTCAAACAACATCTACAACCACATCAAGTTCTGCAGCACTTACTACTTCCACAACATCTACCACTACTTCTCCAACAACATCTCAAACAATGACATTCTCTTCTCCTACTATGTCATCACCAACAACAACAACATCGGCAACATCTTCATCAACATCTCAAACAACATCCACAACCCCAGCAAGTTCTGCTGCACTTACTACTTCCACAACAACATCGATCACAACTACTCCAACAACATGTCAAACAACATCATTCTCTTCTCCTACTACGTCAATTACTTCATTATCAACTACAACAACTTCTACAACATCTTCATCAACGTCTTCATCTCCAACTACAACAACTTCTGCAACATCTTCATCAACATCTCAAACAACATCCACAACCCCATCAAGTACTGCAGCACTTACTACTTCCACAACATCTACCACTACTTCTCCAACAACATCTCAAACAACGACATTCTCTTCTCCTACTATGTCATCCCCAACAACTACAACTTCTGCAACATCTTCATCAACATCTCCATCTCCAACTACAACAACTTCTGCAACATCTTCATCAACGTCTCCATCTCCAACTACAACAACTTCTGCAACATCTTCATCAACGTCTCAAACCACATCCACAACTCCTTCAACTACTGACGCACTTACTACTTCCACATCTACCACTATGTCTCCAACAACATCTCAAACAACGACATTCTCTTCTTCTACTATGTCATCTCCGACAACAACAACTTCTGCAACATCTTCATCAACATCTCAAACAACATCTACAACCACATTAAGTTCTGCAGCACTTACTACTTCCACAACATCTACCACTACTTCTCCAACAACATCTCAAACAACGACATTCTCTTCTCCTACTATGTCATCTCCGACAACAACAACTTCTGCAACATCTTCATCAATGTCTTCATCTCCAACAACTACAACTTCTGCAACATCTTCATCAACGTCTCCATCTCCAACTACAACAACTTCTGCAACATCTTCATCAACGTCTCAAACCACATCCACAACTCCTTCAACTACTGCCGCAATTACTACTTCCACATCTACCACTACTTCTCCAACAACATCTCAAACAACAACATTCTCTTCTCCTACTATGTCATCTCCAACAACTACAAATTCGTCAACATCTTCATCAACGTCTTCATCTCCAACAACTACAACTTCTGCAACATCTTCATCAACGTCTTCATCTCCAACTACAACAACTTCTGCAACATCTTCATCAACATCTCAAACAACATCCACAACCCCATCAAGTACTGCTGCACATACTACTTCCACAACAACATCGATCACAACTGCTCCAACAACATCTCAAACAACGACATTCTCTTCTCCTACTATGTCATCTCCAACAACAACTTCTGCAACATTTTCATCAACATCTCAAACAACATCCACAACCTCATCAAGTACTGCTGCACTTACTACTTCCACAACAACATCGATCACAACTGCTCCAACAACATCTCAAACAACATCATTCTCTTCTCCTACTACGTCAATTACTTCATTATCAACTACAACAACTTCTGCAACATCTTCATCAACGTCTTCATCTCCAACTACAACAACTTCTGCAACATCTTCATCAACGTCTCAAACCACATCCACAACTCCTTCAACTACTGCCGCACTTACTACTTCCACATCTACCACTACTTCTCCAACAACATCTCAAACAACAACATTCTCTTCTCCTACTATGTCATCTCCAACAACTACAACTTCTGCAACATCTTCATCAACATCTCAAACAACATCTACAACCCCATCAAATACTGCAGCACTTACTACTTCCACAACATCTACCACTACTTCTCCAACAACATCTCGAACAACGACATTCTCTTCTCCTACTATGTCATCCCCGACAACAACAACTTCTGCAACATCTTCATCAACGTCTTCATCTCCAACAACTACAACTTCTGCAACATCTTCATCAACATCTCCATCTCCAACTACAACAACTTCTGCAACATTTTCATCAACATCTCAAACAACATCCACAACCCCATCAAGTACTGCAGCACTTACTACTTCCACAACATCTACCACTACTTCTCCAACAACATCTCAAACAACGACATTCTCTTCTCCTACTATGTCATCTCCAACAACAACAACTTCTGCAACATCTTCATCAACATCTCCATCTCCAACTACAACAACTTCTGCAACATTTTCATCAACATCTCAAACAACATCTACAACCCCATCAAGTACTGCATCACTTACTACTTCCACAACATCTACCACTACGTCTCCAACAACATCTCAAACAACGACATTCTCTTCTCCTACTATGTCATCTCCAACAACAACAACTTCTGCAACATCTTCATCAACATCTCCATCTCCAACTACAACAACTTCTGCAACATTTTCATCAACATCTCAAACAACATCCACAACCCCATCAAGTACTGCAGCACTTACTACTTCCACAACATCTACCACTACTTCTCCAACAACATCTCAAACAACGACATTCTCTTCTCCTACTATGTCATCACCAACAACAACAACATCGGCAACATCTTCATCAACATCTCAAACAACATCCACAACCCCAGCAAGTTCTGCTGCACTTACTACTTCCACAACAACATCGATCACAACTGCTCCAACAACATCTCAAACAACATCATTCTCTTCTCCTACTACGTCAATTACTTCATTATCAACTACAACAACTTCTGCAACATCTTCATCAACGTCTTCATCTCCAACTACAACAACTTCTGCAACATCTTCATCAACATCTCAAACAACATCCACAACCCCATCAAGTCCTGCAGCACTTACTATTTCCACAACAACTAACACTACTTCTCCAACAACATCTCAAACAACGACATTCTCTTCTCCTACTATGTCATCTCCAACAACTACAACTTCTGCAACATCTTCATCAACGTCTTCATCTCCAACTACAACAACTTCTGCAACATCTTCATCAACGTCTCCATCTCCAACTACAACAACTTCTGCAACATCTTCATCAACGTCTCCATCTCCAACTACAACAACTTCTGCAACATCTTCATCAACGTCTCAAACCACATCCACAACTACTTCAACTACTGCCGCAATTACTACTTCCACATCTACCACTACTTCTCCAACAAAATCTCAAACAACAACATTCTCTTCTCCTACTATGTCATCTCCAACAACTACAACTTCGTCAACATCTTCATCAACGTCTTCATCTCCAACTACAGCAACTTCTGCAACATCTTCATCAACATCTCAAGCAACATCTACAACCCCATCAAGTACTGCAGCACTTACTACTTCCACAACATCTACCACTACTTCTCCAACAACATCTCGAACAACGACATTCTCATCTCCTACTATGTCATCTCTGACAACAACAACTTCTGCAACATCTTCATCAACGTCTTCATCTCCAACAACTACAACTTCTGCAACATCTTCATCAACATATCCATCTCCAACTACAACAACTTCTGCAACATTTTCATCAACATCTCAAACAACATCCACAAACTCATCAAGTACTGCAGCACTTACTACTTCCACAACATCTACCACTACTTCTCCAACAACATCTCAAACAATGACATTCTCTTCTCCTACTATGTCATCACCAACAACAACAACATCGGCAACATCTTCATCAACATCTCAAACAACATCCACAACCCCAGCAAGTTCTGCTGCACTTACTACTTCCACAACAACATCGATCACAACTGCTCCAACAACATGTCAAACAACATCATTCTCTTCTCCTACTACGTCAATTACTTCATTATCAACTACAACAACTTCTACAACATCTTCATCAACGTCTTCATCTCCAACTACAACAACTTCTGCAACATCTTCATCAACATCTCAAACAACATCCACAACCCCATCAAGTACTGCTGCACATACTACTTCCACAACAACATCGATCACAACTGCTCCAACAACATCTCAAACAACGACATTCTCTTCTCCTACTATGTCATCTCCGACAACAACAACTTCTGCAACATCTTCATCAACGTCTTCATCTCCAACAACTACAACTTCTGCAACATCTTCATCAACATCTCAAACAACATCTACAACCCCATCAAGTACTGCAGCACTTACTACTTCCACAACATCTACCACTACTTCTCCAACAACATCTCAAACAACGACATTCTCATCTCCTACTATGTCATCTCCGACAACAACAACTTCTGCAACATCATCATCAACGTCTTCATCTCCAACAACTACAACTTCTGCAACATCTTCATCAACATCTCCATCTCCAACTACAACGACTTCTGCAACATTTTCATCAACATCTCAAACAACATCTACAACCCCATCAAGTACTGCAGCACTTACTACTTCCACAACATCTACCACTACTTCTCCAACAACATCTCGAACAACGACATTCTCATCTCCTACTATGTCATCTCCGACAACAACAACTTCTGCAACATCTTCATCAACGTCTTCATCTCCAACAACTACAACTTCTGCAACATCTTCATCAACATCTCCATCTCCAACTACAACAACTTCTGCAACATTTTCATCAACATCTCAAACAACATCCACAAACTCATCAAGTACTGCAGCACTTACTACTTCCAAAACATCTACCACTACTTCTCCAACAACATCTCAAACAACGACATTCTCTTCTCCTACTATGTCATCACCAACAACAACAACATCGGCAACATCTTCATCAACATCTCAAACAACATCCACAACCCCAGAAAGTTCTGCTGCACTTACTACTTCCACAACAACATCGATCACAACTGCTCCAACAACATCTCAAACAACATCATTCTCTTCTCCTACTACGTCAATTACTTCATTATCAACTACAACAACTTCTGCAACATCTTCATCAACGTCTTCATCTCCAACTACAACAACTTCTGCAACATCTTCATCAACATCTCAAACAACATCCACAACCCCATCAAGTACTGCTGCACATACTACTTCCACAACAACATCGATCACAACTGCTCCAACAACATCTCAAACAACGACATTCTCTTCTCCTACTATGTCATCTCCAACAACAACTTCTGCAACATTTTCATCAACATCTCAAACAACATCCACAACCTCATCAAGTACTGCAGCACTTACTACTTCCACAACATCTACCACTACTTCTCCAACAACATCTCAAACAACGACATTCTCTTCTCCTACTATGTCATCCCCAACAACAACAACATCGGCAACATCTTCATCCACATCTCAAACAACATCCACAACCCCAGCAAGTTCTGCTGCACTTACTACTTCCACAACAACATCGATCACAACTGCTCCAACAACATCTCAAACAACATCATTCTCTTCTCCTACTACGTCAATTACTTCATTATCAACTACAACAACTTCTGCAACATCTTCATCAACGTCTTCATCTCCAACTACAACAACTTCTGCAACATCTTCATCAACATCTCAAACAACATCCACAACCCCATCAAGTACTGCAGCACTTACTACTTCCACAACATCTACCACTACTTCTCCAACAACATCTCAAACAACGACATTCTCTTCTCCTACTATGTCATCCCCAACAACTACAACTTCTGCAACATCTTCATCAACATCTCCATCTCCAACTACAACAACTTCTGCAACATCTTCATCAACGTCTCCATCTCCAACTACAACAACTTCTGCAACATCTTCATCAACGTCTCAAACCACATCCACAACTCCTTCAACTACTGACGCACTTACTACTTCCACATCTACCACTATGTCTCCAACAACATCTCAAACAACGACATTCTCTTCTTCTACTATGTCATCTCCGACAACAACAACTTCTGCAACATCTTCATCAACATCTCAAACAACATCTACAACCACATCAAGTTCTGCAGCACTTACTACTTCCACAACATCTACCACTACTTCTCCAACAACATCTCAAACAATGACATTCTCTTCTCCTACTATGTCATCACCAACAACAACAACATCGGCAACATCTTCATCAACATCTCAAACAACATCCACAACCCCAGCAAGTTCTGCTGCACTTACTACTTCCACAACAACATCGATCACAACTACTCCAACAACATGTCAAACAACATCATTCTCTTCTCCTACTACGTCAATTACTTCATTATCAACTACAACAACTTCTACAACATCTTCATCAACGTCTTCATCTCCAACTACAACAACTTCTGCAACATCTTCATCAACATCTCAAACAACATCCACAACCCCATCAAGTACTGCTGCACATACTACTTCCACAACAACATCGATCACAACTGCTCCAACAACATCTCAAACAACGACATTCTCTTCTCCTACTATGTCATCTCCAACAACAACAACTTCTGCAACATCTTCATTAACGTCTTCATCTCCAACAACTACAACTTCTGCAACATCTTCATCAACATCTCAAACAACATCTACAACCCCATCAAGTACTGCAGCACTTACTACTTCCACAACATCTACCACTACTTCTCCAACAACATCTCGAACAACGACATTCTCATCTCCTACTATGTCATCTCCGACAACAACAACTTCTGCAACATCTTCATCAACGTCTTCATCTCCAACAACTACAACTTCTGCAACATCTTCATCAACATCTCCATCTCCAACTACAACAACTTCTGCAACATTTTCATCAACATCTCAAACAACAACCACAAACTCATCAAGTACTGCAGCACTTACTACTTCCAAAACATCTACCACTACTTCTCCAACAACATCTCAAACAACGACATTCTCTTCTCCTACTATGTCATCACCAACAACAACAACATCGGCAACATCTTCATCAACATCTCAAACAACATCCACAACCCCAGAAAGATCTGCTGCACTTACTACTTCCACAACAACATCGATCACAACTGCTCCAACAACATCTCAAACAACATCATTCTCTTCTCCTACTACGTCAATTACTTCATTATCAACTACAACAACTTCTGCAACATCTTCATCAACGTCTTCATCTCCAACTACAACAACTTCTGCAACATCTTCATCAACATCTCAAACAACATCCACAACCCCATCAAGTACTGCTGCACATACTACTTCCACAACAACATCGATCACAACTGCTCCAACAACATCTCAAACAACGACATTCTCTTCTCCTACTATGTCATCTCCAACAACAACTTCTGCAACATTTTCATCAACATCTCAAACAACATCCACAACCTCATCAAGTACTGCTGCACTTACTACTTCCACAACAACATCGATCACAACTGCTCCAACAACATCTCAAACAACATCATTCTCTTCTCCTACTTCGTCAATTACTTCATTATCAACTACAACAACTTCTGCAACATCTTCATCAACGTCTTCATCTCCAACTACAACAACTTCTGCAACATCTTCATCAACATCTCAAACAACATCCACAACCCCATCAAGTACTGCAGCACTTACTACTTCCACAACATCTACCACTACTTCTCCAACAACATCTCAAACAACGACATTCTCTTCTCCTACTATGTCATCCCCAACAACTACAACTTCTGCAACATCTTCATCAACATCTCCATCTCCAACTACAACAACTTCTGCAACATCTTCATCAACGTCTCCATCTCCAACTACAACAACTTCTGCAACATCTTCATCAACGTCTCAAACCACATCCACAACTCCTTCAACTACTGACGCACTTACTACTTCCACATCTACCACTATGTCTCCAACAACATCTCAAACAACGACATTCTCTTCTTCTACTATGTCATCTCCGACAACAACAACTTCTGCAACATCTTCATCAACATCTCAAACAACATCTACAACCACATTAAGTTCTGCAGCACTTACTACTTCCACAACATCTACCACTACTTCTCCAACAACATCTCAAACAACGACATTCTCTTCTCCTACTATGTCATCTCCGACAACAACAACTTCTGCAACATCTTCATCAATGTCTTCATCTCCAACAACTACAACTTCTGGAACATCTTCATCAACGTCTCCATCTCCAACTACAACAACTTCTGCAACATCTTCATCAACGTCTCAAACCACATCCACAACTCCTTCAACTACTGCCGCAATTACTACTTCCACATCTACCACTACTTCTCCAACAACATCTCAAACAACAACATTCTCTTCTCCTACTATGTCATCTCCAACAACTACAAATTCGTCAACATCTTCATCAACGTCTTCATCTCCAACTACAGCAACTTCTGCAACATCTTCATCAACATCTCAAACAACATCTACAACCCCATCAAGTACTGCAGCACTTACTACTTCCACAACATCTACCACTACTTCTCCAACAACATCTCATACAAAGACATTCTCTTCTCCTACTATGTCATCTCCAACAACAACAACTTCTGCAACATCTTCATCGACATCTCCATCTCCAACTACAACAACTTCTGCAACATTTTCATCAACATCTCAAACAACATCCACAACCTCATCAAGTACTGCAGCACTTACTACTTCCACAACATCTACCACTACTTCTCCAACAACATCTCAAACAACGACATTCTCTTCTCCTACTATGTCATCACCAACAACAACAACATCGGCAACATCTTCATCAACATCTCAAACAACATCCACAACCCCAGCAAGTTCTGCTGCACTTACTACTTCCACAACATCGATCACAACTGCTCCAACAACATCTCAAACAACATCATTCTCTTCTCCTACTACGTCAATTACTTCATTATCAACTACAACAACTTCTGCAACATCTTCATCAATGTCTTCATCTCCAACTACAACAACTTCTGCAACATCTTCATCAACATCTCAAACAACATCCACAACCCCATCAAGTACTGCAGCACTTACTACTTCCACAACATCTACCACTACTTCTCCAACAACATCTCAAACAACGACATTCTCTTCTCCTACTATGTCATCTCCAACAACTACAACTTCTGCAACATCTTCATCAACATCTCCATCTCCAACTACAACAACTTCTGCAACATCTTCATCAACGTCTCCATCTCCAACTACAACAACTTCTGCAACATCTTCATCAACGTCTCAAACCACATCCACAACTCCTTCAACTACTGACGCACTTACTACTTCCACATCTACCACTATGTCTCCAACAACATCTCAAACAACGACATTCTCTTCTTCTACTATGTCATCTCCGACAACAACTTCTGCAACATCTTCATCAACATCTCAAACAACATCTACAACCACATCAAGTTCTGCAGCACTTACTACTTCCACAACATCTACCACTACTTCTCCAACAACATCTCAAACAACGACATTCTCTTCTCCTACTATGTCATCTCCGACAACAACAACTTCTGCAACATCTTCATCAACGTCTTCATCTCCAGCAACTACAACTTCTGCAACATCTTCATCAACGTCTCCATCTCCAACTACAACAACTTCTGCAACATCTTCATCAACGTCTCAAACCACATCCACAACTCCTTCAACTACTGCCGCAATTACTACTTCCACATCTACCACTACTTCTCCAACAACATCTCAAACAACAACATTCTCTTCTCCTACTATGTCATCTCCAACAACTACAACTTCCTCAACATCTTCATCAACGTCTTCATCTCCAACTACAGCAACTTCTGCAACATCTTCATCAACATCTCAAACAACATCTACAACCCCATCAAATACTGCAGCACTTACTACTTCCACAACATCTACCACTACTTCTCCAACAACATCTCGAACAACGACATTCTCTTCTCCTACTATGTCATCCCCGACAACAACAACTTCTGCAACATCTTCATCAACGTCTTCATCTCCAACAACTACAACTTCTGCAACATCTTCATCAACATCTCCATCTCCAACTACAACAACTTCTGCAACATTTTCATCAACATCTCAAACAACATCCACAACCTCATCAAGTACTGCAGCACTTACTACTTCCACAACATCTACCACTACTTCTCCAACAACATCTCAAACAACGACATTCTCTTCTCCTACTATGTCATCTCCAACAACAACAACTTCTGCAACATCTTCATCAACATCTCCATCTCCAACTACAACAACTTCTGCAACATTTTCATCAACATCTCAAACAACATCCACAACCTCATCAAGTACTGCAGCACTTACTACTTCCACAACATCTACCACTATTTCTCCAACAACATCTCAAACAACGACATTCTCTTCTTCTACTATGTCATCTCCGACAACAACAACTTCTGCAACATCTTCATCAACATCTCAAACAACATCTACAACCCCATCGAGTTCTGCAGCACTTACTACTTCCACAACATCTACCACTACTTCTCCAACAACATCTCAAACAACGGCATTCTCTTCTCCTACTATGTCATCACCAACAACAACAACATCGGCAACATCTTCATCAACATCTCAAACAACATCCACAACCCCAGCAAGTTCTGCTGCACTTACTACTTCCACAACAACATCGATCACAACTGCTCCAACAACATCTCAAACAACATCATTCTCTTCTCCTACTACGTCAATTACTTCATTATCAACTACAACAACTTCTGCAACATCTTCATCAACATCTTCATCTCCAACTACAACAACTTCTGCAACATCTTCATCAACATCTCAAACAACATCCACAACCCCATCAAGTACTGCAGCACTTACTACTTCCACAACATCTACCACTACTACTCCAACAACATCTCAAACAACGACATTCTCTTCTCCTACTATGTCATCCCCAACAACTACAACTTCTGCAACATCTTCATCAACATCTCCATCTCCAACTACAACAACTTCTGCAACATCTTCATCAACGTCTCAAACCACATCCACAACTCCTTCAACTACTGACGCACTTACTACTTCCACATCTACCACTATTTCTCCAACAACATCTCAAACAACGACATTCTCTTCTTCTACTATGTCATCTCCGACAACAACAACTTCTGCAACATCTTCATCAACATCTCAAACAACATCTACAACCCCATCAAGTTCTGCAGCACTTACTACTTCCACAACATCTACCACTACTTCTCCAACAACATCTCAAACAACGACATTCTCTTCTCCTACTATGTCATCCCCAACAACTACAACTTCTGCAACATCTTCATCAACATCTCCATCTCCAACTACAACAACTTCTGCAACATCTTCATCAACGTCTTCATCTCCAACAACTACAACTTCTGCAACATCTTCATCAACGTCTCCATCTCCAACTACAACAACTTCTGCAACATCTTCATCAACGTCTCAAACCACATCCACAACTCCAACGACTGACGCACTTACTACTTCCACAACATCTACCAGTACTTCTCCAACAACATCTCAAACAAAGACATTCTCTTCTCCTACTATGTCATCTCCGACAACAACAACTTCTGCAACATATTCATCAGCGTCTTCATCTCCAACAAATACAACTTCTGCAACATCTTCATCAACATCTCAAACAACATCTACAACCCCATCAAGTAATGCAGCACTTACTACTTCCACAACATCTACCACTATTTCTCCAACAACATCTCAAACAACGACATTCTCTTCTCCTACTATGTCATCTCTGACAACAACAACTTCTGCAACATCTTCATCAACATCCTCATCTCCAACTACAACAACTTCTGCAAGATCTTCATCAACGTCTCCATCTCCAACTACAACAACTTCTGCATCATCTTCATCAATGTCTCAAACCACATCCACAACTCCTTCAACTACTGCCGCACTTACTACTTCCACATCTACCACTACTTCTCCAACAACATCTCAAACAACGACATTGTCTTCATCTACTATGTCATCTCCGACAAAAACAACTTCTGCAACATCTTCATCAACGTCTTCATCTCCAACAACTACAACTTCTGCAAGATCTTCATCAACGTCTCCATCTCCAACTACAACAACTTCTGCATCATCTTCATCAACGTCTCAAACCACATCCACAACTCCTTCAACTACTGCTGCACTTACTACTTCCACATCTACCACTACTTCTCCAACAACATCTCAAACAACGACATTGTCTTCATCTACTATGTCATCTCCGACAAAAACAACTTCTGCAACATCTTCATCTCCAACTACAACAACTTCTGCAACATCTTCATCAACATCTCAAACAACATCTACAACCCCATCAAGTTCTGCAGCACTTATTCCTTCCACAACATCTACCTCTACTTCTCCAACAACATCTCAAATGACATTCTCTTCTCCTACTATGTCATCTCCGACAACAACAAATTCTGCAACATCTTCATCAACGTCTTCATTTCCAACAACTACAACTTCTGCAACATCTTCATCAACGTCTCCATCTCCAACTACAGCAACTTCTGCAACATCTTCATCAACGTCTCAAACCACATCCCCAACTCCTTCAACTACTGCCGCACTTACTACTTCCACATCTATCACTACTTCTCCAACAACATCTCAAACAACAACATTCTCTTCACCTACTATGTCATCTCCAACAACTACAACTTCGTCAACATCTTCATCAACGTCTTCATCTCCAACTACAGCAACTTCTTCAACATCTTCATCAACGTCTTCATCTCCAACTACAGCAACTTCTTCAACATCTTCATCAACATCTCAAACAACATCTACAGCCCCATCAAGTACTGCAGCACTTACTACTTCCACAACATCTACCACTACTTCTCCAACAACATCTCAAACAACGACATTCTCTTCTCCTACTATGTCATCTCCGACAACAACAACTTCCGCAACATCTTCATCAACGTCTTCATCTCCAACAACTACAACTTCTGCAACATCTTCATCAACGTCTCCATCTCCAACTACAACAACTTCTGCAAAATCTTCATCAACGTCTCAAACCACATCCACAACTCCTTCAACTACTGACGCACTTACTACTTCCACATCTACCACTATTTCTCCAACACCATCTCAAACAACGACATTCTCTTCTTCTATGTCATCTCTGACAACAACAACTTCTGCAACATCTTCATCAACGTCTTCATCTCCAACAACTACAACTTCTGCAACATCTTCATCAACGTCTCCATCTACAACTACAACAACTTCTGCAACATCTTCATCAACGTCTCAAACCACATCCACAACTCCTTCAACTACTGCCGCACTTACTACTTCCACATCTACCACTACTTCTCCAACAACATCTCAAACAACAACATTCTCTTCACCTACTATGTCATCTCCAACAACTACAACTTCGTCAACATCTTCATCAACGTCTTCATCTCCAACTACAGCAACTTCTGCAACATCTTCATCAACATCTCAAACAACATCTACAGCCCCATCAAGTACTGCAGCACTTACTACTTCCACAACATCTACCACAACTTCTCCAACAACATCTCAAACGACGACATTCTCTTCTCCTACTATGTCATCTCCGACAACAACAACTACTGCAACATCTTCATCAACGTCTTCATCTCCAACAACTACAACTTCTGCAACATCTTCATCAACATCTCCATCTCCAACTACAACAACTTCAGCAACATCTTCATCAACATCTCAAACAACATCCACAACCACATCAAGTACTACAGCACTTACTACTTCCACAACATCTACCACTACTTCTCCAACAACATCTCAAACAACGACATTATCTTCTCCTACTATGTCATCTCCAACAACAACAACTTCTGCAACATCTTCATCAACATCTCAAACAACATCCACAACCTCATCAAGTGCTGCTGCACTTACTACTTCCACAACAACATCAATCACAACTGCTCCAACAACATCTCAAACAACATCGTTCTCTTCTCCTACTACGTCATCTCCAACAACTAAAACTTCGTCAACATCTTCATCACCGTCTTCATCTCCAACTACAACAACTTCTGCAACATCTTCATCAACATCTCAAACCACATCCACAACTCCTTCATCTACTTCAGCACTTACTACTTCCACAACAACATCAATAACAACTGCTCCAACAACATCTCAAACAACATCGTTCTCTTCTCCTACTATGTCATCTCCAAAAACTACAACTTCGTCAACATCTTCAACAACGACTTCATCTCTAACTACAACAACTTCTGCAACATCTTCATCTACGTCTCAAACCACATCCACAACTCCTTCATCGACTGCAGCACTTACTACTTCCACATCTACCACTACCTCTACAACAACATCTCAAACAACAACATTCTCTTCACCTACTATGTCATCACCAACTATTACAACTTCTGCAACAACTTCATCAACATCTCCAACTACTGCTGAAGTCACATCCCCAACCACCACAGATATTTCTACATCCATTACAACTACCACTGCTCCTCCAACAATTGCTACTATTTCTACTTCCACAAGCTCTCCCACTACTCTACCAACCACATTCCTGTCAACAATGACCACCACAGCACCGACGTCATCACCAACAACAACCACAACTCCTCCCCCAACTGCAGCATTTACTACTTCCACAACATCTACAACTACTTCTCCAACAACATCTCAAACAACGACATTATCTTCTCCTACTATGTCATCTCCAACAACCACAACTTCTGCAACATCTTCATCAACATCTCAAACAACATCCACAACCATATCAAGTACTGCTGCACTTACTACTTCCACATCTACCACTATTTCTCCAACAACATCTCAAACAACGACATTCTCTTCTTCTACTATGTCATCTCCGACAACAACAACTTCTGCAACATCTTCATCAACATCTCAAACAACATCTACAACCCCATCAAGTTCTGCAGCACTTACTACTTCCACAACATCTACCAGTACTTCTCCAACAACATCTCAAACAAAGACATTCTCTTCTCCTACTATGTCATCTCCGACAACAACAACTTCTGCAACATATTCATCAGCGTCTTCATCTCCAACAACTACAACTTCTGCAACATCTTCATCAACATCTCAAACAACATCTACAACCCCATCAAGTAATGCAGCACTTACTACTTCCACAACATCTACCACTATTTCTCCAACAACATCTCAAACAACGACATTCTCTTCTCCTACTATGTCATCTCCGACAACAACAACTTCTGCAACATCTTCATCAACATCCTCATCTCCAACTACAACAACTTCTGCAACATCTTCATCAACGTCTCCATCTCCAACTACAACAACTTCTGCAACATCTTCATCAACGTCTCAAACCACATCCACAACTCCTTCAACTACTGACGCAATTACTACTTCCACATCTACCACTACTTCTCCAACAACATCTCAAACAACAACATTCTCTTCTCCTACTATGTCATCTCCAACAACTACAACTTCGTCAACATCTTCATCAACGTCTTCATCTCCAACTAAAGCAACTTCTGCAACATCTTCATCAACATCTCAAACAACATCTACAACCCCATCAAGTACTGCAGCACTTACTACTTCCACAACATCTACCACTACTTCTCCAACAACATCTCGAACAACGACATTCTCTTCTCCTACTATGTCATCTCCGACAACATCAACTTCTGCAACATCTTCATCAACATCTCAAACAACATCCACAACCCCAGCAAGTTCTGCTGCACTTACTACTTCCACAACAACATCGATCACAACTGCTCCAACAACATCTCAAACAACATCATTCTCTTCTCCTACTACGTCAATTACTTCATTATCAACTACAACAACTTCTGCATCATCTTCATCAACGTCTTCATCTGCAAATACAACAACTTCTGCAACATCTTCATCAACATCTCAAACAACATCCATAACCCCATCAAGTACTGCAGCACTTACTACTTCCACAACATCTACCACTACTTCTCCAACAACATCTCAAACAACGACATTCTCTTCTCCTACTATGTCATCCCCAACAACTACAACTTCTGCAACATCTTCATCAACATCTCCATCTCCAACTACAACAACTTCTGCAACATCTTCATCAACGTCTCCAACTACAACAACTTCTGCAACATCTTCATCAACGTCTCAAACCACATCCACAACTCCTTCAACTACTGATGCACTTACTACTTCCACATCTACCACTATTTCTCCAACAACATCTCAAACAACGACATTCTCTTCTTCTACTATGTCATCTCCGACAACAACAACTTCTGCAACATCTTCATCAACATCTCAAACAACATCTACAACACCATCAAGTTCTGCAGCACTTACTACTTCCACAACATCTACCACTACTTCTCCAACAACATCTCAAACAACGACATTCTCTTCTCCTACTATGTCATCTCCGACAACAACTTCTGCAACATCTTCATCAACGTCTTCATCTCCAACAACTGCAACTTCTGCAACATCTTCATCAATGTCTCCATCTCCAACTACAACAACTTCTGCAACATCTTCATCAATGTCTCAAACCACATCCACAACTCCTTCAACTACTGCCGCACTTACTACTTCCACATCTACCACTACTTCTCCAACAACATCTCAAACAACAACATTCTCTTCACCTACTATGTCATCTCCAACAACTACAACTTCGTCAACATCTTCATCAACGTCTTCATCTCCAACTACAGCAACTTCTGCAACATCTTCATCAACATCTCAAACAACATCTACAGCCCCATCAAGTACTGCAGCACTTACTACTTCCACAACATCTACCACTACTTCTCCAACAACATCTCAAACGACGACATTCTCTTCTCCTACTATGTCATCTCCGACAACAACAACTACTGCAACATCTTCATCAACGTCTTCATCTCCAACAACTACAACTTCTGCAACATCTTCATCAACATCTCCATCTCCAACTACAACAACTTCTGCAACATCTTCATCAACATCTCAAACAACATCCACAACCCCATCAAGTACTACAGCACTTACTACTTCCACAACATCTACCACTACTTCTCCAACAACATCTCAAACAACGACATTATCTTCTCCTACTATGTCATCTCCAACAACAACAACTTCTGCAACATCTTCATCAACATCTCAAACAACATCCACAACCTCATCAAGTGCTGCTGCACTTACTACTTCCACAACAACATCAATCACAACTGCTCCAACAACATCTCAAACAACATCGTTCTCTTCTCCTACTATGTCATCTCCAACAACTAAAACTTCTTCAACATCTTCATCACCGTCTTCATCTCCAACTACAACAACTTCTGCAACATCTTCATCAACATCTCAAACCACATCCACAACTCCTTCATCTACTTCAGCACTTACTACTTCCACAACAACATCAATAACAACTGCTCCAACAACATCTCAAACAACATCGTTCTCTTCTCCTACTATGTCATCTCCAAAAACTACAACTTCGTCAACATCTTCAACAACGACTTCATCTCTAACTACAACAACTTCTGCAACATCTTCATCTACGTTTCAAACCACATCCACAACTCCTTCATCGACTGCAGCACTTACTACTTCCACATCTACCACTACCTCTACAACAACATCTCAAACAACAACATTCTCTTCACCTACTATGTCATCACCAACTATTACAACTTCTGCAACAACTTCATCAACATCTCCAACTACTGCTGAAGTCACATCCCCAACCACCACAGATATTTCTACATCCATTACAACTACCACTGCTCCTCCAACAATTGCTACTATTTCTACTTCCACAAGCTCTCCCACTACTCTACCAACCACATTCCTGTCAACAATGACCACCACAGCACCGACGTCGTCACCAACAACAACCACAACTCCTCCCCCAACTGCAGCATTTATTACTTCCACAACATCTACCACTACTTCTCCAACAACATCTCAAACAATGACATTATCTTCTCCTACTATGTCATCTCCAACAACCACAACTTCTGCAACATCTTCATCAACATCTCAAACAACATCCACAACCCTATCAAGTACTGCTGCACTTACTACTTCCACAACAACATCGATCACAACTGCTCCAACATCTCAAACAACATCGTTCTCTTCTCCTACTACGTCAATTACTTCATTATCAACTACAACAACTTCTGCAACATCTTCATCAACATCTCAAACAACATCCACAACCCCATCAAGTACTGCTGCACTTACTACTTCCACAACAACATCGATCACAACTGCTCCAACAACATCTCAAACAACGACATTCTCTTCTCCTACTATGTCATCTCCAACAACAACAACTTCTGCAACATCTTCATCAACATCTCAAACCATATCCACACCTCCTTCATCTACTGCAGCACTTATTACTTCCACATCTACCACTACCTCTACAACAAAATCTCAAATACCTACATTCTCTTCTCGTACTATATCATCTCCAACAACTACAACTTCTGCAACATCTTCATCAACATCTCCATCTCCAACTACAACAACTTCTGCAACATCTTCATCAACATCTCAAACAACATCCACAACACCATTAAGTAATGCAGCACTTAATACTTCCACAACATCTACCACTACGTCTCCAACAACATCTCAAACAACGACATTCTCTTCTCCAACTATGTCATCACCAACAACAATAACATCGGCAACATCTTCATCAACATCTCAAACAACATCCACAACCCCAGCAAGTTCTGCTGCACTTACTACTTCCACAACAACATCGATCACAACTGCTCCAACAACATCTCAAACAACATTCTCTTCTCCTACTATGTCATCTCCAACAACTACAACTTCGTCAACATCTTCATCAACGTCTTCATCTCCAACTACAGCAACTTCTGCAACATCTTCATCAACATCTCAAACAACATCTACAGCCCCATCAAGTACTGCAGCACTTACTACTTCCACAACATCTACCACTACTTCTCCAACAACATCTCAAACGACGACATTCTCTTCTCCTACTATGTCATCTCCAACAACAACAACTTCTGCAACATCTTCATCAACGTCTTCATCTCCAACAACTACAACTTCTGCAACATCTTCATCAACATCTCCATCTCCAACTACAACAACTTCTGCAACATCTTCATCAACATCTCAAACAACATCCACAACCCCATCAAGTACTGCAGCACTTACTACTTCCACAACATCTACCACTACTTCTCCAACAACATCTCAAACAACGACATTATCTTCTCCTACTATGTCATCTCCAACAACAACAACTTCTGCAACATCTTCATCAACATCTCAAACAACATCCACAACCTCATCAAGTGCTGCTGCACTTACTACTTCCACAACAACATCAATCACAACTGCTCCAACAACATCTCAAACAACATCGTTCTCTTCTCCTACTACGTCATCTCCAACAACTAAAACTTTGTCAACATCTTCATCACCGTCTTCATCTCCAACTACAACAACTTCTGCAACATCTTCATCAACATCTCAAACCACATCCACAACTCCTTCATCTACTTCAGCACTTACTACTTCCACAACAACATCAATAACAACTGCTCCAACAACATCTCAAACAACATCGTTCTCTTCTCCTACTATGTCATCTCCAAAAACTACAACTTCGTCAACATCTTCAACAACGACTTCATCTCTAACTACAACAACTTCTGCAACATCTTCATCTACGTCTCAAACCACATCCACAATTCCTTCATCGACTGCAGCACTTACTACTTCCACAACAACATCAATAACAACTGCTCCAACAACATCTCAAACAACATCGTTCTCTTCTCCTACTATGTCATCTCCAAAAACTACAACTTCGTCAACATCTTCAACAACGACTTCATCTCCAACAACCACAACTTCTGCAACATCTTCATCAACATCTCAAACAACATCCACAACCCTATCAAGTGCTGCTGCACTTACTACTTCCACATCTACCACTATTTCTCCAACAACATCTCAAACAACGACATTCTCTTCTTCTACTATGTCATCTCCGACAACAACAACTTCTGCAACATCTTCATCAACATCTCAAACAACATCTACAACCCCATCAAGTTCTGCAGCACTTACTACTTCCACAACATCTACCAGTACTTCTCCAACAACATCTCAAACAAAGACATTCTCTTCTCCTACTATGTCATCTCCGACAACATCAACTTCTGCAACATATTCATCAGCGTCTTCATCTCCAACAACTACAACTTCTGCAACATCTTCATCAACATCTCAAACAACATCTACAACCCCATCAAGTAATGCAGCACTTACTACTTCCACAACATCTACCACTATTTCTCCAACAACATCTCAAACAACGACATTCTCTTCTCCTACTATGTCATCTCCGACAACAACAACTTCTGCAACATCTTCATCAACATCCTCATCTCCAACTACAACAACTTCTGCAACATCTTCATCAACGTCTCCATCTCCAAATACAACAACTTCTGCAACATCTTCATCAACGTCTCAAACCACATCCACAACTCCTTCAACTACTGGCGCAATTACTACTTCCACATCTACCACTACTTCTCCAACAACATCTCAAACAACAACATTCTCTTCTCCTACTATGTCATCTCCAACAACTACAACTTCGTCAACATCTTCATCAACGTCTTCATCTCCAACTAAAGCAACTTCTGCAACATCTTCATCAACATCTCAAACAACATCTACAACCCCATCAAGTACTGCAGCACTTACTACTTCCACAACATCTACCACTACTTCTCCAACAACATCTCAAACAACGACATTATCTTCTCCTACTATGTCATCTCCGACAACAACAACTACTGCAACATCTTCATCAACGTCTTCATCTCCAACAACTACAACTTCTGCAACATCTTCATCAACATCTCCATCTCCAACTACAACAACTTCTGCAACATCTTCATCAACATCTCAAACAACATCCACAACCCCATCAAGTACTACAGCACTTACTACTTCCACAACATCTACCACTACTTCTCCAACAACATCTCAAACAACGACATTATCTTCTCCTACTATGTCATCTCCAACAACAACAACTTCTGCAACATCTTCATCAACATCTCAAACAACATCCACAACCTCATCAAGTGCTGCTGCACTTACTACTTCCACAACAACATCAATCACAACTGCTCCAACAACATCTCAAACAACATCGTTCTCTTCTCCTACTATGTCATCTCCAACAACTAAAACTTCTTCAACATCTTCATCACCGTCTTCATCTCCAACTACAACAACTTCTGCAACATCTTCATCAACATCTCAAACCACATCCACAACTCCTTCATCTACTTCAGCACTTACTACTTCCACAACAACATCAATAACAACTGCTCCAACAACATCTCAAACAACATCGTTCTCTTCTCCTACTATGTCATCTCCAAAAACTACAACTTCGTCAACATCTTCAACAACGACTTCATCTCTAACTACAACAACTTCTGCAACATCTTCATCTACGTTTCAAACCACATCCACAACTCCTTCATCGACTGCAGCACTTACTACTTCCACATCTACCACTACCTCTACAACAACATCTCAAACAACAACATTCTCTTCACCTACTATGTCATCACCAACTATTACAACTTCTGCAACAACTTCATCAACATCTCCAACTACTGCTGAAGTCACATCCCCAACCACCACAGATATTTCTACATCCATTACAACTACCACTGCTCCTCCAACAATTGCTACTATTTCTACTTCCACAAGCTCTCCCACTACTCTACCAACCACATTCCTGTCAACAATGACCACCACAGCACCGACGTCGTCACCAACAACAACCACAACTCCTCCCCCAACTGCAGCATTTATTACTTCCACAACATCTACCACTACTTCTCCAACAACATCTCAAACAATGACATTATCTTCTCCTACTATGTCATCTCCAACAACCACAACTTCTGCAACATCTTCATCAACATCTCAAACAACATCCACAACCCTATCAAGTACTGCTGCACTTACTACTTCCACAACAACATCGATCACAACTGCTCCAACATCTCAAACAACATCGTTCTCTTCTCCTACTACGTCAATTACTTCATTATCAACTACAACAACTTCTGCAACATCTTCATCAACATCTCAAACAACATCCACAACCCCATCAAGTACTGCTGCACTTACTACTTCCACAACAACATCGATCACAACTGCTCCAACAACATCTCAAACAACGACATTCTCTTCTCCTACTATGTCATCTCCAACAACAACAACTTCTGCAACATCTTCATCAACATCTCAAACCATATCCACACCTCCTTCATCTACTGCAGCACTTATTACTTCCACATCTACCACTACCTCTACAACAAAATCTCAAATACCTACATTCTCTTCTCGTACTATATCATCTCCAACAACTACAACTTCTGCAACATCTTCATCAACATCTCCATCTCCAACTACAACAACTTCTGCAACATCTTCATCAACATCTCAAACAACATCCACAACACCATTAAGTAATGCAGCACTTAATACTTCCACAACATCTACCACTACGTCTCCAACAACATCTCAAACAACGACATTCTCTTCTCCAACTATGTCATCACCAACAACAATAACATCGGCAACATCTTCATCAACATCTCAAACAACATCCACAACCCCAGCAAGTTCTGCTGCACTTACTACTTCCACAACAACATCGATCACAACTGCTCCAACAACATCTCAAACAACATTCTCTTCTCCTACTATGTCATCTCCAACAACTACAACTTCGTCAACATCTTCATCAACGTCTTCATCTCCAACTACAGCAACTTCTGCAACATCTTCATCAACATCTCAAACAACATCTACAGCCCCATCAAGTACTGCAGCACTTACTACTTCCACAACATCTACCACTACTTCTCCAACAACATCTCAAACGACGACATTCTCTTCTCCTACTATGTCATCTCCGACAACAACAACTACTGCA
This sequence comes from Megalops cyprinoides, assembly GCF_013368585.1. Taxonomy (NCBI): domain Eukaryota; kingdom Metazoa; phylum Chordata; class Actinopteri; order Elopiformes; family Megalopidae; genus Megalops; species Megalops cyprinoides. Next base: position 5,287,569 of record NC_050593.1, read on the forward strand.
ACATCTTCATCAACGTCTTCATCTCCAACAACTACAACTTCTGCAACATCTTCATCAACATCTCCATCTCCAACTACAACAACTTCTGCAACATCTTCATCAACATCTCAAACAACATCCACAACCCCATCAAGTACTGCAGCACTTACTACTTCCACAACATCTACCACTACTTCTCCAACAACATCTCAAACAACGACATTATCTTCTCCTACTATGTCATCTCCAACAACAACAACTTCTGCAACATCTTCATCAACATCTCAAACAACATCCACAACCTCATCAAGTGCTGCTGCACTTACTACTTCCACAACAACATCAATCACAACTGCTCCAACAACATCTCAAACAACATCGTTCTCTTCTCCTACTACGTCATCTCCAACAACTAAAACTTTGTCAACATCTTCATCACCGTCTTCATCTCCAACTACAACAACTTCTGCAACATCTTCATCAACATCTCAAACCACATCCACAACTCCTTCATCTACTTCAGCACTTACTACTTCCACAACAACATCAATAACAACTGCTCCAACAACATCTCAAACAACATCGTTCTCTTCTCCTACTATGTCATCTCCAAAAACTACAACTTCGTCAACATCTTCAACAACGACTTCATCTCTAACTACAACAACTTCTGCAACATCTTCATCTACGTCTCAAACCACATCCACAATTCCTTCATCGACTGCAGCACTTACTACTTCCACAACAACATCAATAACAACTGCTCCAACAACATCTCAAACAACATCGTTCTCTTCTCCTACTATGTCATCTCCAAAAACTACAACTTCGTCAACATCTTCAACAACGACTTCATCTCCAACAACCACAACTTCTGCAACATCTTCATCAACATCTCAAACAACATCCACAACCCTATCAAGTGCTGCTGCACTTACTACTTCCACATCTACCACTATTTCTCCAACAACATCTCAAACAACGACATTCTCTTCTTCTACTATGTCATCTCCGACAACAACAACTTCTGCAACATCTTCATCAACATCTCAAACAACATCTACAACCCCATCAAGTTCTGCAGCACTTACTACTTCCACAACATCTACCAGTACTTCTCCAACAACATCTCAAACAAAGACATTCTCTTCTCCTACTATGTCATCTCCGACAACATCAACTTCTGCAACATATTCATCAGCGTCTTCATCTCCAACAACTACAACTTCTGCAACATCTTCATCAACATCTCAAACAACATCTACAACCCCATCAAGTAATGCAGCACTTACTACTTCCACAACATCTACCACTATTTCTCCAACAACATCTCAAACAACGACATTCTCTTCTCCTACTATGTCATCTCCGACAACAACAACTTCTGCAACATCTTCATCAACATCCTCATCTCCAACTACAACAACTTCTGCAACATCTTCATCAACGTCTCCATCTCCAAATACAACAACTTCTGCAACATCTTCATCAACGTCTCAAACCACATCCACAACTCCTTCAACTACTGGCGCAATTACTACTTCCACATCTACCACTACTTCTCCAACAACATCTCAAACAACAACATTCTCTTCTCCTACTATGTCATCTCCAACAACTACAACTTCGTCAACATCTTCATCAACGTCTTCATCTCCAACTAAAGCAACTTCTGCAACATCTTCATCAACATCTCAAACAACATCTACAACCCCATCAAGTACTGCAGCACTTACTACTTCCACAACATCTACCACTACTTCTCCAACAACATCTCGAACAACGACATTCTCTTCTCCTACTATGTCATCTCCGACAACATCAAATTCTGCAACATCTTCATCAACATCTCAAACAACATCCACAACCCCAGCAAGTTCTGCTGCACTTACTACTTCCACAAAAACATCGATCACAACTGCTCCAACAACATCTCAAACAACATCATTCTCTTCTCCTACTACGTCAATTACTTCATTATCAACTACAACAACTTCTGCATCATCTTCATCAACGTCTTCATCTCCAACTACAACAACTTCTGCAACATCTTCATCAACATCTCAAACAACATCCATAACCCCATCAAGTACTGCAGCACTTACTACTTCCACAACATCTACCACTACTTCTCCAACAACATCTCAAACAACGACATTCTCTTCTCCTACTATGTCATCCCCAACAACTACAACTTCTGCAACATCTTCATCAACATCTCCATCTCCAACTACAACAACTTCTGCAACATCTTCATCAACGTCTCCAACTACAACAACTTCTGCAACATCTTCATCAACGTCTCAAACCACATCCACAACTCCTTCAACTACTGACGCACTTACTACTTCCACATCTACCACTATTTCTCCAACAACATCTCAAACAACGACATTCTCTTCTTCTACTATGTCATCTCCGACAACAACAACTTCTGCAACATCTTCATCAACATCTCAAACAACATCTACAACACCATCAAGTTCTGCAGCACTTACTACTTCCACAACATCTACCACTACTTCTCCAACAACATCTCAAACAACAACATTCTCTTCTCCTACTATGTCATCTCCGACAACAACTTCTGCAACATCTTCATCAACGTCTTCATCTCCAACAACTACAACTTCTGCAACATCTTCATCAATGTCTCCATCTCCAACTACAACAACTTCTGCAACATCTTCATCAACGTCTCAAACCACATCCACAACTCCTTCAACTACTGCCGCACTTATTACTTCCACATCTACCACTACTTCTCCAACAACATCTCAAACAACAACATTCTCTTCACCTACTATGTCATCTCCAACAACTACAACTTCGTCAACATCTTCATCAACGTCTTCATCTCCAACTACAGCAACTTCTGCAACATCTTCATCAACATCTCAAACAACATCTACAGCCCCATCAAGTACTGCAGCACTTACTACTTCCACAACATCTACCACTACTTCTCCAACAACATCTCAAACGACGACATTCTCTTCTCCTACTATGTCATCTCCGACAACAACAACTACTGCAACATCTTCATCAACGTCTTCATCTCCAACAACTACAACTTCTGCAACATCTTCATCAACATCTCCATCTCCAACTACAACTTCTGCAACATCTTCATCAACATCTCAAAAAACATCCACAACCCCATCAAGTACTACAGCACTTACTACTTCCACAACATCTACCACTACTTCTCCAACAACATCTCAAACAACGACATTATCTTCTCCTACTATGTCATCTCCAACAACAACAACTTCTGCAACATCTTCATCAACATCTCAAACAACATCCACAACCTCATCAAGTACTGCTGCACTTACTACTTCCACAACAACATCAATCACAACTGCTCCAACAACATCTCAAACAACATCGTTCTCTTCTCCTACTATGTCATCTCCAACAACTAAAACTTCTTCAACATCTTCATCACCGTCTTCATCTCCAACTACAACAACTTCTGCAACATCTTCATCAACATCTCAAACCACATCCACAACTCCTTCATCTACTTCAGCACTTACTACTTCCACAACAACATCAATAACAACTGCTCCAACAACATCTCAAACAACGACATTATCTTCTCCTACTATGTCATCTCCAACAACCACAACTTCTGCAACATCTTCATCAACATCTCAAACAACATCCACAACCCTATCAAGTACTGCTGCACTTACTACTTCCACAACAACATCGATCACAACTGCTCCAACATCTCAAACAACATCGTTCTCTTCTCCTACTACGTCAATTACTTCATTATCAACTACAACAACTTCTGCAACATCTTCATCAACATCTCAAACAACATCCACAACCCCATCAAGTACTGCTGCACTTACTACTTCCACAACAACATCGATCACAACTGCTCCAACAACATCTCAAACAACGACATTCTCTTCTCCTACTATGTCATCTCCAACAACAACAACTTCTGCAACATCTTCATCAACATCTCAAACCATATCCACAACTCCTTCATCTACTGCAGCACTTATTACTTCCACATCTACCACTACCTCTACAACAAAATCTCAAATACCTACATTCTCTTCTCGTACTATATCATCTCCAACAACTACAACTTCTGCAACATCTTCATCAACATCTCCATCTCCAACTACAACAACTTCTGCAACATCTTCATCAACATCTCAAACAACATCCACAACACCATTAAGTAATGCAGCACTTAATACTTCCACAACATCTACCACTACTTCTCCAACAACATCTCAAACAACGACATTCTCTTCTCCAACTATGTCATCACCAACAACAATAACATCGGCAACATCTTCATCAACATCTCAAACAACATCCACAACCCCAGCAAGTTCTGCTGCACTTACTACTTCCACAACAACATCGATCACAACTGCTCCAACAACATCTCAAACAACATTCTCTTCTCCTACTATGTCATCTCCAACAACTACAACTTCGTCAACATCTTCATCAACGTCTTCATCTCCAACTACAGCAACTTCTGCAACATCTTCATCAACATCTCAAACAACATCTACAGCCCCATCAAGTACTGCAGCACTTACTACTTCCACAACATCTACCACTACTTCTCCAACAACATCTCAAACGACGACATTCTCTTCTCCTACTATGTCATCTCCGACAACAACAACTACTGCAACATCTTCATCAACGTCTTCATCTCCAACAACTACAACTTCTGCAACATCTTCATCAACATCTCCATCTCCAACTACAACAACTTCTGCAACATCTTCATCAACATCTCAAACAACATCCACAACCCCATCAAGTACTACAGCACTTACTACTTCCACAACATCTACCACTACTTCTCCAACAACATCTCAAACAACGACATTATCTTCTCCTACTATGTCATCTCCAACAACAACAACTTCTGCAACATCTTCATCAACATCTCAAACAACATCCACAACCTCATCAAGTGCTGCTGCACTTACTACTTCCACAACAACATCAATCACAACTGCTCCAACAACATCTCAAACAACATCGTTCTCTTCTCCTACTACGTCATCTCCAACAACTAAAACTTCGTCAACATCTTCATCACCGTCTTCATCTCCAACTACAACAACTTCTGCAACATCTTCATCAACATCTCAAACCACATCCACAACTCCTTCATCTACTTCAGCACTTACTACTTCCACAACAACATCAATAACAACTGCTCCAACAACATCTCAAACAACATCGTTCTCTTCTCCTACTATGTCATCTCCAAAAACTACAACTTCGTCAACATCTTCAACAACGACTTCATCTCTAACTACAACAACTTCTGCAACATCTTCATCTACGTCTCAAACCACATCCACAACTCCTTCATCGACTGCAGCACTTACTACTTCCACATCTACCACTACCTCTACAACAACATCTCAAACAACAACATTCTCTTCACCTACTATGTCATCACCAACTATTACAACTTCTGCAACAACTTCATCAACATCTCCAACTACTGCTGAAGTCACATCCCCAACCACCACAGATATTTCTACATCCATTACAACTACCACTGCTCCTCCAACAATTGCTACTATTTCTACTTCCACAAGCTCTCCCACTACTCTACCAACCACATTCATGTCAACAATGACCACCACAGCACCGACGTCATCACCAACAACAACCACAACTCCTCCCCCAACTGCAGCATTTACTACTTCCACAACATCTACCACTACTTCTCCAACAACATCTCAAACAACTACATTATCTTCTCCTACTATGTCATCTCCAACAACCACAACTTCTGCAACATCTTCATCAACATCTCAAACAACATCCACAACCCTATCAAGTACTGCTGCACTTACTACTTCCACATCTACCACTATTTCTCCAACAACATCTCAAACAACGACATTCTCTTCTTCTACTATGTCATCTCCGACAACAACAACTTCTGCAACATCTTCATCAACATCTCAAACAACATCTACAACCCCATCAAGTTCTGCAGCACTTACTACTTCCACAACATCTACCAGTACTTCTCCAACAACATCTCAAACAAAGACATTCTCTTCTCCTACTATGTCATCTCCGACAACAACAACTTCTGCAACATATTCATCAGCGTCTTCATCTCCAACAACTACAACTTCTGCAACATCTTCATCAACATCTCAAACAACATCTACAACCCCATCAAGTAATGCAGCACTTACTACTTCCACAACATCTACCACTATTTCTCCAACAACATCTCAAACAACGACATTCTCTTCTCCTACTATGTCATCTCCGACAACAACAACTTCTGCAACATCTTCATCAACATCCTCATCTCCAACTACAACAACTTCTGCAACATCTTCATCAACGTCTCCATCTCCAACTACAACAACTTCTGCAACATCTTCATCAACGTCTCAAAACACATCCACAACTCCTTCAACTACTGACGCAATTACTACTTCCACATCTACCACTACTTCTCCAACAACATCTCAAACAACAACATTCTCTTCTCCTACTATGTCATCTCCAACAACTACAACTTCGTCAACATCTTCATCAACGTCTTCATCTCCAACTAAAGCAACTTCTGCAACATCTTCATCAACATCTCAAACAACATCTACAACCCCATCAAGTACTGCAGCACTTACTACTTCCACAACATCTACCACTACTTCTCCAACAACATCTCGAACAACGACATTCTCTTCTCCTACTATGTCATCTCCGACAACATCAACTTCTGCAACATCTTCATCAACATCTCAAACAACATCCACAACCCCAGCAAGTTCTGCTGCACTTACTACTTCCACAACAACATCGATCACAACTGCTCCAACAACATCTCAAACAACATCATTCTCTTCTCCTACTACGTCAATTACTTCATTATCAACTACAACAACTTCTGCATCATCTTCATCAACGTCTTCATCTCCAACTACAACTTCTGCAACATCTTCATCAACATCTCAAACAACATCCATAACCCCATCAAGTACTGCAGCACTTACTACTTCCACAACATCTACCACTACTTCTCCAACAACATCTCAAACAACGACATTCTCTTCTCCTACTATGTCATCCCCAACAACTACAACTTCTGCAACATCTTCATCAACATCTCCATCTCCAACTACAACAACTTCTGCAACATCTTCATCAACGTCTCCAACTACAACAACTTCTGCAACATCTTCATCAACGTCTCAAACCACATCCACAACTCCTTCAACTACTGACGCACTTACTACTTCCACATCTACCACTATTTCTCCAACATCTCAAACAACGACATTCTCTTCTTCTACTGTGTCATCTCCGACAACAACAACTTCTGCAACATCTTCATCAACATCTCAAACAACATCTACAACACCATCAAGTTCTGCAGCACTTACTACTTCCACAACATCTACCACTACTTCTCCAACAACATCTCAAACAACGACATTCTCTTCTCCTACTATGTCATCTCCGACAACAACTTCTGCAACATCTTCATCAACGTCTTCATCTCCAACAACTACAACTTCTGCAACATCTTCATCAATGTCTCCATCTCCAACTACAACAACTTCTGCAACATCTTCATCAACGTCTCAAACCACATCCACAACTCCTTCAACTACTGCCGCACTTACTACTTCCACATCTACCACTACTTCTCCAACAACATCTCAAACAACAACATTCTCTTCACCTACTATGTCATCTCCAACAACTACAACTTCGTCAACATCTTCATCAACGTCTTCATCTCCAACTACAGCAACTTCTGCAACATCTTCATCAACATCTCAAACAACATCTACAGCCCCATCAAGTACTGCAGCACTTACTACTTCCACAACATCTACCACTACTTCTCCAACAACATCTCAAACGACGACATTCTCTTCTCCTACTATGTCATCTCCGACAACAACAACTACTGCAACATCTTCATCAACGTCTTCATCTCCAACAACTACAACTTCTGCAACATCTTCATCAACATCTCCATCTCCAACTACAACAACTTCTGCAACATCTTCATCAACATCTCAAAAAACATCCACAACCCCATCAAGTACTACAGCACTTACTACTTCCACAACATCTACCACTACTTCTCCAACAACATCTCAAACAACGACATTATCTTCTCCTACTATGTCATCTCCAACAACAACAACTTCTGCAACATCTTCATCAACATCTCAAACAACATCCACAACCTCATCAAGTGCTGCTGCACTTACTACTTCCACAACAACATCAATCACAACTGCTCCAACAACATCTCAAACAACATCGTTCTCTTCTCCTACTATGTCATCTCCAACAACTAAAACTTCTTCAACATCTTCATCACCGTCTTCATCTCCAACTACAACAACTTCTGCAACATCTTCATCAACATCTCAAACCACATCCACAACTCCTTCATCTACTTCAGCACTTACTACTTCCACAACAACATCAATAACAACTGCTCCAACAACATCTCAAACAACATCGTTCTCTTCTCCTACTATGTCATCTCCAAAAACTACAACTTCGTCAACATCTTCAACAACGACTTCATCTCTAACTACAACAACTTCTGCAACATCTTCATCTACGTCTCAAACCACATCCACAACTCCTTCATCGACTGCAGCACTTACTACTTCCACATCTACCACTACCTCTACAACAACATCTCAAACAACAACATTCTCTTCACCTACTATGTCATCACCAACTATTACAACTTCTGCAACAACTTCATCAACATCTCCAACTACTGCTGAAGTCACATCCCCAACCACCACAGATATTTCTACATCCATTACAACTACCACTGCTCCTCCAACAATTGCTACTATTTCTACTTCCACAAGCTCTCCCACTACTCTACCAACCACATTCCTGTCAACAATGACCACCACAGCACCGACGTCGTCACCAACAACAACCACAACTCCTCCCCCAACTGCAGCATTTACTACTTCCACAACATCTACCACTACTTCTCCAACAACATCTCAAACAACGACATTATCTTCTCCTACTATGTCATCTCCAACAACCACAACTTCTGCAACATCTTCATCAACATCTCAAACAACATCCACAACCCTATCAAGTACTGCTGCACTTACTACTTCCACAACAACATCGATCACAACTGCTCCAACATCTCAAACAACATCGTTCTCTTCTCCTACTACGTCAATTACTTCATTATCAACTACAACAACTTCTGCAACATCTTCATCAACATCTCAAACAACATCCACAACCCCATCAAGTACTGCTGCACTTACTACTTCCACAACAACATCGATCACAACTGCTCCAACAACATCTCAAACAACGACATTCTCTTCTCCTACTATGTCATCTCCAACAACAACAACTTCTGTAACATCTTCATCAACATCTCAAACCATATCCACAACTCCTTCATCTACTGCAGCACTTATTACTTCCACATCTACCACTACCTCTACAACAAAATCTCAAATACCTACATTCTCTTCTCGTACTATATCATCTCCAACAACTACAACTTCTGCAACATCTTCATCAACATCTCCATCTCCAACTACAACAACTTCTGCAACATCTTCATCAACATCTCAAACAACATCCACAACACCATTAAGTAATGCAGCACTTAATACTTCCACAACATCTACCACTACTTCTCCAACAACATCTCAAACAACGACATTCTCTTCTCCAACTATGTCATCACCAACAACAATAACATCGGCAACATCTTCATCAACATCTCAAACAACATCCACAACCCCAGCAAGTTCTGCTGCACTTACTACTTCCACAACAACATCGATCACAACTGCTCCAACAACATCTCAAACAACATTCTCTTCTCCTACTATGTCATCTCCAACAACTACAACTTCGTCAACATCTTCATCAACGTCTTCATCTCCAACTACAGCAACTTCTGCAACATCTTCATCAACATCTCAAACAACATCTACAGCCCCATCAAGTACTGCAGCACTTACTACTTCCACAACATCTACCACTACTTCTCCAACAACATCTCAAACGACGACATTCTCTTCTCCTACTATGTCATCTCCGACAACAACAACTACTGCAACATCTTCATCAACGTCTTCATCTCCAACAACTACAACTTCTGCAACATCTTCATCAACATCTCCATCTCCAACTACAACAACTTCTGCAACATCTTCATCAACATCTCAAACAACATCCACAACCCCATCAAGTACTACAGCACTTACTACTTCCACAACATCTACCACTACTTCTCCAACAACATCTCAAACAACGACATTATCTTCTCCTACTATGTCATCTCCAACAACAACAACTTCTGCAACATCTTCATCAACATCTCAAACAACATCCACAACCTCATCAAGTGCTGCTGCACTTACTACTTCCACAACAACATCAATCACAACTGCTCCAACAACTTCTCAAACAACATCGTTCTCTTCTCCTACTACGTCATCTCCAACAACTAAAACTTCGTCAACATCTTCATCAACATCCTCATCTCCAACTACAACAACTTCTGCAACATCTTCATCAACGTCTCCATCTCCAACTACAACAACTTCTGCAACATCTTCATCAACGTCTCAAACCACATCCACAACTCCTTCAACTACTGACGCAATTACTACTTCCACATCTACCACTACTTCTCCAACAACATCTCAAACAACAACATTCTCTTCTCCTACTATGTCATCTCCAACAACTACAACTTCGTCAACATCTTCATCAACGTCTTCATCTCCAACTAAAGCAACTTCTGCAACATCTTCATCAACATCTCAAACAACATCTACAACCCCATCAAGTACTGCAGCACTTACTACTTCCACAACATCTACCACTACTTCTCCAACAACATCTCGAACAACGACATTCTCTTCTCCTACTATGTCATCTCCGACAACATCAACTTCTGCAACATCTTCATCAACATCTCAAACAACATCCACAACCCCAGCAAGTTCTGCTGCACTTACTACTTCCACAACAACATCGATCACAACTGCTCCAACAACATCTCAAACAACATCATTCTCTTCTCCTACTACGTCAATTACTTCATTATCAACTACAACAACTTCTGCATCATCTTCATCAACGTCTTCATCTCCAACTACAACAACTTCTGCAACATCTTCATCAACATCTCAAACAACATCCATAACCCCATCAAGTACTGCAGCACTTACTACTTCCACAACATCTACCACTACTTCTCCAACAACATCTCAAACAATGACATTCTCTTCTCCTACTATGTCATCCCCAACAACTACAACTTCTGCAACATCTTCATCAACATCTCCATCTCCAACTACAACAACTTCTGCAACATCTTCATCAACGTCTCCAACTACAACAACTTCTGCAACATCTTCATCAACGTCTCAAACCACATCCACAACTCCTTCAACTACTGACGCACTTACTACTTCCACATCTACCACTATTTCTCCAACATCTCAAACAACGACATTCTCTTCTTCTACTATGTCATCTCCGACAACAACAACTTCTGCAACATCTTCATCAACATCTCAAACAACATCTACAACACCATCAAGTTCTGCAGCACTTACTACTTCCACAACATCTACCACTACTTCTCCAACAACATCTCAAACAACGACATTCTCTTCTCCTACTATGTCATCTCCGACAACAACTTCTGCAACATCTTCATCAACGTCTTCATCTCCAACAACTACAACTTCTGCGACATCTTCATCAATGTCTCCATCTCCAACTACAACAACTTCTGCAACATCTTCATCAACGTCTCAAACCACATCCACAACTCCTTCAACTACTGCCGCACTTACTACTTCCACACCTACCACTACTTCTCCAACAACATCTCAAACAACAACATTCTCTTCACCTACTATGTCATCTCCAACAACTACAACTTCGTCAACATCTTCATCAACGTCTTCATCTCCAACTACAGCAACTTCTGCAACATCTTCATCAACATCTCAAACAACATCTACAGCCCCATCAAGTACTGCAGCACTTACTACTTCCACAACATCTACCACTACTTCTCCAACAACATCTCAAACGACGACATTCTCTTCTCCTACTATGTCATCTCCGACAACAACAACTACTGCAACATCTTCATCAACGTCTTCATCTCCAACAACTACAACTTCTGCAACATCTTCATCAACATCTCCATCTCCAACTACAACAACTTCTGCAACATCTTCATCAACATCTCAAAAAACATCCACAACCCCATCAAGTACTACAGCACTTACTACTTCCACAACATCTACCACTACTTCTCCAACAACATCTCAAACAACGACATTATCTTCTCCTACTATGTCATCTCCAACAACAACTTCTGCAACATCTTCATCAACATCTCAAACAACATCCACAACCTCATCAAGTGCTGCTGCACTTACTACTTCCACAACAACATCAATCACAACTGCTCCAACAACATCTCAAACAACATCGTTCTCTTCTCCTACTATGTCATCTCCAACAACTAAAACTTCTTCAACATCTTCATCACCGTCTTCATCTCCAACTACAACAACTTCTGCAACATCTTCATCAACATCTCAAACCACATCCACAACTCCTTCATCTACTTCAGCACTTACTACTTCCACAACAACATCAATAACAACTGCTCCAACAACATCTCAAACAACATCGTTCTCTTCTCCTACTATGTCATCTCCAAAAACTACAACTTCGTCAACATCTTCAACAACGACTTCATCTCTAACTACAACAACTTCTGCAACATCTTCATCTACGTCTCAAACCACATCCACAACTCCTTCATCGACTGCAGCACTTACTACTTCCACATCTACCACTACCTCTACAACAACATCTCAAACAACAACATTCTCTTCACCTACTATGTCATCACCAACTATTACAACTTCTGCAACAACTTCATCAACATCTCCAACTACTGCTGAAGTCACATCCCCAACCACCACAGATATTTCTACATCCATTACAACTACCACTGCTCCTCCAACAATTGCTACTATTTCTACTTCCACAAGCTCTCCCACTACTCTACCAACCACATTCCTGTCAACAATGACCACCACAGCACCGACGTCGTCACCAACAACAACCACAACTCCTCCCCCAACTGTAGCATTTACTACTTCCACAACATCTATCACTACTTCTCCAACAACATCTCAAACAACGACATTATCTTCTCCTACTATGTCATCTCCAACAACCACAACTTCTGCAACATCTTCATCAACATCTCAAACAACATCCACAACCCTATCAAGTACTGCTGCACTTACTACTTCCACAACAACATCGATCACAACTGCTCCAACATCTCAAACAACATCGTTCTCTTCTCCTACTACGTCAATTACTTCATTATCAACTACAACAACTTCTGCAACATCTTCATCAACATCTCAAACAACATCCACAACCCCATCAAGTACTGCTGCACTTACTACTTCCACAACAACATCGATCACAACTGCTCCAACAACATCTCAAACAACGACATTCTCTTCTCCTACTATGTCATCTCCAACAACAACAACTTCTGCAACATCTTCATCAACATCTCAAACCATATCCACAACTCCTTCATCTACTGCAGCACTTATTACTTCCACATCTACCACTACCTCTACAACAAAATCTCAAATACCTACATTCTCTTCTCGTACTATATCATCTCCAACAACTACAACTTCTGCAACATCTTCATCAACATCTCCATCTCCAACTACAACAACTTCTGCAACATCTTCATCAACATCTCAAACAACATCCACAACACCATTAAGTAATGCAGCACTTAATACTTCCACAACATCTACCAATACTTCTCCAACAACATCTCAAACAACGACATTCTCTTCTCCAACTATGTCATCACCAACAACAATAACATCGGCAACATCTTCATCAACATCTCAAACAACATCCACAACCCCAGCAAGTTCTGCTGCACTTACTACTTCCACAACAACATCGATCACAACTGCTCCAACAACATCTCAAACAACATTCTCTTCTCCTACTATGTCATCTTCAACAACAACAACTTCTGCAACATCTTCATCAACATCTCAAACCATATCCACAACTCCTTCATCTACTGCAGCACTTATTTCTTCCACATCTACCACTACCTCTACAACAAAATCTCAAATACCTACATTCTCTTCTCGTACTATGTCATCTCCAACAACTACAACTTCTGCAACATCTTTCTCAACATCTCCATCTCCAACTACAACAACTTCTGCAACATCTTCATCAACATCTCAAACAACATCCACAACACCATTAAGTACTGCAGCACTTACTACTTCCACAACATCTACCACTACTTCTCCAACAACATCTCAAACATCGACATTATCTTCTCCTACTATGTCATCTCCAACAACAACAACTTCTGCAACATCTTCATCAACATCTCAAACAACATCCACAACCCCATCACGTGCTGCTGCACTTACTACTTTCACAAAAACATCAATCACAACTGCTCCAACAACATCTCAAACAACATTCTCTTCTCCTACTATGTCATCTCAAACAACTATAACTTCTGCAGCATCTTCATCAACATCTCCATCTCCAAGTACAACAACTTCTGCAACATCTTCATCAACATCTCAAACAACATCCACAACCCCAACAAGTACTGCAGCACTTACTACTTCCACAACATCTACCACTACTTCTCCAGCAACATCTCAAACGACATTCTCTTCTTCTACTGTGTCATCTCCAAAAACAACAACTTCTGCAACAACTTCATCAACATCTCAAACAACATCCACAACCCCATCAAGTACTGCCGCACTTACTACTTCCACAACAACATCGATCACAACTGCTCCATCAACATCTCAAACAACATCATTCTCTTCTCCTACTACGTCATCTCCAACAACTACAACTTCGTCAACATCTTCATCAACGTCTTCATCTCTAACTACAACAACTTCTGCAACATCTTCATCAACATCTCAAACCACATCCACAACTCCGTCATCTACTGCAGCACTTATTACTTCCACATCTACCACTATCTCTACAACAAAATCTCAAATACCGACATTCTCTTCTCGTACTATGTCATCTCCAACAACTACAACTTCTGCAACATCTTCATCAACATCTCCATCTCCAACTACAACAACTTCTGCAACATCTTCATCAACGTCTCAAACCATATCTTCAACTCCTTCATCTACTGCAGCACTTACTAGTTCCACATCTACCACTACCTCGACAACAACATCTCAAACACCGACATTCTCTTCTCCTACTATGTCATCTCCAACAACTACAACGTCTGCAACATATTCATCAACGTCATCATCTCCAACTACAACAACTTCTGCAACATCTTTATCAACGTCTCAAACCACATCCACAACTCCTTCATCTACTGCAACACTTATTACTTCCAAATCTATCACTACCTCTACAACAAAATCTCAAACACCGACATTCTCTTCTCCTACTATGTCATCTCCAACAACAACTTCTGCAACATCTTCATCAACATCTCCATCTCCAACTACAACAACTTCTGCAACATCTTCATCAACATCTCAAACAACATCCACAACCCCAACAAGTACTGCAGCACTTGCTACTTCCACAACATCTACCACTACTTCTCCAGCAACATCTCAAATGACATTCTCTTCTTCTACTATGTCATCTCCAACAAAAACAACTTCTGTAACATCTTCATCAACATCTCAAACAACATCCACGACCCCATCGAGTACTGCAGCACTTACGACTTCCACAACAACATCGATCACAACTGCTCCAACAACATCTCAAACAACGACATTCTCTTCTCCTACTATGTCATCTCCAACAACAACAACTTCTGCAACATCTTCATCGACATCTCCATCTCCAACTACAACAACTTCTGCAACATTTCCATCAACATCTCAAACAACATCCACAACTCCTTCATCTATCGCAGCACTTATTACTTCCACATCTACCACTACCTCTACAACAAAATCTCAAATACCTACATTCTCTTCTCCTACTATGTCATCTCCAACAACTACAACTTCTGCAACATCTTCATCAACATCTCCATCTCCAACTACAACAACTTCTGCAACATCTTCATCAACATCTCAAACAACATCCACAACCCCATTAAGTACTGCAGCACTTACTACTTCCACAACATCTACCACTACTTCTCCAACAACATCTCAAACAACGACATTATCTTCTCCTACTATGTCATTTCCAACAACAACAACGTCTGCAACATCTTCAACATCTCAAACAACATCTACAACCCCATCAAGTGCTGCTGCACTTACTACTTCCACAACAACATCGATCACAACTGCTCCAACAACATCTCAAACAACATTCTCTTCTCCTGCTATGTCATCTCAAACAACTACAACTTCTGCAGCATCTTCATCAACATTTCCATCTCCAAGTACAACAACTTCTGCAACATCTTCATCAACATCTCAAACCACATCCACAACTCCTTCATCTATCGCAGCACTTATTACTTCCACATCTACCACTACCTCTACAACAAAATCTCAAATACCGACATTCTCTTCTCGTACTATGTCATCTCCAACAACTACATCTTCTGCAACATCTTCATCAACATCTCCATCTCCAACTACAAAAACTTCTGCAACATCTTCACCGACGTCTCAAACCACATTCACAACTCCTTCATCTACTGCAGCACTTACTAGTTCCACATCTACCACTACCTCGACAACAACATCTCAAACACCGACATACTCTTCTCCTACTATGTCATCTCCAACAACTACAACGTCTGCAACATCTTCATCAACGTATTCATCTCCAACTACAACAACTTCTGTAACATCTTCATCAACGTCTAAAACCACATCCACAACTCCTTCATCTACTGCAACACATATTACTTCCACATCTATCACTATCTCTACAACAAAATCTCAAACATCGACATATTCTTCTTCTACTATGTCATCTCCAACAACTACAACTTCTGCAACATCTTCATCAATATCTCAAACAACATCCACAACCCCATCAAGTACTGCTGCACTTACTACTTCCACAACAACATCGATCACAAGTGCTCCATCAACATCTCAAACAACATCATTCTATTCTCCTACTACGTCATCTCCAACAACTACGACTTCTGCAACATCTTCATCAACGTCTTCATCTCCAACTACAACAACTTCTGCAACATCTTCATCAGCATCTCAAACAACATCCACAACCCCATCAAGTACTGCAGCACGTAATACTTCCACAACATCTATCACTACTTCTCCAACAACATCTCAAACAACGACATTCTCTTCTCCTACTATGTCATCTCCAACAACAACAACATCTGCCACATCTTCATCAACATCTCAAACAACATCCGCAACCCCAGCAAGTTCTGCAGCACTTGCTACTTCCACAACAACATCGATCACAACTGCTCCAACAACATCTCAAACAACGACATTATCTTCTCCTACTATGTCATCTCCAACAACAACTTCTGCAACATCTTCATCAATATCTCAAACAATATCCACAACCCCATCAAGTACTGCTGCACTTACTACTTCCCCAACAACATCGATCACAACTGCTCCATCAACATCTCAAACAACATCATTCTCTTCTCCTACTACGTCATCTCCACCAACTACAACTTCGTCAACATCTTCATCAACGTCTTCATCTCTAACTACAACAACTTCTGCAACATCTTCATCAACATCTCAAACCACATCCACAACTCCTTCATCTACTGCAGCAATTATTACTTCCACATCTACCACTACCTCTACAACAAAATCTCAAATACCGACATTCTCTTCGCGTACTATGTCATCTCCAACAACTACAACGTCTGCAACATCTTCATCAACATCTTCATCTCCAACTAAAACAACTTCTGCAACATCTTCATCAACGTCTCAAACCACATCCACAATTCCTTCAACTACTGCCGCACTTACTACTTCCACATCTGCCACTACTACTCCAACAACATCTCAAACAACAACATTCTCTTCTCTTACTATGTCATCTCCAACAACTACAACTTCTGCAACATCTTCATCAACATCTCAAACAATATCCACAACCCCATCAAGTGCTGCTGCACTTACTACTTCCACACCAACATCGATAACAACTGCTTCAACAACAACTCAAAAAACATCGTTCTCTTCTCCTACAATGTCATCTCCAACAACTACAACTTCTGCAACATCACCATCAACATCTTCATCTCCAACTACAACAACTTCTGCAACATCTTCATCAACGTCTCAAACCTCATCCACAACTCCTTCAACTACTGCAGCACTTACTACTTCCACATCTACCACTACCTCTACAACAACATCTCAAACAACGACATTCTCTTCACCTACTATGTCATCTATGTCATCTCCAACAACTACAACTTCTGCAACAACTTCATCACCGTCTTCAACTACTGCTGCAGTCTCTTCCCCAACCACCACAGATATTTCTACATCCATGTCAACTACCACTACTCCTCCAACAATTGCTGCTATTTCTACTACTACAAGGTCTCCCACTACTCTACCAACCACATCCCTGTCAACAATGACCACCACAACACCGTCGTCATCACCAACAACGATCACAACTCCTCCCCCAATTGCTGCACTTACTGCTTCCACAACAACATCTACCACTACTTCTCCAACAACATCTCAAACACTGACATTCTCTTCTCCTACTATGTCATCTGCAACAAATACAACTTCTGCAACATCTTCATCATCGTCGCCATCTACTGCTGAAGTCACATCCCCAACCACCACAGATACTTCTTCATCCATGACAACTACCACTACTCCTCCAATTGCTGCTGTTTCTACTTCCACAAACTCTCCCACTACTCGACCAAGAACATCCCTGTCAACAATGACCACCACAGCACCGAGGTCATCACCAACAACAACCGCAACTCCTCTCCCAACCGCTGATGTTACTTCTTCCATGCACAACGCTCACACAACTATTCCAGCAAAGTCCAAAACAACTACAACATCTACTCCCAGTACATTCTCTTCCTCATTTCCTACAACTGCATCTTCAACATCTTCTCAAAGTACATCATCTTCCTTATCTAAAACACCTACTACTTTTATACCATCTACACCAACAACAACTACATCACCAATAACAACCACTGATGCACCAATAACTGCTGCATTTGACTCTACCACAACAATCATTCCCACCACTGTTCCAACAACTACCCAATCAACCACTACAAGCTTGGCTTCCAGTACAACATCTACAGTATCCCAAACAACTACCAATGTGGCTATGAAAAGTTTCTCCACTACATCTCCATCTTCTACCATGACTCCTTTAGCCGTTACTGGATGGATAACCCCAACCACAACAACTGTAACTACATCTCCAACGACAAAATCTCCACTTGAACCTTCAATAACCAGCATTCCACCAACAACTGCTGAAGTTACTACATCCACAACCACCACTGCAACACCTGTTCCAGCAACATCCCATACAAATAAAACATCTGCTTCCAGTACACTATTTTCAATATCACCAACAACTACTACTTTAACAACATCTTCCCTGACAACTACATCACCAATAACAACCACTGCTCCAACAAAAAATGCTGCAATTACTGCAACCACGACAATCTTTCCCACCACGGTTCCAACAACTACCCAATCAACCACTCCAAGCTTGGCTTCCAGTACAATATCTACAGTATCTCTGACAACTACCAATGTGGTTATGAAAAGTTTCTCCACTACATCTCCAACTTCTACCATGACTCCCTTACCAATCTATGGATTTCTATCACCAATTACAACAACTGGAACTGCTTCTCCAACTACAACAAATCCAACTGCATCTACAACAACCAGTATTCCACCAACCACTGGAGAAGGTACTACTTCCACGCCCAATGCTCCAAAAACTGTTCCAGCAACATCCAAAACAATTACAACATCTACTCCCAGTACATTCTCTTTCTCATCTCCTACAACTACATCTACAACATCTTCTCCAACAACAACTATATCACCAATAACAACCACTGATGCACCAATAACTGCTGCATTTGACTCTACCACAACAATCATTCCCACCACGGTTCCAACAATTTCCCAATCAACCACTACAAGCTTGGCTTCCAGTACAACATCTACAGTATCTCCGACAACTACCAATGTGGCTATGAAAAGTTTCTCCACTACATCTCCATCTTTTACCATGACTCCCTTAACAATCTATGGATTTCTATCCCCAACTACAACAACTGGATCTGCGTCTACAACTACAACAAATCCAAATGCATCTACAACAACCAGTATTCCACCAACAACTGCTGAAGTTACTACTTCCACGCCCAATGTTCTGAAAACTGTTCCAGCAGCATCCAAAACAACTACAACATCTACTCCCAGTACATTCTCTTCCTCATCTCATACAACTACATCTACAACATCTTCTCCAACAACTATATCACCAATAACAACCACTGATGCACCAATAACTGCTGCATTTGACTCTACCACAACAATCATTCCCACCACTGTTCCAACAACTACCCAATCAACCACTACAAGCTTGGCTTCCAGTACAACATCTACAGTATCCCCGACAACTAACAATGTGGCTATGAAAAGTTTCTCCACAACATCTCCATCTTCTACCATGACTCCTTTAGCCCTTACTAGATTGATAACCCCAACCACAACCACAACAACTGTAACTACATCTCCAACGACAAAACCTCCACTTGAACCTTCAATAACCAGCATTCCACCAACAACTTCTGAAGTTACTACATCCACAACCACCACTGAAACACCTGTTCCAGCAACATCCCATACAACTACGACATCTGCTTCCAGTACACTATTTTCAATATCACCAACAACTACTACTTTAACAACATCTTCTCCAACAACTACATCACCAATAACAACCACTGCTCCAACAAAAAATGCTGCAATTACTGCAACAACAACAATCATTCCCACCACTGCTAACGAAACTTTCCAATCACCCACATCTAGCTCGCCTCCCAGTAGTACATCTACAGCATCTCCAACAATTACCAATGTGGCTATGAAAAGTTTCTCCACTACATCTCCAACTTCTACCATGACTCCCTTACCAATCTATGGATTTCTATCCCCAACTACAACAACTGGAACTGCTTCTCCAACTAACACAAATCCAACTGCATCTACAACAACCAGTATTCCACCAGCAACTGCTGAAGTTACTACTTCCACGCCCAACGCTCCAAAAACTGTTCCAGCAACATCCAAAACAACTACAACATCTACTCCCAGTACATTCTCTTCCTCATCTCCTACAACTACATCTACAACATCTTCTCCAACAACAACTATATCACCAATAACAACCACTGCTGCACCAATAATTGCTGCATTTGACTCTACCACAACAATCATTCCCACCACGGTTCCAACAACTACCCATTCAACCACTACAAGCTTGGCTTCCAGTACAACATCTACAGTATCCCCGACAACTACCAATGTGGCTATGAAAAGTTTCTCCACTACATCTCCAACTTCTACCATGACTCGCTTACCAATCTATGGATTTCTATCCCTAACTACAACAACTGGATCTGCTTCTCCAACTACAACAAATCCAACTGCATCTACAACAACCAGTATTCCACCAACAACTGCTGAAGTTATTACTTCCACGCCCAATGTTCCAAAAACTGTTCCAGCAGCATCCAAAACAACTACAACATCTACTCCCAGTACATTCTCCTCCTCATCTCATACAACTACATCTACAACAACTTCTCTAACAACAACTATATCACCAATAACAACCACTGATGCACCAATAACTGCTGCATTTGACTCTACCACAACAATCATTCTCACCACGGTTCCAACAATTTCCCCATCAACCACTACAACCTTAGCTTCCAGTACAACATCTACAGTATCTCCGACAACTACCAATGTGGCTATGAAAAGTTTCTCCACTACATCTCCATCTTCTACCATGACTCCCTTAACAATCTATGGATTTCTATCCCCAACTACAACAACTGGAACTGCTTCTCCAACTACAACAAATCCAACTGCATCTACAAAAACCAGTATTCCACCAAAAACTGCTGAAGTTACTACTTCCACGCCCAATGCTCCAAAAACTGTTCTAGCAGTATCCAAAACAACTACAACATCTACTCCCAGTACATTCACTTCCTCATCTCCTACAACTACATCCACAAGATCTTCTCCAAAAACTACATCACCAATAACAACCACTGCTGCACCAATAACTGCTGCATTTGACTCTACCACAACAATCATTCCCACCACGGTTCCAACAACTACCCAATCAATCACTACAAGCTTGGCTTCCAGTACAACATCTACAGTATCTCCGACAAATACCAATGTGGCTATGAAAAGTTTCTCCACTACATCTCCATCTTCTACCATGACTCCCTTACCAATCTATGGATTTCTAATCCCAAACTACAACAACTGGATCTGCTTCTCCAACTACAACAAATCCAACTGCATCTACAACAACCAGTATTCCACCAACCACTGCTGAAGTTACTACTTCCACGCCCAATGCTTCCAAAAACTGTTCCAGCAGCATCCAAAACAACTACAACATCTACTCCCAGTACATTCTCCTTCCTCATCTCCTACAACTACATCTACAACATCTTCTCCAACAACAACTATATCACCAATAACAACCACTGCTGCACCAATAACTGCTGCATTTGACTCTACCACAACAATCATTCCCACCACGGTTCCAACAATTTCCCCAATCAACCACTACAAGCTTGGCTTCCAGTACAACATCTACAGTATCTCCGACAACTACCAATGTGGCTATGAAAAGTTTCTCCACTACATCTCCATCTTCTACCATGACTCCCTTACCAATCCTATGGATTTCTATCCCCAACTACAACAACTGGAACTGCTTCACCAACTACAACAAATCCAACTGCATCTACAACAACCAGTATTCCACCAACAACTGCTGAAGTTACTACTTCCACGCCCAATGCTCCAAAAACTGTTCTAGCAGTATCCAAAACAACTACAACATCTACTCCCAGTACATTCACTTCCTCATCTCCTACAACTACATCCACAAGATCTTCTCCAAAAACTACATCACCAATAACAACCACTGCTGCACCAATAACTGCTGCATTTGACTCTACCACAACAATCATTCCCACCACGGTTCCAACAACTACCCAATCAATCACTACAAGCTTGGCTTCCAGTACAACATCTACAGTATCTCCGACAAATACCAATGTGGCTATGAAAAGTTTCTCCACTACATCTCCATCTTCTACCATGACTCCCTTACCAATCTATGGATTTCAATCCCAAACTACAACAACTGGATCTGCTTCTCCAACTACAACAAATCCAACTGCATCTACAACAACCAGTATTCCACCAACCACTGGAGAAGTTACTACTTCCACGCCCAATGCTCCAAAAACTGTTCCAGCAGCATCCAAAACAACTACAACATCTACTCCCAGTACATTCTCTTCCTCATCTCCTACAACTACATCTACAACATCTTCTCCAACAACAACTATATCACCAATAACAACCACTGCTGCACCAATAACTGCTGCATTTGACTCTACCACAACAATCATTCCCACCACGGTTCCAACAATTTCCCAATCAACCACTACAAGCTTGGCTTCCAGTACAACATCTACAGTATCTCCGACAACTACCAATGTGGCTATGAAAAGTTTCTCCACTACATCTCCATCTTCTACCATGACTCCCTTACCAACCTATGGATTTCTATCCCCAACTACAACAACTGGAACTGCTTCACCAACTACAACAAATCCAACTGCATCTACAACAACCAGTATACCACCAACCAATGGAGAAGACACTACTTCCACGCCCAATGCTCCAAAAACTGTTCTAGCAGTATCCAAAACAACTACAACATCTACTCCCAGTACATTCACTTCCTCATCTCCTACAACTACATCCACAAGATCTTCTCCAAAAACTACATCACCAATAACAACCACTGCTGCACCAATAACTGCTGCATTTGACTCTACCACAACAATCATTCCCACCACGGTTCCAACAACTACCCAATCAACCACCACAAGCTTGGCTTCCAGTACAACATCTACAGTATCTCCAACAACTACCAATGTGGCTATGAAAAGTTTCTCCACTACATCTCCATCTTCTACCATGACTCCCTTACCAATCTATGGATTTCAATCCCAAACTACAACAACTGGATCTGCTTCTCCAACTACAACAAATCCAACTGCATCTACAACAACCAGTATTCCACCAACAACTGCTGAAGTTATTACTTCCACTCCCAATGTTCCAAAAACTGTTCCAGCAGCATCCAAAACAACTACAACATCTACTCCCAGTACATTCTCCTCCTCATCTCATACAACTACATCTACAACAACTTCTCTAACAACAACTATATCACCAATAACAACCACTGATGCACCAATAACTGCTGCATTTGACTCTACCACAACAATCATTCTCACCACGGTTCCAACAATTTCCCCATCAACCACTACAACCTTAGCTTCCAGTACAACATCTACAGTATCTCCGACAACTACCAATGTGGCTATGAAAAGTTTCTCCACTACATCTCCATCTTCTACCATGACTCCCTTACCAATCTATGGATTTCAATCCCAAACTACAACAACTGGATCTGCTTCTCCAACTACAACAAATCCAACTGCATCTACAACAACCAGTATTCCACCAACAACTGCTGAAGTTATTACTTCCACGCCCAATGTTCCAAAAACTGTTCCAGCAGCATCCAAAACAACTACAACATCTACTCCCAGTACATTCTCCTCCTCATCTCATACAACTACATCTACAACAACTTCTCTAACAACAACTATATCACCAATAACAACCACTGCTGCACCAATAACTGCTGCATTTGACTCTACCACAACAATCATTCCCACCACGGTTCCAACAATTTCCCAATCAACCACTACAAGCTTGGCTTCCAGTACAACATCTACAGTATCTCCGACAACTACCAATGTGGCTATGAAAAGTTTCTCCACTACATCTCCATCTTCTACCATGACTCCCTTACCAATCTATGGATTTCTATCCCAAACTACAACAACTGGATCTGCTTCTCCAACCACAACAAATCCAACTGCATCTACAACAACCAGTATTCCACCAACAACTGCTGAAGTTATTACTTCCACTCCCAATGTTCCAAAAACTGTTCCAGCAGCATCCAAAACAACTACAACAT
The DNA here is from genome assembly GCF_013368585.1 of Megalops cyprinoides. Taxonomy (NCBI): domain Eukaryota; kingdom Metazoa; phylum Chordata; class Actinopteri; order Elopiformes; family Megalopidae; genus Megalops; species Megalops cyprinoides. The sequence goes on from NC_050593.1 coordinate 5,313,003, forward strand.
CTACTCCCAGTACATTCTCCTCCTCATCTCATACAACTACATCTACAACAATCTTCTCTAACAACAACTATATCACCAATAACAACCACTGATGCACCAATAACTGCTGCATTTAACTCTACCACAACAATCATTCTCACCACGGTTCCAACAATTTCCCCATCAACCACTACAACCTTAGCTTCCAGTACAACATCTACAGTATCTCCGACAACTACCAATGTGGCTATGAAAAGTTTCTCCACTACATCTCCATCTTCTACCATGACTCCCTTACCAATCTATGGATTTCAATCCCAAACTACAACAACTGGATCTGCTTCTCCAACTACAACAAATCCAACTGCATCTACAACAACCAGTATTCCACCAACAACTGCTGAAGTTATTACTTCCACGCCCAATGTTCCAAAAACTGTTCCAGCAGCATCCAAAACAACTACAACATCTACTCCCAGTACATTCTCCTCCTCATCTCATACAACTACATCTACAACAACTTCTCTAACAACAACTATATCACCAATAACAACCACTGCTGCACCAATAACTGCTGCATTTGACTCTACCACAACAATCATTCCCACCACGGTTCCAACAATTTCCCAATCAACCACTACAAGCTTGGCTTCCAGTACAACATCTACAGTATCTCCGACAACTACCAATGTGGCTATGAAAAGTTTCTCCACTACATCTCCATCTTCTACCATGACTCCCTTACCAATCTATGGATTTCTATCCCCAACTACAACAACTGGATCTGCTTCTCCAACTACAACAAATCCAACTGCATCTACAACAACCAGTATACCACCAACCAATGGAGAAGTTACTACTTCCACGCCCAATGCTCCAAAAACTGTTCCAGCAACATCCAAAACAACTACAACATCTACTCCCAGTACATTCTCTTCCTCATCTCCTACAACTACATCTACAACATCTTCTCTAACAACAACTATATCACCAATAACAACCACTGATGCACCAATAACTGCTGCATTTGACTCTACCACAACAATCATTCTCACCACGGTTCCAACAATTTCCCAATCAACCACTACAACCTTAGCTTCCAGTACAACATCTACAGTATCTCCGACAACTACCAATGTGGCTATGAAAAGTTTCTCCACTACATCTCCATCTTCTACCATGACTCCCTTAACAATCTATGGATTTCTATCCCCAACTATAACAACTGGAACTGCTTCTCCAACTACAACAAATCCAACTGCATCTACAACAACCAGTATTCCACCAACCACTGGAGAAGTTACTACTTCCACGCCCAATGCTCCAAAAACTGTTCCAGCAGCATCCAAAACAACTACAACATCTACTCCCAGTACATTCTCTTCCTCATCTCCTACAACTACATCTACAACATCTTCTCCAACAACAACTATATCACCAATAACAACCACTGCTGCACCAATAACTGCTGCATTTGACTCTACCACAACAATCATTCCCACCACGGTTCCAACAATTTCCCAATCAACCACTACAAGCTTGGCTTCCAGTACAACATCTACAGTATCTCCGACAACTACCAATGTGGCTATGAAAAGTTTCTCCACTACATCTCCATCTTCTACCATGACTCCCTTACCAATCTATGGATTTCTATCCCCAACTACAACAACTGGAACTGCTTCACCAACTACAACAAATCCAACTGCATCTACAACAACCAGTATTCCACCAACAACTGCTGAAGTTACTACTTCCACGCCCAATGCTCCAAAAACTGTTCTAGCAGTATCCAAAACAACTACAACATCTACTCCCAGTACATTCACTTCCTCATCTCCTACAACTACATCTACAACATCTTCTCCAACAACTATATCACCAATAACAACCACTGATGCACCAATAACTGCTGCATTTAACTCTACCACAACAATCATTCCCACCACGGTTCCAACAACTACCCAATCAACCACTACAAGCTTGGCTTCCAGTACAACATCTACAGTATCCCCGACAACTACCAATGTGGCTATGAAAAGTTTCTCCACTACATCTCCAACTTCTACCATGACTCCCTTACAAATCTATGGATTTCTATCCCCAACTACAACAACTGGAACTGCTTCTCCAACTACAACAAATCCAACTGCATCTACAACAACCAGTATTCCACCAACCACTGGAGAAGTTACTACTTCCACGCCCAATGCTCCAAAAACTGTTCCAGCAACATCCAAAACAACTACAACATCTACTCCCAGTACATTCTCTTCCTCATCTCCTACAACTACATCTACAACAACTTCTCTAACAACAACTATATCACCAATAACAACCACTGCTGCACCAATAACTGCTGCATTTGACTCTACCACAACAATCATTCCCACCACGGTTCCAACAATTTCCCAATCAACCACTACAAGCTTGGCTTCCAGTACAACATCTACAGTATCTCCGACAACTACCAATGTGGCTATGAAAAGTTTCTCCACTACATCTCCATCTTCTACCATGACTCCCTTACCAATCTATGGATTTCTATCCCCAACTACAACAACTGGAACTGCTTCACCAACTACAACAAATCCAACTGCATCTACAACAACCAGTATTCCACCAACAACTGCTGAAGTTACTACTTCCACGCCCAATGCTCCAAAAACTGTTCTAGCAGTATCCAAAACAACTACAACATCTACTCCCAGTACATTCACTTCCTCATCTCCTACAACTACATCCACAAGATCTTCTCCAAAAACTACATCACCAATAACAACCACTGCTGCACCAATAACTGCTGCATTTGACTCTACCACAACAATCATTCCCACCACGGTTCCAACAACTACCCAATCAACCACTACAAGCTTGGCTTCCAGTACAACATCTACAGTATCCCCGACAACTACCAATGTGGCTATGAAAAGTTTCTCCACTACATCTCCAACTTCTACCATGACTCCCTTACCAATCTATGGATTTCTATCCCCAACTACAACAACTGGAACTGCTTCTCCAACTACAACAAATCCAACTGCATCTACAACAACCAGTATTCCACCAACCACTGGAGAAGTTACTACTTCCACGCCCAATGCTCCAAAAACTGTTCCAGCAACATCCAAAACAACTACAACATCTACTCCCAGTACATTCTCTTCCTCATCTCCTACAACTACATCTACAACATCTTCTCCAACAACAACTATATCACCAATAACAACCACTGCTGCACCAATAACTGCTGCATTTGACTCTACCACAACAATCATTCCCACCACGGTTCCAACAACTACCCAATCAACCACTACAAGCTTGGCTTCCAGTACAACATCTACAGTATCTCCGACAACTACCAATGTGGCTATGAAAAGTTTCTCCACTACATCTCCATCTTCTACCATGACTCCCTTACCAATCTATGGATTTCAATCCCAAACTACAACAACTGGATCTGCTTCTCCAACTACAACAAATCCAACTGCATCTACAACAACCAGTATTCCACCAACAACTGCTGAAGTTATTACTTCCACGCCCAATGTTCCAAAAACTGTTCCAGCAGCATCCAAAACAACTACAACATCTACTCCCAGTACATTCTCCTCCTCATCTCATACAACTACATCTACAACATCTTCTCCAACAACAACTATATCACCAATAACAACCACTGATGCACCAATAACTGCTGCATTTGACTCTACCACAACAATCATTCTCACCACGGTTCCAACAATTTCCCAATCAACCACTACAAGCTTAGCTTCCAGTACAACATCTACAGTATCTCCGACAACTACCAATGTGGCTATGAAAAGTTTCTCCACTACATCTCCATCTTCTACCATGACTCCCTTAACAATCTATGGATTTCTATCCCCAACTACAACAACTGGAACTGCTTCTCCAACTACAACAAATCCAACTGCATCTACAACAACCAGTATTCCACCAACCACTGGAGAAGTTACTACTTCCACGCCCAATGCTCCAAAAACTGTTCCAGCAACATCCAAAACAACTACAACATCTACTCCCAGTACATTCTCTTCCTCATCTCCTACAACTACATCTACAACATCTTCTCCAACAACAACTATATCACCAATAACAACCACTGATGCACCAATAACTGCTGCATTTGACTCTACCACAACAATCATTCCCACCACGGTTCCAACAATTTCCCAATCAACCACTACAAGCTTGGCTTCCAGTACAACATCTACAGTATCTCCGACAACTACCAATGTGGCTATGAAAAGTTTCTCCACTACATCTCCATCTTCTACCATGACTCCCTTACCAATCTATGGATTTCTATCCCCAACTACAACAACTGGAACTGCTTCACCAACTACAACAAATCCAACTGCATCTACAACAACCAGTATTCCACCAACAACTGCTGAAGTTACTACTTCCACGCCCAATGCTCCAAAAACTGTTCTAGCAGTATCCAAAACAACTACAACATCTACTCCCAGTACATTCACTTCCTCATCTCCTACAACTACATCTACAACATCTTCTCCAACAACTATATCACCAATAACAACCACTGATGCACCAATAACTGCTGCATTTAACTCTACCACAACAATCATTCTCACCACGGTTCCAACAACTACCCAATCAACCACTACAAGCTTGGCTTCCAGTACAACATCTACAGTATCCCCGACAACTACCAATGTGGCTATGAAAAGTTTCTCCACTACATCTCCAACTTCTACCATGACTCTCTTACCAATCTATGGATTTCTATCCCCAACTACAACAACTGGAACTGCTTCTCCAACTACAACAAATCCAACTGCATCTACAACAACCAGTATTCCACCAACCACTGGAGAAGTTACTACTTCCACGCCCAATGCTCCAAAAACTGTTCCAGCAACATCCAAAACAACTACAACATCTACTCCCAGTACATTCTCTTCCTCATCTCCTACAACTACATCTACAACAACTTCTCTAACAACAACTATATCACCAATAACAACCACTGCTGCACCAATAACTGCTGCATTTGACTCTACCACAACAATCATTCCCACCACGGTTCCAACAATTTCCCAATCAACCACTACAAGCTTGGCTTCCAGTACAACATCTACAGTATCTCCGACAACTACCAATGTGGCTATGAAAAGTTTCTCCACTACATCTCCATCTTCTACCATGACTCCCTTACCAATCTATGGATTTCTATCCCCAACTACAACAACTGGAACTGCTTCACCAACTACAACAAATCCAACTGCATCTACAACAACCAGTATTCCACCAACAACTGCTGAAGTTACTACTTCCACGCCCAATGCTCCAAAAACTGTTCTAGCAGTATCCAAAACAACTACAACATCTACTCCCAGTACATTCACTTCCTCATCTCCTACAACTACATCCACAAGATCTTCTCCAAAAACTACATCACCAATAACAACCACTGCTGCACCAATAACTGCTGCATTTGACTCTACCACAACAATCATTCCCACCACGGTTCCAACAACTACCCAATCAACCACTACAAGCTTGGCTTCCAGTACAACATCTACAGTATCCCCGACAACTACCAATGTGGCTATGAAAAGTTTCTCCACTACATCTCCAACTTCTACCATGACTCCCTTACCAATCTATGGATTTCTATCCCCAACTACAACAACTGGAACTGCTTCTCCAACTACAACAAATCCAACTGCATCTACAACAACCAGTATTCCACCAACCACTGGAGAAGTTACTACTTCCACGCCCAATGCTCCAAAAACTGTTCCAGCAACATCCAAAACAACTACAACATCTACTCCCAGTACATTCTCTTCCTCATCTCCTACAACTACATCTACAACATCTTCTCCAACAACAACTATATCACCAATAACAACCACTGCTGCACCAATAACTGCTGCATTTGACTCTACCACAACAATCATTCCCACCACGGTTCCAACAATTTCCCAATCAACCACTACAAGCTTGGCTTCCAGTACAACATCTACAGTATCTCCGACAACTACCAATGTGGCTATGAAAAGTTTCTCCACTACATCTCCATCTTCTACCATGACTCCCTTACCAATCTATGGATTTCTATCCCCAACTACAACAACTGGAACTGCTTCACCAACTACAACAAATCCAACTGCATCTACAACAACCAGTATTCCACCAACAACTGCTGAAGTTACTACTTCCACGCCCAATGCTCCAAAAACTGTTCTAGCAGTATCCAAAACAACTACAACATCTACTCCCAGTACATTCACTTCCTCATCTCCTACAACTACATCCACAAGATCTTCTCCAAAAACTACATCACCAATAACAACCACTGCTGCACCAATAACTGCTGCATTTGACTCTACCACAACAATCATTCCCACCACGGTTCCAACAACTACCCAATCAACCACCACAAGCTTGGCTTCCAGTACAACATCTACAGTATCTCCAACAACTACCAATGTGGCTATGAAAAGTTTCTCCACTACATCTCCAACTTCTACCATGACTCCCTTACCAATCTATGGATTTCAATCCCCAACTACAACAACTGGAACTGCTTCTCCAACTACAACAAATCCAACTGCATCTACAACAACCAGTATTCCACCAACCACTGGAGAAGTTACTACTTCCACGCCCAATGCTCCAAAAACTGTTCCAGCAACATCCAAAACAACTACAACATCTACTCCCAGTACATTCTCTTCCTCATCTCATACAACTACATCTACAACATCTTCTCCAACAACAACTACATCACCAATAACAACCACTGCTGCACCAATAACTGCTGCATTTGACTCTACCACAACAATCATTCCCACCACGGTTCCAACAATTTCCCAATCAACCACTACAAGCTTGGCTTCCAGTACAACATCTACAGTATCTCCGACAACTACCAATGTAGCTATGAAAAGTTTCTCCACTACATCTCCATCTTCTACCATGACTCCTTTAGCCCTTACTAGATTGATAACCCCAACCACAACAACTGTAACTACATCTCCAATGACAAAACCTCCACTTGAACCTTCAATAACCAGTATTCCACCAACTGTTGAAGTTACTACATCTACGTCCTCCACTGCAACACCTGTTCCAGCAACATCCCATACAACTACAACATCTGCTTCCAGTACACTATTTTCAATATCACCAACAACTACTACTTTTACAACATCTTCTCCGACAACTACATCACCAATAACAACCACTGCTCCAACAAAAAATGCTGCAATTACTGCAGCCACAACAATCTTCCCCACCACTTTTACAGAAACTTTCCAACCACCCACATCTAGCTCGCCTCCCAGTAGTACAGCTACAGCATCTCCAACAACTACCAATGTGGCTATGAAAAGTTTCTCCACTACATCTCCAACTTCTACCATGATTCCCTTACCAATCTATGGATTTCTATCATCAACTACAACAACTGGAACTGCTTCTCCAACTACAACAAATCCAACTGCATCTACAACAACCAGTATTCCACCAACAACTGCAGTTACTTCTTCCACGCCCAACGCTCCACAAACTATTCCAGCAACATCCAAAACAACTACAACATCTACTCCCAGTACATTCTCTTCCTCATCTCATACAACAACTACATCTACAACATCTTCTCCAATAACAACTACATCACCAAAAACAACAAAACCTCCACCTGCAACTTCAGCATCCATTATTCCACCAAAAACTGCTCAAGTGACTACCTCCACACCTACGACTCCCACAACTGTTCCAGCAATATCCCAAACAACTACACTGTCTGCTCCCAGTAGATTATTTGCATCATCACCAACAACACCTACTTTTACAACATTTTCCTCAACCATAACTACATCATCAACAACTGCTGTGTTTACATCTCCCACGACAAACTCTTGCACTATTATCCCAACCACATCTGAAACAATAATAAAATTTACTCCTGCTATCTTATCTCCAACAACAGCCACTACTCACATAACATCTTCTCCAAGTACAACTACATTACCAAGAATCTTCAGTACTCCACCAACAACTGCTGCATTTATTACTTCCACAACAAACTCTCCCACTACTGTTCCAACACCTTCCCAAAGGTCTGCTCCCAGTACATCATCTTCATCCTCTCCCCCGGTCACCACTACTTTCACAACATCTCCAACTATAGTGACATCACTATCAAGTACCAGTACACTGCCAACAACTACTAAGACCACAAAAACCTCTCCCACTACTGTTACAACAGCCACTACGGGTTCAATTCCCGGTGCATCATCTCCAACAGTTACTACTTCCTCTTCAACATCTCCAACTGCTATTTCTACAACCATTGCAGAACCGAGGACAACATCGATTATCACTGCTTTGTCAACAGGCCAATATGCCACAGCCGCATCTCCAGCAGTACCTGTTACAAAAACACACATCAGTACAACTACGATGACTTCCTCATCAACCCCCACTTTTTTTTCTGAGCCTACTCTTTCAGGCAAAGCAACAGATATTCCCACAACCACAACAGCAGAAGATTTTATCATCGTCATATCTTCTCCAGTACCAGTGTTGTCCACCGCCCCATCTCCAGTGACTCCAACAACCACCCTCAAAAACAATACAATTGCTTCTTCCATAATGACAAATGCAAGAAATACCACAACAACCATAAGTACATCTGCTTCTGCCACAGGACATCTTCCAACAAATACAAGTCCTTCAAGTACTCTCGCAGCAAATGCACCAGTTATACGGTAAGCTCTTAGTGTATAAGTCAGCATTGAAATTCAATTGACATTGTTGTTTTTGGTTTTTCTGTGTCTTGATGTCCTCTAAGCAATATAAAAATTGACTCTCTTCAGGACAAATTTTGTGTTAGGATTAACATGATGTCATGAGCTTTCAGAGCTTTTCAGAATGGGAGGATACTACATTTACATTAACACAGTGGCACTTAGATGTTTTTTATCTAGAGCAATGTACAAGGCTTTGATTCTCTGATTCAAAACTTTGTTCATGCTTTTAACATCCAGCAGATGGTTTTATCCTTTTCCACTCAATACCAACACATACCCAGACTCTCCCTCGGTGGCCCCATAGATGGACTCCCTTGACTTTGTACAGCGAGGCTGAGAAACAAGGCTACCACTTCAGTGCACACACCCAATGAATGCTCTGCTCAGTTAAGGGGTGGATCAGGAGCCTGCTGGGGGGTGGGGGGGAGCCTAAACTATGGACTCGTTAGACTAGAAGTCAAAAATTCACTCATGAAACTAGCCAAGCAAAAATGATGACTAATTATTGTTTTATTACAGTCACATAGAAGAATGTAAAGTAATTGCTATAACAGGCTTTCATAAAGTTGACAGCTGAAATTGGTTTGCAAGATTTTGCTGTTGGAGCCACATCAAGAAAATCAACCCTAACGTGATGTCGCCATGGATATTTGGTTTGCAGTGAGATGTTCCTAGTTGTTATTTGCAAATTAAGTTGCTAAGCAAATATATTTTAATGCGACGCCACATCATCGAGACAGCTATAAGAATTACACGCTGAGGTAGCCATGGCGATCATGAAGATCACTTTCAGGTTGATTCACTTGATGTGGCTCCTATGACAACATCTTGCAAACCAGTCTCAACTGTGTTAAAGACTTGATGCAATCCTCTTATTGTTTTTAATGAACATTTTTGCTATTTTACCATGATAAAACCATCTGCAGATACAGTTATTTTTGAGATTATTTTTATCCTTTACAAGAGTGGCTGAGACATTGACACACAGATGCACTGATGCTGGGAATAGAGATGCATTCAAATACATTCAAGTATGTCCTAATAAAAATTTGACATTTTAGTAAAATTAATGTGGGTAAGACAGAAGAAGGAAGGGGTAGTGTATAATATAATTATATATGAAAAGAATACTTACTCAATATATCTTCCACTAATGTGCATTTATGTGTTGATCTTGTCATTTAGCAGATGTTTTTATCCAGCATAACATACAAGATAAGCACATATTTACACTGTTGACTTCCAGTAGACGCTCTTATCCAGAGCAACTTTGGGGATTCTAGAAAGCAGGGAAAGCAAGTAATCGAGATCTGTTGAAACAGAATCTGAAAAAATCCCAAATTTTCAGTTCCACAAACTGAGATCAAGGTAATCCCATACCAGTAAGCAAGACAATTCATCGTCCAAAGCTAACCTGCTAGCTGGCAAGTTAATCTGAGCTAAGTCTTACCAAGAACGAAAAACATGGGTTGCAATCAGTCCCTCGGTCCCATCAAAATAGGCGCCTGTTTGATTTCTAATCATTTTTTCACTGTGCAAAGCTTGTCAGATAGGTTTTCTGTCTTATTCATAACATATTCGTGAGCATTGTCATTTTATACTACAGGCAATCTTTTATCTCACCAACCTACATAAACTACACATTTCCATTGTCACACATTGTAAATATGAAATCATTCCATTGGAGACACCATGTGTTGTCCTATGTCAGAAAAAGCTACAGTATGTAGAGCTAATTTGAAGAGCGTGCCTTGCATTAAAGCACTTTTTGCACTTTATAATGAAATGTAATGCATTCCTCAAGATTTCTAGTTGTGACTGGGTGCACTGATGTATATACTCCCATTAAAGCTCACTCTGGATTCAATGAAGCAGATTTTGTGAATAGGAAATCATTCCACAGCATTAGTGATTAGGTACCGACTGAATCTTTTCTATTTCAACCTTTTCAAAATTAAACCTTTTTCCCCCCAAAATGTCATTCAACCCACTGTTCTTTCCTCCACTGGCTAGCGGCGAGAGCCCTCCTCCTGTCTTCTTCTGCTCTATTTTCTAATGTCAGTTAATGACTAAAAGCACAAACAAGTGCCTTTGCTATAAAGGCAAACTAGCAATTGATGACCCTACTGTTTTGATAAATATTTTTATACTTGACTTTAATTTGCTGCCAAGTTCGCTTGACACTGCCAGGGTTACAGCTGAATAAAAGGCACGAAAATCAATTAATTTAAATATGGTATAGGCTACTAAACACAACACATTGCACCTGTAATAGGCAACAAGTTAAATTACATTCACAAAACATACTACATTCTCAATCTGTTTTTAAAATGTTCTCCAGAAACACCAGTTTTCGTTTTTAAGAGCTAATGAAATAATTATCTTGACAGAGAAATATTTCACTGGTAACCGTACGCATTCAATCAGCATTTTTCTCTCTTTCCTCTGCCGCATTAGTAGGCTATTACTTTTTTTGAAAATACGTTAGTTACTCATTTTACACTCTCAGGATGTTTTCTTTAATTAAATATTGAAAAGAGGTGCCCTGTTTCAGATCAGTGTTGAAATCCAGAATTAATCGACAGGTTATTTTTGTGATCGACACGTCATGGCATAGGCCTACTAAATGCTATGTGAAAACTCCTGTTTTCAGCTGTCTATCCAAGATTGACTTCACTTGTCAACTTAAATTGGAATCAGCCTTGCAACACAACTACGTACTATTTAGCAATGAAATGCAAGCTGGAAACTAACCAAGGCAAAAACAAACATCTGATTTCAAAAACAAATCATCTGATGGACTTAACAAATAATAACTAATACATGATTAGCGGCAGGAAAACGAAAGACAGCCCTTTGGCACGTACGATCACACCGGTGTGATTAGCCGTGTAGCGCGTATGCTATAACTGGTGTGATTAGAACACTAGGTTGGAAAACAAAATTTAAGGTTAAGAAATATAGCATGAGAAGCTTAATAACGCTGATGAAAACATAACGAACCATGTAGCGTAACACCCGGGCTACGTAGCATAAAATAAGTTATGTGCGAAAGGGTTCTAACACGTTCTAAAAATGTTACTTAGCCTGTCCAGTGGAGACAATGCAGTTCACGATATACAAACTAGCACACTGAACTAAATGCCCTTTGTCCACTCAGGGTTGGATCGGTGGAGGTCATCATCAGGCTGGTTTTCAACCTCAGCACACCTGTGCCTTCAAAGGATACTGTTCTTAATGCGATCAACAAGCAGCTTGCATCTCGCTTCAGGATACAGAGGTTCACTGAGACCACCTTCCAAAATGCCAGTTACATAGGTAAGTCCTCTACAGTCTACACACACACATTATTACATCTTGCATCTCTTTGTGACATCACAAATGTGTGTCTGTGACACGACTGAATTCCATGCACAGTATTTCTGAACATCTTTCCCTGTTGAGAGCAGTAACACCTATTGACAAACGATGCCGTTAAAAGTCAAAATAACTCATGTTGGCAGGTCTAATATAGTTACATAAATGGACAGTAGGGACATGTCCCTACCAATATTTGAGCGAACTCGTTCGAATTATCTTTGGAGTGCAGTCATATTAGATAATTCCGATGTTCCCTCGGTTGTTGTGTCCCTACCAATGTTGAGACCAAACCTATGCCCTTGGGCATTGCACGAATTGTGTTTCATGTCATCAATAAAAAAAATCTGTCTCAAGTAGCTAAACTTATCCAATGATGATTTGGTATAGTAAAAGCGACAGGCAAAGTGCAATCATTAAAACGATGTGCAAAAATTCCATTTAGCCTTAGTGTATTAAAGTAATAACACATGAGAAGGTGTTGGTGGTGATGCAGCACCCTGGAAGGAATGGTCAGCGCCGCTGGCCATCATGGAATGCCAATAATAGCGGACATCCTCGAGTATATCACTGCTTTTATAATACGGATCTACGTGGTAATTAGTGTGACTGCGAAGCAAACACACTATTGTTAACCGATAGCCTAGTTTTCTTCTTCTTCTTTTTTAGTATGATTGCTCAGGTCATGGCACCAAACAGTCATTGAAACCCATATTGACCCGCACTTGTCTTTTTCATCCTCCCATTCATCTCAGTTCATTGTTAAGGTCTTACCGCTCAGTCACCTTTGGCCTGACAACCATCGTACCACATATGCTGCCTCAGGTCAAATCACCCAACAGTCATTGAAACCCATACTGACTCGTCTTTTACTCGTTTATTCATCCCTCCATCCTCCCGTTGACTTCAGTTCATTTTCAAAGTCTTACCACTCGGTTACCATTTGACCAATAGCCACGGGACCTGATATGCTGCTTTGGGTCATGTGAACCAACACTCACCAAAGGTGGATGTGTCCCTAGCAACCATTTTATTTACCCTAATCAACTGCCTAGCAACCACCTAGCAACACACTAGCAATCACTTAGCAACACTTTGGCAACCACCCAGCAACCATATTGTTTACCCCAGAAACCACCTAGCAACACCGTAGCATTAAATGCAATGGGTTCATTGCGCTAACAATAAGTAGGCCTACTTCACATTATCAATTAGGTTACATTAGGCTACATCACTACCTAGCTAATTAAAATGAGACCAAATTACATCACTTAGTTTAAATGGCATTTCCATCTATATCTGCTCTACTGTGAACAATTCGTAGAGGCTGGACATTATGTCAACATTATGCTACCAAAGTAGCTATCTAGTCGGGTAATGTTAGCTAACCCAGATCCCGTTGCTGGGTAAACTTTCACCGATAGCAGTTAGCTGGTGGCACAGCCAACTTAACTCAGCCAGTTTACTTCTCATTTTTAAACAACTTTATTTGTGCATTACATTAAAGGCGCGGTTTTTGAAGTGCGAGTCCGTTTATTAGCCGTGTTGCTCTACTGTTTTCTGTTCTCGGAGGTTGGCTTCCAGTCGCTATGAGGGGATCTGCCCGTCACTCGACATTATTTCCCTGGAGTTTAATTCAGAGGCAAAAGAGCACTTGCAGGGTTGTGTAAATGTAAATGAGTAAATGATTATGCTCGCGAAACAGCGTAGATTGTCTGTAGTTTGTGTGCTATTGTGAAAGATACAGCATGAGGTTGTTTAATTAACAACAATGGCAATTTGAACAATTAAGTGGCAAGTAATCCCAAAGCTTTCTCTTAAATGTTTCACATTATAGCTTTCTTGTGTTAGACAATTCAAATTACAAAACCGAGCTAAATTTAGTTAGATCGATTTAAATTACTGAGAATAAACTTTTAGGTTAGGTTGAGTGCAATGAACAATAACGTTTAGAACACAGACCTCACAAAAGCTGTGATGTGTCATGAGCATTTAATGTAATTTAAATTCATCCATCCTCTGGCATGCCATCTTCCTCCCAAACCTGCAGGGAAAAGATGAGAATGGGACAGAGACATACCCCCTTTCCCACAGCCCCACACTTTCATGACCAACCAGTAAATTATGTTCATTGTCAGGGCCGCCTCACAAATCTGCTGGTTTATCGCCATGCTCTCATCCTGCTCCCATGTTGACTTTCTCCATTGGTAAGAGACAGGGGCAATATCACTGCCTAGGACAAGTGAGGTGCAGTCTCCCCCCTTTATCACCTTGCAGGGCCCACTGAATATTTCACACAAGTAGCTCCTCATCATTCACCTCAACACTCTCTTAGCTGCATTTATTTGTAATAATCCTCATTCTCCTACTGTGTATCAAGTTAACACGTATACCCACTATAACCATCCTAAATATGTAAATAAGCATATTTAAACATAACATGCCAAACCATGCCTATAGTAAATTGCTCAGCATACATCTGTTACAGCTGTACCTTCAATAGGACAGCCACCTCTCATCTTGTACGACTGTGCCTAACGCTTACACTCCAGCTAGACTGTCTACCAACACCATATACAGTGCATTCAGAGAGTATTCAGACTCCTTAACTTTTTTCACATTTTTGTATGTTGAAGCCTTATGCTAAAATTGTTTACATTTTTTCTTCATCACTCTACACTAAATACCCAATAATGACAAAGTGAAAGCGGAATTTTAGATATTTTAGATTTTAATAATTTATTAAAAATAAGAAACTGATATAGCACATTGACATAAGTATTCAGACCCTTTGCTATGATACTTGAAATTTAGCTCAGGTGCATCCCCTTTCTCTTGATCATCTTCGAGATGTTACTACACCTTGATTGGAGTCTACCTGTGGTAAATTCCATTGATTGGACATGATTTGGAAAGGCACACACCTGTCTTTCTAAGGTCTCTCAGCTGACAATGCATATCGGAGCAAAAACCAAGCCATGAGGTCAAAGGAACTGCCTGCAGAGCTCAGAGACAGGATTGTGTTGAGGTGCAGATTTGAGGAAGGCTACAAAAAAATTCTGCTGCATTGACGGTTCCCAAGAGCACAATGACCTCCATAATTCTTAAATGGAAGAAGTTTGGAACAACGAGGACTCTTCCTAAAGCTGGCTGCCTGGCCAAACTGAGCAATCGGGGGAGAAGGGCCTTGGTAAGAGAGGTGACCAAGTACCTGATGGTACTTGGTCCAGATATTCTGTGTGGAGATGGGAGAAACTTCCAGAAGGACAACCATCACTGCAACTCTCCACCGTCCTGGGTCTTATGGCAGAGTGGCCAGACGGAGGCCTCTCCTCAGTAAAGACACATGAAAGCCTGCTTGGAGTTTGCACCTAAAGGACTCTCTGTGAAAAAGAAGATTCTCTGGTCTCTTGGCCTCAGTTCTAAGCATCAGAATGGCAGAAAATCCCCAAATCCAGGTGTGTAAAGCTTGTCGCATCATATCCAAGAAGACTCGAGGCTGTAATCGTCGCCAAAGGTGCTTCAACTAAGGTCTGAATACTTATGTCAATGTGATATTTCAATTTTTTTATTTTTTATAAATTTGCAAAAATTTCTAAAATCCTGTTTTTGATTTGTCATTATTGGGTATTGAGTGTAGATTGTTGAAGAAAAAAATTAATTTAAACAATTTCAGCATAAGGCTACAACATAAGATGATGTGAAAAATGTAAAGGGTCTGAATACTTTCTGAATGCACTGTATCCTGCTTCACCCTACATCCCCAGTACAATGCGTATGTCAATAGTGCAATCACATGCAAACAAAGTCAAGTAGTTATTGTTTGATTTCTACACAATAAATGTGTTTTAAAGTTACTTTCTTTTTAATTGTGAGAACGCTTCATAAAGGGGCAGGTGGGGCTGTACTGGATTTATGTATTTACTGTGCTTGGATTTAACCATTTTCTTTTGTGTTTTGTTTTAGGTTCAGTAAGAGTGTGTTGTGTTTTTGTCCCTTTTCTTTTCTTCTTACTTTTTGCTAGTACCTGTGATGGTTTAGAGACCTATGGACCACTGTCCCACCCCCTCATTCCTGACGTTCCTGACCACTGACAGAACTGTCCTCTCCTTCTATTCGTAGAAATTTCAAAAAGAATGTTTGCCATCGACCTTGGTTTCAAAATTACAAATGTCACCATGGAGGTGAAGACGCCTATAGAAGACAGGATCACATTTACCGCTGAAACCTTTGCACGAATCCAAGAAATTATAAATGACTTGGTGAGGCCCCCTTTGACATATGCACGCAAACTGAAAAACCATGCATATTTGTAGATAAGTGTCTGACATATTTTTATGTTACTATATATTACCATATATTCAACTAAGGTAGGTCCATTTGCCTATACAAAATTTAATAATTCATGTGTTAAGCTTACAACACTTACATGCTTGTGTAACTACCTGCATGCACTGAATATGATAATAATGCATTGCTTGGCTTAGTGAAACCACTGGTAGGCAAAAGCCATAATACTGCCTGTGTTATAATTTTTCTGTGATGGCAATTGAATTAAATCCATTCATACACAGCTGATCTTCTTCAAGGACTGGTACACAAAAAAACAAAAAGCAATCAAAGTTTTGTGCTTACACGCTTGTAAGATCATGAAACCACAAGATACAGGCGTCTGGTATTATCAGACGTGCCATGGCAATCAGCTTGCAGTATCAGTGCCAGTATTATTTGGTCAGCTACATTCTGAACAGCAGGACTGTCACTGTGGTGGCCCTCAGCAGCAATTCAAAGTGTATGAAGGATAGCTGCTGAGGGTGAGGGTTTGTGTGTGTGTTTGGGGGCGAGGGGGTGTTGTCTGCTCTGCAGAGGTGTGGTGGTTTTCCAGTAAAACAACCAATCCCATTGCATGATCTGGTTTCCCTCTCCCCATTCTCCTTGTTGCACAGCTCCATGACATCCTCCTGAAACCAGGCAGCAAGCCATTTGAGTTCCCCCCCGCCAACTTCACGTGAGTAATTCCTTCGTCAGCATCTTCCTCTTCCCCCCTCCAGACTGGTGCATTGGCACCAAGCTTGCCATGTAAAAATGTACAACATTGCATGTATTTTTGAAAAAAACTTGACACGGTTGCAGATGGCACTGCCTCGCCTTCAGTGTTTGAACGCAGGCCTGTGCAAGTCTGCTGCTTTTCTTTTGTAATCTCCCTCTCTTCCCTCCCCAGCATCAAGGGCAATGTCCTCAGGGCCAATGTGCTATACACATTTGAAGAAGATGACATTGATCTTCCCAGCACATTCCTGGAAGAAATTCTCCTAGTCAGTGGTACGCTGCCATTTCACACTGCATTCAGCAGCACTCCCCAAGCCAGTCACACTTACCAGGAGTATACCAGGAATAACAAACTCAGTTTCCCAGAGGGCCAGTTGTAGTGATGGCCTTAGACAAAGTTTACTTTTTTTCCTCTTTCAAATATACCTTAATTTGGGCCCTATATCCAAGAAATGTCTAACTGCAATACATTCTTGGGAAATGCATAGATGATATATACTGTATGTACAACTAAGTGATGAATTAGAATTAGAGTTACTGGTGTGAACACACAGCCCTTCAGTGAGTTTGTTACTAGAGTTACTGCTAGTGTGTATCATTGTTTGTCACTGCTGGCATTCATGGTTTTGAGACTGCTTTTTGGCACGTCTCTGAAATATATACCCATTTCTATGACCCCTAACTGACAGGCCTCCTGACAACCACTGCTGCTCCCAGCTCTCCCAGTGGAGTGATCACCATTCTGGGTAGCACAGCTAGTGAGCAAGAGGGAAGTGGTGGCTTTCCTGGGTGGGCCTTGGCCATCATCATCCCCTGTGGAATTGCTATCATTCTTATCCCCCTCTGGATTCTGCTTTGTGTGAGTACTGAACTGGGTCGGTTTTACTGTCTTTCACTGTTCCATGTACAACACTGGAATGCCAGAATGACCCCTACATCAGTCAGTCAGTCAGAGCTCTGTTTCTTTGTTAGCCCCACCACCACACAGGGCTCATGCTAGTCCAAACTAAATCCAAACCAAAAAAGGGGAAAAAACTGACACTGAGCACATCTGTCTGGGTTTCTGCACTGCTTTTATTGATACCAGCACATCCATGTTTATCCCTCTCTGTGCTGCAGTGCTTGCTGTGTGGATGCTGTGCCGCCCTAAGGCGGCGCTGGCGTCGACGGAGGTCCTACAACCTGCGCTACACCACACACAACAGCCTCTTCTGAGGAGGTGAGACTCTCATTTTTACTCACTCAGTGGCTGCATTCTTTAATCAATTCTGCACAGATCCACTCATCTTTAGAGCTTGTGGATCAGTTTACGTTTGTGGATCTGCTTACTGAAAAAGAAGTGTCATCCAGCTGATCCAAAGATCCAATGCAGCATTGATCCAAGAAAGCAAAAGTAATGTCATGGTCACATGTCTAAAGCAAAGAAGGACAAAGGCCCTAGTGCTGGCTGTGCTGCCATTTAAGAAAAAGGAAAAAAAAAACAAAGGCAGAGAAATCAAGGTGCACAATGGTTCCACTGGAAGAAATTATATCCCTATACAGACTACCTAAAATGTAAAAAGAAAAAAAAAGAAATTCCATAACTGAATGTTCAAAGCAGCTTCCAGACAGAAGAAAAGAATACACATTTATTTTTTAGCAGTAATGTGCACTACCATGATATAGGCCTAGAACAAAGCAGCAGTTAACCTGACTGAATCAATATGAAATTACTTCAGACTCATTATAAACTTATTTGAATTTTCCTTTTTGTTTTTCCACACATGCTTTCAGATCACAAACTCCAGCCCACCTCCTCCAACTTCAAATCCAATCACCTCTACATGCTGGATCAATCATACACAGAAGCAGCGCTGCTGCAATGCACAGAGCCCACTAGGTGGCAGCAACCTCTCCTTTGCCTCAGTTAACATATGTGCAGTTAATGTTTTGTAAATTAAAACAGTTTTTTCTTTCAATTAATAACTCTGAGCAAAATAATTATTCTGTATAATAATTATACAGAATAATCATAAATACAGAAGCTTAGTTATTTTTAATCTAAGAATTATCATTATCTGGAATTTTTTTTAATTCCAGTTCTGAGGTGGTTTTGGGACCGTTGCCTGCTTACTTATTTTACCAGAATCTCTACAAGAATTACATTAATGAAGTCACAGCTGAGCTGGCCAGTGAATGTGTATGTATTTATCACTGATTTAATTTATATTTGTGGTCTCAAGCTGTGCTGTCCACTGATAATTTTATGATTTATGGTACAAGGCTAGTGTGAATGTGTGTTTTTAAATATATATATTTAAACTTAAAAATAGTAACAAAATCAATATTTTTGTACTTGATTTTTGTAAAATCAAATTATATATTCTTATATTTTTATTTTTTGACTGACAAATTTGTACCCAATAATCTTTTTTCCTTTAAAAATGAAAATGATTATAATAATCTACTGGGTACCACACCCTGCCCTGCCACCTACTTCACTATTTAAGTCCAAACTTTAAAAACTGTCTCTGTGTGTCTCCATACATTATAAATGGACAAAAGCTCTCTCCACATTTGTCTATATTGCATAATTAACAATTTCCCTTTGACACCTGCATTAAAAAATCTAGCAAAAACACTTGAGTTGGATTTAATAGACTCCTCACTCTTGTTTCTGCCATCAGATTTTGTGTGTTCATGCCATGCTTGAAATGGCACTTACCCAGCTTTGTCTGTATGTATTTGCACCAGACTGTGTGAGGACTTGTCTAAAATATATATCTTGTATACAAAATGTCTATAAAATGATTCCTGTATACAATCAATGAGAAATTAAATGCTTATAATTTAATAAATTAATAACAAAAAGCCTTCCTTTGTCATTTATTCATAAATATACATGTCAAGACAGAGCACATGAAAAGGGTGTTTGTACAATGCCACCTATGCTATTCTAAATTAAGATTTGAATTAATGTCAGATTCTAACACTAATGTTTACAGTTTAATTCAAACAAATTATTTCCTAATAAATGGGGCATACCAACAAGCAAAATGTAAATCATATTACCCATTTACTACCAATTTTTAACTGTTTCTAAAAGAAGTTAATAGGTAGCAACATATTTATAAGTTGTTTTCTAATAGCACATACAGCCCCTTAACATGAAATGCCACAACATTATCAAGCATCCACACCACCACTTTATCCAGTGACATTGTTCAATCAGTCTGTCCTGGATTTCAACTGGCACACTGCAGGCAAAATGTCATCCAGGCACTGGATATCTGCAACAGCAACAACAATAAAGTCAAGGCCAACCTCATCATGTACTGACTAACTTTTCCAACTGGAAATGCTTAAGAGACATGGCTTTTTTCCTTTTATAAACTGTACCCAACAACAGCAACAAGCAGAATAGTAAATTTGTTCTTAATAGGTGATTCTCTGTTATTGGTAAAGGATAGCAACATGAACAGAATTTAACTGGTTGAATGATTTTTCTGTCTCCACCTCAGCTGATGTGTTGCGAGTGTTCCGGTGCAAATTGGCTGCTGTGCATCACATAGATGGGTGTGCCACCATGAGATGTATAAATGCATGTATTGTGATCGTTATTATTATTAGAAGCTCCAGATCTTTAGCCAGGTATGCATTTGGTGAGGCAGGAAATTGAACTGAGGGAACCTGTATCTGGTGTGCTACTGTGGCAAAGATTTACCTAGAGTCTGCAGCAGCTGCTGAACCAGAGCGTGGAATGCAGGGAAGAACTCCTCATGCTCCTCCAGCTTTGTGATGATGCTGACAAGGACACACATTTTTCCTCTACGTTATCTCACTGGGCAGATGATTTCTTATTCAGAGTAACTTACAAATGCCAGGAATTCTTCTGAAAAAGTGACAACTTATTACACAGTGACACTAACTGCTGTGCTATGCTAAGGAGAGTTAGTCAAAAGCATGCACCCCACACACCAATGCACAACACAGTACATCCCATTTCAAATGGTCATTATTTGGACACAGGGGTGGGCTTAACAATTTTGTGCCCTAGAAAAGATTTGTGCTGGAAGGCTACAGAGAGCCCTTTCAAAAACCTTTTTAACAAAATCATGTTTTCTCCTTTTGAGTACTGGAATTTGCTTTCATCAAATCCCAAGACTTTCCAGGATTTCAAGGACCCATGCAAACCTTGTTATTAACAGGAATACTATTATTACTAATTACTATATAAAGTATTAACTTTTAAGTAATATAAGTAAGTTAATTTGCTGCCAATTTTGGGTGACCAAATTTTAAGTTGGTTATGCCCCTCAGAATTTGGCCACCAAGATAGGTCAATACATGAGAATTATGTGCATTTTCAGATTTTCCTGGGCAGTTTTGATATACTGCCACATGTAATCCACTTAGCCATCTAGGCCTGGCTAACCTCGCTGGCTACTAGGCAAAATTTATCGTGTAGCTAACACAGAATAATAGGCAATAGATAACAGATCAGATGAATAGATAATAGATCAGATGAAATAAGTAAAATATTTATGGAAATTTTAATGACACACCACTGTTTTAGGCTCCCTTGTTTCTCTCTTTGTTTCTTTCTCACTTTTTCTCTCGTGTGCTTTGACGGTTTGGATTTTTTTTTTTATTGATGCATCAGTATTTTGCCGTTTCTGTCTCACTGGCTCTCTCATCAGCTGCTGCTGTATGCATGTACTGCTGCCCATCCCCTATGTAGGTACATTGTACTGCCACTCACTATCTCCTGGCTCTAGGGTCAGTTCAGGGTTAAGTTATTAGTTTTCCATAACTGCAGATTAAGGATCAAGGATCACCGCCTATATGCTCATATGCACACAGCCAGCATTGTTCACTTTTTTGAATGAATGCAATGCTTAAGTCTGATGCCATAAAGACCGCTAACACAAATCGTTTCAGATAATTACACCCCAACCTGATTTGGGGCACATTCAGGCTAATCTTGTTAGATTTGTTTAAGGGCAACCACAAGACAAATTCTTGGGGAATTATTACTCTATTATAATAATTAAACATTATAATAATTATTATTATAATATAATAATTAATCTCCACTGTATTAACTGCAAACCATTTCAATGTGCGTAAAACAGGGCTGGAGGTGGTGAAAGTACCTGTCGATGTCGCTAGTTCCCAGCAGGTTGTGCAGCTCTTGGCTGGTGGTAAGGCCCATGGAGGATGTTACCTGTGCCACCTGATTCACTACCTCACTAGGGGGAGCTCGGTCATCTGAGAAAAGGCACCAGCAATAAGTGCATATATAAACCGAATCAACGCAGTCAAAAGATGTCCAAATCTTGTACCTTTTTCAGCAAATACTCAAACACTGACTACTACAGAAGAAAAAAACTTTGATTCTTTTCCTTCAACATGACATCACTGCAAAGTTGTTCCCAGCGACATGACTTTCTGCTAACCACAAATATTTTTATTGTTGAGTACTGATCCTTTATTAAGGGAATCTTTTGAACATGACATTCTGTTCAGCTTCAATAAAGGTTTTAATTGCCAGTACCAGTAAGAGCAGAAAAGCTGCAGATGAAAATTTCCCTTAAGGGAAATGGACTGAAGGCCTACCCATGCCCAAGACATCCCTAAGGTTTCTCATGGCATTGGTCATCTCCCCCAGCTTGGTGTAGACCTCGTTCATGCGAGGGTACACTCCACTGAGAGAGGCCACGTCAAACAGCTTCTGGAAGTGGGACACCATTGACTTGAGAGAGTGTTTGGTGGGACTCTGCATTTCCTGTTGAGCAAATTGATAGGTATAGCAAGGTTATCAGACCACTTGTCATTAATAGGTAAATACATCAAGAAAGAGGTTACTTCATACATAGGTCAACACATAAAATAAGGGATTTCCTGTTGAAAACAAGCAGATTGATAGGTATAGCAACGTTATCTGACCACTTCTCATTAATAGGCAAATACAGTGGAAACCGCTTATAGTGATCATGGTTATAGTGATCAACCGCTCATACGGATCACAAAGCTTGGGACAGAATCATTCCTATACAAATACTGTTGAAATGATTTGCTTATAGTAATCAAGTAGTCTGCTCACAGTGTTCATTTTGGGTCTTTTTATACATGAAAACACAAGAAAAAAAATAAAACTACGGTAATTCTTTTTTTTTTTAACTTTACTTTACTTTGATAGACCTACTTTGCCTCGCGGTAACCCGCCTGCTTCTGGCTAGCTACCTGAGGCTAATGCTGCATGGACAGAAATCATGACGGGAAAAAGAAAGTCATTTTCTCTCAATGACAAACATAAACTCATCGAAGCTTATGACAAACTGCCAAAAACAAGTCAATGAGACGTAGCAGCGAAACTTGGTGTTCCTCAGCCTACTTTGTGTAGTCTACTCAAACAACGAGAAACAGTCCTGGCTGTTAATGATGGAGGCAGAAAACGAATGCACACAGGGAAAGCACCTGTGGTTGAAGCCGCCCTCGTCAAGTGGATGAATATTTTACGAAAATTTTGATTTCAACTTTTTGATTTTAAGTTTGATTTCAAACTCTGCTACCAGTTCGGCACTGATAGCCTACAGTTTCTTTTCAGTTAAAATTGAGAAATGCACTGAAACTCCGGCCAAGCCGTGTTTTAGCCTGTATTTGCACTACTGACATTACTGTATTTTGTAAACCGCACAATACTTTTACATTTTAGGCTATTGCCTAATTATAATTTGAACTACAATAAGCTATATTTTATACACAGTACTATACTGTATTATAGTGTATTTGAATTATACATAGTTCAGTAATTTAATTTGTACAGTACTGTAATTTGAAAAGCGTTTGAAACAGTTGTACTGTATTTTGAAAAAGTCAATAAAATTCAGTAAATAGTGGCGCTGTCCGTTTCATTACTTTATATTCACGTAATAAATATACAAATGTCAATTAGATGGTAATCTGCATGAGAAATAAAGAAAAGAAAAAAAATCGGTTATAATGATCATCCGCCTATAGTGATCAATTTCACCCTGACAGACGTGATCACTATAAGCAGTTTCCACTGTACATCAAGTAAGGGCCAAATGCTGGGGCTCATGGCAGCAGAGCTTATCTTGAGTTCTGTAGTGCAAGTCACCCCCGCCCCCAATATGTATACTGTAGATGTAGATGGGATTGAACCCACAACCTTGCGAGGTCAGGACAGAGACTCTGACCACAAGGAGCTCAAGGCCTCAAAGTGTGACCTCCTGCTGGTATGAAAAGTTTACATCTGGAAACCAAGGGAAGCAGTCAGTCCAAAATAAGACTTCAATAAAGAAATTAGAAGTTGAAATAAAATATGCAAGATCTACGTAAGCCACCAGGTCCTACAGGCTTCGAAGTTGCCCTTTCTGGATTGAATGTATCCTAGTAAACAAGCTGAGAAGAATGTTGGTAGCTGATTTACATGCCACAGTTGAAACAGGTTACCTTGGAGTCGCTTTTTGCTGTCTCTTCCAGCAGGGTGTCCACCATCAACAGCAGCTCCTCCACTCTTACCCCCTCTTGGGGGCTACTGCTGTCCTCTATTGGCTGCCAGGGCAACAGCCTCTGCATCAGCTTCTTCATTGCACACTGCAGCTCCTTTAAATAGTCAATGGCACAATCTTATAACTTCTGAAGAGTTTTCAAAACTGTTAGATGTTAAGTGTTAACATTTAACATTTACATTTGCTTATGAATGTGAAACATTCATATATCTAAAGAATACTAACAATCCAAAAAAACACCCCTCAAAGTCTGAGGTCTTACGGGGTATAGACTCCAGCTAATTCATGGACCTCACCCCCACCTTCAGAGAGCTTAGTTGCTCCGCCCACATTTCCACCACTGGGTGGAGCTCCTCAAATTCCACATCTTGTCCATCCCCATTATGTGACTGACGGCTGGGTTTCTGCTTAAGCAGTTGCACCGGAGCTCTGGGACTGCTCAGGGTTGTCTTGATGGCGCTGAGAATCTACCAATCAAACAAGAAAAGTGGGCAATCAATGAATCAATCTCATGATGGGCTCTGCATGGCAGTGCAACATAAGATTATGCCATGGTGCAATATGTACTTTAAACTTTCAAAATGAAAGATACTGACTTTGGATATATGGTGGATGATTTTCAGGTAAATTGTTTTGAGGCAGGTGAATGATTCTAATACCCCACCCATCTAACATGCATGTGCTCAGAGAAGAAAGGTGGAGCTTGTACCTACCTTCACAAGTCTAAGACAAGACTCTGCCTGTCTAGCCCTTAATTTAATGGCTGGAACAAGATGAGTCAAATCCTGGACCTCCAGTTCCTGACAGGCACTCTAAAGCAAGCAGACAACATGGACAGATGGCAAAAGACATTAACTGACTGACTGAATTAAAAGCCTTTTCAAAAACTATGCTATATGCGATATGGGGGCAATGCAAGTTTAACTGTTGCTTGGATGAAAACATGGGCCCAATATGAGGCTGAGGAGCAAGACTCCAGGGTGCATGAAGACAGCAGCATGTCAGATGTAGAAAGGGTACGACTGGTCAAACAGTGAATTGTGATTAATGAAAGAGGGTAATGAAAACTCCTGTGTGGATTATCATTTACCATTGCACTTGACTGGTTTTCAAAAAAAAGTAGCTGAGTGACTCATGATGACTGCTGCGCACAGTTGTATTTAATGTAGGTCTGGTGTAATGTGCTGCTGGAAGGATGCGTGATGAACATAGAAACCAATCTGTTTGCTTCTGGCAATTAGGAATTCTTCATCACTTTTGTTTATTGAGTGAAACAATATATGGTATTGGAAAAATATATAAACACATTATTATATGGATGCGAAATAACCAAACCAGTGGGTAATCTCAGCCAGCTGAGGCCTGCTAACTGGGCTAACTCAGTGGCTGTGGAGTCGAATTTCAGTTTCTGGTGAAAAAGCTACTGCAAAATGTTTATCTTAGTGTCTCCATTTCCAGCCATGGGTTGGATTAGGCCCCTGGAATGTTGAGTTGAGCACCCAGTTGGTGGCACTCTGAGAGGTCAGGGAGGGTCACCTGTGCATTGTGAAGTAGTGAACGGACATGCAATTCACAGCAATGATAGTAAAATGCTATGTTGATTATGTGGTAGGGTATGTAGGGGAGCATGCCTGAGTACAAGGGATGGGAGTGAGGAAGGTCACCTTGAGGTACCTCCTGCAGACGTTGGCCTGCAGGCGCTCGATGTTCTCTAGTTCTGTGCTGTGCACATCCGCACTGTCTTCATCTGCCTTGGCTGGCTGACCCAACCTGGTGACACTATAAGAGATTACTAATAAATGTACTGAAACTTTCATGGGTGGGTAAATTACAGTGGATCATTGCCTAATCAAAGCTCTGGAAATAGGAAGAAGATATATCAACTCCATTTATACATCTAAATGTACTTCCTTCTCCATTTCATGTGAATATTTTCATAAATATTCACATGTAAATGCTCATCAATAAAATTATCAAGAGATTACTGGCAGTCTATCAAGCAACTTCCCAAACTGCAAACTGTTGTGGCTACAGTTAGCTACCAAATGCCTGCTTATCCCCACTGTGTTCAGTTAGCTAGCTAGTTTGCCAAGTAGCTATAGTAGACAAAAACTTCTTAATGAAGTACTGAAAATTGAGATAAATGTATTACTTTCATCAGACTTTACTGCATTTAGTCTAATTAAAGGACCACTGACTGATTTTGGAACATCATATATCAGTGCGGAATAAGATTAGCTAGCTATTCAGATGGTTGAGAATATTGCCATTGTCTGAAAAACAGCTAGCCAGCCAGGTGCTGTTAAAAGCATTCAAGTATATAGTGAAGAAATTCTCCAGAGCCCTGCATCTCTTGAAGGGTGCAGTTTTATTAACAGACTAACACCTTGGTCCAAGAGACCTTCATCAGATTCTTTTGTCTATTAATAAAATTGCTTATTTATTGTTATATCCAGTTAGTGTTAAGCAATGTTAAAACTTTTAATAGCAAATGTTCATATTAGTTCCATGTACTGCATTATCATCGGAAAAAGCTGGCTAGTGGCTAGCTTAAGTTGCCAATGCTAATGCCAATCAGACAGAGAGCCAAAAATTTTTATGATTAGTTTAATTTACTAGAATGAGGGCATTCTCTGTGACACTGCATCTATCCCAAAGTGTGATAATATTAATACACTAATGCATACACTAATACACTGTCCTGCATATCTTCTGTCTATCCTTGCTCTACCTACCTGACTGAACTCATCAGTGGCACTTTTGATTAGCTGAGCACACCTGATTTAATCAAGCAGCAAGGATAGACAGAAGATACGCAGGACAGTGGGCCGCAAGGAGAGGTTTGAGAAACGCTGCACTAATGTAAGACTGATGGTCTCTTAGACAGGATCATCAGTGTACACATATGCTTTACTCTAGCTCCATTGATTGGTTGAATGTGAAAAGTGGAGCTATTATTAGGCAGATATTAAGCGCGACTGATGCTTCTTTACATTGCCAATTTTAATATCAAATTTTAACTTGCTCTGGAAGCAAACATGAGGAACATCAAGATAGAAAAAAAGGATAGAAGCCAATATCTGAAATATTGCTATCAGCCTTGAAAAATCTATATCACTTGACCTGTACTGAATACTGGCTTCCAGTTCTGCCATGTAAAATGAACAGGAAGTTCAGATGGTTTGTGGCCTTCTACTCCTGGTTTTGGCAGGTCCACTACCTTTCCCCAGCACACTTGAGCAAAAGACCAGAGAGGCCTCTCACTTGCTCTGCTGGATAATTCTCTCCATCCGTCTCAGCTGGTGTTTGTAGGACTTTAGTTCCTTCACCGTGGGCCTGGAAGAGCAATGACAGTGAAACAATGGAACAGAGGATCCCCATCATTGTTGACTTGCACATACAATGAGGAATTAAGGCCAGTCTTCTTACACATAGGCAATTCAGCATATCACCATTAGTGTCTACCTGTACTCCAAGTCCTGCTTCAAGCGCTGGATTTCACCTCTCAGTTCTTCTCTCTGGGCCTTGGTCTCCTTCAGCTGCTCCTGGTAGGACTTGAAGAGGGAAATAATTTAGACCCCTGACTGCCGAAAATGCATATTCTGTGATTCAGAAAGGCAACATTACAAACACTGTTTACTCTGAACTAGTTATTTTAAGCCTTTTTTAATTTGTGGAGCACTGGCCAAATTTATAGCCCCATCAAGAGTGCAAGAGAAGATCTCACATGGTTCTGTCAAGATTGAGAAGTACCTTGAGAAGTGCTTTTCTGGAATCTGATGCATTGCTCTCTTGATTTTTTCTGTCAGGCTGTGGGTCAGCCTGATCTTTCCCACCATGGCCTTCTTTAAGATCCCTGCTAAAGAAGGAGTGGTCAATGCTTTTGTTGGCTGTGTGACAGTATCCTTTCACTGTGATTAACCATAGCCTAATCACAGAGATATTCTAAGAAAAATCTAACTACAGCTCTCCCCTTAGCCTTTGTAGCTGCATGCTACTGCAACACCAGTCTGTAGAATGGAAAACTTTGCTTTCAGCTTCTCATCTGATGACTCCTGAGCCAGCCCACGCTGTGGCATGTGACACGCATTTATTCCACTCATTTCTGTTACGAAATAAAATCAAATACTTACTTCAGCTCTGTGTGTAACTCATGGATCTGGGCTTCATAGACATCTATGACATCCAGCACCCTGGGAGAAAGACAGGATTTAGATTTACTGCCACTTACACTCATACTAAGTACAATCTATCAGCACTCAGGTAACAGTATGGTACAAGGGAAATATTCGCTAAATGTGATCAACAACACAGATGACACACATTGTTCTTTCAATGTTGCTAAGGCATTGTAGCACCTGGAGGCACACATTGGTTGGGAAATCTGAGCTATACCCAGAGGGTGACCTCATAATAATTTGTCAAGGTGTCTAGGTTACTGCTGGGTTATGTACTCACACTGGGTTATGTACTCACTTATGTACACACACGTTTATACCTTAGAGCGTTGCTTATCTATGATAGGATGACCTTTCTGAGATAAGCAACGCTCTAAGACAGGGGTGGCCAAAGTCCAGCCCATGGCCCAAATGCAGCCCGGTGGCAGATTTTAAATGGCCCGTGGCCTCTCTCCCAAAATATACTGCGAGTGGCCCGCCACGGTGCCAGAGCTACAGTACAATATTAGGCTATGTGGTGAAGACATGAAATGTGCTATTCAAGTGGCCCACCACACGATGGCAGCACTAACTAGAGTTTGCAGACCTGCAAAATATTTAAATTAAACTTGTCCCTTAATAGCAAACTGGCTATTCAGTCAGTAGCATACTTTTTCACTGAAAGCTGAAATAATTGTGTCTGTCTCATTTGCCAAGAGACTGTCGCTGTTATGAAAGAATTCAATGTGAAGAGACATTATGAAACTAAGCCTAGTTTGCACCAGAAACTGTCCAGCTATGAAAGGACTTACAAAGTGAAGCAACTGGAAGCTAGCTTGGCCTCTCAGCAACAACTCTTCTCAAGGGCAAAAGATTCAAAGGAAAAAGGTACCAGAACTAGCTAAGTGGCGATGCTAATTACGAAGCGTGCTAAACCTTTTGCTGAGAGCGAGTTTGTGAAAGACTGTATAATGAACATGGTGGATGCCATTTGTCCTGAGAAAAAGCAGGAGTTTTCCAATGTTTGCCTGGCTCGAAATACCATGGCACGGAGAACAGAAGAATTATCTACAGACATCAAGAGACAAGTGAGTAAGAGGGGGGCAGGGTTTGACTTTTTTTCACTAACCTATGATGACAGCACTGACCAAGCAATACAGCTCAGCTACTTATTTTTTTTTAGGGGAGTTGATGATGACATGAACATTACTGAAGAATTACTTGACATTCAGAGTCTGTAGGGCCATACTGGGGGGAGGATTTGTTTCAGTCCGTATCTAAAGTTGTCAATGACATAAAACTGCCATGGGTGAAAATGAGCGGAATTGCTAAGGAGTGGATTAGCCACGCTGAACTTGTTTGGGTCAACGTACATATGTGAACAAACCTTCTCTGTTATGAACTTGAACAAGAACTGCCTGAGGTCCAGATTGACATATTCCCACTTACGTGATGTTCTACGTATCAGTATCGCAGCTCTCACCCCAGACCTGACGTATATACTGGGATCTAGATCCCAATTTCATCCATCTCATTAGCTATGGGCCTGTCTCTTAGTTGGCAAATGGACAGCAGCCTGCTTTGAAACTGGATTCATAACTGCAAGTGTCTGAGTGATTGAAAAAAATTGTTGTGTTATTCATGAGATTAAAATGATTAATACATAAATAAACCAAATATATAATAAGTCTACAAATAATACATACAATACCTTATTAAACACCTGTGTGTAGCAACAGTAGGCCTAGCCTGCAAACACATCTATAGTTGGTGAAATATGAGCTGAATTTATTTGAATTTTGAAATGTATTGTATTGCAATGATGTCTTATCAGGCCTGTTTTATATTCATATTTCATTTATACCAGTCAGAATTAACGGCACTATAAATAAACAAGTCTTTAAGACATTTTATTTAAGTATAGTAGGCCCCTACATACACTACTATGTGTTAATGGATTTGAATAATTAATCATTCATTAATCATTCATAATTCATTAAAAACTGCACAGTGCATTTTGAATTTTACTAAGAAGTCAGAGTAGGCAAGGCTTGCTATATTATTGATTACAGCCCATTTAATTGTTGATTTATTACACTGAAAATAAGAGCTTTTAGAATGCATATGTAAAATTAAAAACAAGGAGCTGGCCCTCAGGTATTTTCACAAGATCTAATCTGGCCCCCGTTGAAAAAAGTTTGGACACCCCTGCTCTAAGATAAAAACATTATGTCACAGTGTCCCAAACTGAAATATTCTTTCTGTCACAAATTCTCTTCGCAATGCAAGGGCTGCCTACAAATTTATTGTTCTGATCTTTCTAGACCTTTCTGTGGCCTTCAGCACAGCAAAGCACTGTCTAAACATCCTGTCTAAGCATCCCAGGCACTATTCTTAGCTGAATTTCCACTTACCCTCAGGGAGCACCTGTCAGGTGTCCTGAGAGGTGCTGTATCAACCCCTCTATCCCTCTCTACAGGAGTTCCTAAGAGTTCAGTCCTCAGTCCCCTTCTCTTTTAGTTGGACACAAGATCAGGCTCTGTCATTTCTTCCCATGGTTTGTCATATCACTATCATGCTGATGACACTGCTTCTTCGCCATCAACCTAACTCCAGGTCCAAGCCATAGTCCTCTCCTACTTAGACCACTGCAGCCCTCTCCTTGCTGCCCTCCTTGCATATCCATATCCCTGAAGCTCATCCAGAATGTTACTACTTGGCCAGTCAACAATATCCTCAAATTTTCCCGCTCTCGCTACATTCGCTACTGATGATGGTTCACATTCATTTCAAAATGCCGGTGTTAACTAGTGATATGGAGAATGGCTCCCCGTAATCTTTAGTCCATCATCAGGTCCACAGGCCAGGCTGTTGTGCTTGCCCATACATGTTGAATGAGTATGCACTTGTGATGCCACACTGTTTCTGGCACTGACACATTTTTAAGTATGGTTAGTAGACACTCTTTTTATACAAATTTCATGTGTGGATAACAGCATAAGCTGTTGCTCAACATTATGATGATGCAATTCTTTCCAGAGAGCTATCTGCTGGAGATACTTGTATCCAAAAGCAGCAATAAATGACCCTCAGGTGCAATCCCTAGTGCTCTGCCCAGTATATGACATCAACCCTCTTAGTACACAGAAAAATAAACAGTATACAGGTGTAAGAGGAGGAAGAGGAAGATGGGAACAGGACAAAACAGCATGGGACGCGAGCAGGTTTTGGTTTGCCGGTACTCACCGCTGGTCCAGGGGCGAATGTGGCCGGATGGACCTCTTCTGAATCTGCTGAAAGACTTGGTTCTGCCTGGCCACTCGCCGCTCCTCCTCCTTCACAGCAAAGTAAAGCTTCTGCTGAAGCTGGGCAATCACCTCTCTCTCTTTAGCCAACTTCTGCTCGAGGGCCTGGTGCCGCTCCTTCATGAAGGAGGAACTCATGCACAGTTACAATGCATCGACACTAACTTCATAAGGCCTTCATAATGTATGAGTAGCACTTTCATGAGTGTGACATCACTTCTCTGTGCAGCATTCATAAAAATGAGGGCTTTACATTTTCATTTGATTTTATACACATTTCATTTGATTCACACAAAATTTCTATGTTTCAAGTGATTACATAAAATAAAATTAAAACTTTCTTTAATTTTACTGCATGAAACCACTTTCCTGAACTAAGAAAAAATAAAACTGCATATTCACTCATCGTTAATGGATAAGCATTTTAATTCCAATTCAAGTAATCTCATGGGTGAATATTCAAATAACTCAACACTCACTGTAGTCTCATCCCTACTCCTGTGAAAGTGCATCACTCTGATCCTTATTTCTAAAACAGTGTGGTTCTAGGATCCTTTTCCAATAATAAGGCAATTTTCAAACCCTCAGTCACCTCACTGAACTGGTCTCATACAACACCAAAATAAATGATTGAAATTAGACTTAAATCATCTCTGTCAACTGATAAGCATTTTATACTGTTTTGTTGTTTTCCAATTTACCTGCGCCTCCTTCTGGTCCTGCAGCAGCTGCTTGACTTGGACATGCTGCTGCGCAGCTTTGTTGATGTAGCTGTCCTCCAGACCCTGGACTTTAGCCTTTACTGTGTCCAACACTCCCTGGAGCTCGGCGGCCCGTTGGGCCTGTTGCGCTGCCCGGGCCTGTTGCTGCTGGACCTCTTCCCTGCACAGGAACACCAACCAACTGATTGATCAACACACTGCATCACATCTCATAACTGGTTCAGCACTTATGCACCATCCCCTTAAACAGCTGGATATCTACTGTAGCAATTCAATTTAAAGACTCTGCCTGAGTGATAAGTGTTATCAGTGGTCAGCCTTATAAAGCCACTCTTTACCACTACGCCAAGCTCTGGCACTCACTGCCCCACACTGCTGGGCAGATACATAGTGTCCTTTCACCGTATCACCACTGTACCATGTCAGCTCATTTACTTCAGATTCTGGGATGTTTCAGTTGTCTTTTTTTGTCATGCTGACCACCTGTCAGCTCAGCCTGCTAGGATCACTGGTGCTGACTTCCTTATAGGCAAGCTGAGGACAGAATGGGCAAGCCTTGCAGCCACGTTTCTGACAAAGGTGATGAATATGGGTTGGAGAGGGAAGATGAGTGCCGTTACCAATCACAGCATGCAACCAAAGCTGTGACAATGTAAACTTTTACATATCTCCATGTTTGAATAAGATCCCCACCCATCAATATTCAAAGGTAAGTATAAGTACAAGCATTTCCAGCTCACACAGAACATTCTCTATGGCCTCACCAGGAGAGGGCAACATTTAGTAAACATCCTGATTCTGAGCAGAGATGAGGGATATGTTGAATGTAGCATATTGCTGCTTCATTCACCACTTTCTGCATATATGCAAATATTTTGCACATGCAAAATAACTAGCTATCTTGGTACAGCAGAACTGTTTCCTAACATTAAAATAGGTTTTGTATGAAGTACAATATGCATAATTGGATAATGATTCCCTAGTGTGTCTTTGAATACTGACCCAGGAAAAGCACTTGGCAGGGAAGAATCAAGCTACTGACAGGTGGGACCCCTGGCTCATGCTTCAGTGAGCCATGTCAAGCAGGTGCATACTCCTCATCTTCACTGGCTCTATTGTGTGGAAACAGGTGGCCAAGACTACAGCCACCACAAAGGGGGTCTCTCTAACACTCCAAACAATAGACTGACAGGGTTTTCATGATCCTTGCCTACAAGAGGGGTATCTATATGACTGAGCATCATGGTGAATAAGCACATTTGAGTGAACTAACTGCTTCTGACCTTGACAAAGTTATAATAACCAGCTTAAGCATTTTATTTCTCGCTTCTAGTTAGTTCTCATTTTCCCTTACTACCTTGCAATATAAGAATATGGCACTCTACCATTTGACAAAGAGGAGAGCAAGATCTGTCAAGAAAAGCATACAGATTCCTTATTTGTACACAGATACTAGTAGCAGACGGTAGCAGTACTGTGGGTACTACAAGCACAGATTAGCATGTGGTGTGCCAGACTCAGACAGACTCAAAAAGGAACAGAGGATCCAGGACGGTACTTTAATTGGCTGTTGGACTGGATGAGCTCCTGGATCAGGGCTTGTCTCCTCTCAGAATCAGTCACCATAGTCTTCAGCATCAGCCTGATCTCTGCAGCAGCCTTCTTCTCCAAAATGACCAAATCTGAGAGCCAGAGACAAGCAAGTAAAGTGTAACAACATGGTTTTTATGCTAACTTATTTTATTATTATTATTAGAAGAACAAATATAAATTGTTTAATCATAATATTCAATCATTTACGAGGCCTTGTGCCATGTGTATCCTTGCACGCCTTTCAGTAGGACATGGAGTAGAGGTGAATAAGGGTTAAATCCAAAAAGAATTTACAGGCAAAAGGAATGAACATAACAGAATGAACGTTTAATTAGGTTATTTGATTATAATTACACTGTAAAAAGTAAATAAAATTCGTACTTGTTTTTGTATTATATATAAAAACTCCAAGGAGAGGGCTCTGTGCAAATTTCAAATAAACAACTTGACAATGAGAAATTATCCCGTCACCTTTCCCCACCATCAGTGCCCCACTCCACCCACAATCCCCCTGCCTCCACTTGTGGGTAAACATAAGCTGCACTTCACATTCAAGAGTGTGCCGCAGAAGCACAGCAATCAAATTAGCTGGGAACATGAGGAGGGGTGTAGGGTGGAAATCATTCTGAGCCAGATGTCCACTGGTGTTGAAGGTAGATTATTATTTCATTATCATGGAGGGGTCGCAGGGTGCGACGGGATTGGCCGTTCTGTCATCACATGGTGGAAACAACCCAAGCCACAAACCTCACCAAGACAAACTGGCAACAGCAGAACAACACTGATCCCAAACACTTCTTCAAATAGCAAACTAAATCCTTGCAATATGAACACTTGAAACAACGTCCAGGCCAAAAATCCAGCAAAAAGCAACAATTTCATATAGTTTCAATAATATGAGATAAATGAATTAAGAAGTAGAAGTAGAGAAGTAGTTAAGAAGTACTCAAGAAGTAATGAACTTTGCCTCTTTGCTGCAACTATCTACTCAGTGCAAGCAATCAGCTTCAGAGCATCAGAGAATCTTCAAGTTGTTCAATAAAATATTTCCACATTTCATGACTTTATAAGCATAACAAAAACTATGGAATTAATATACACTTCTTGGCTTTGCACCAAATCTTCATATCATCTTACATTTTTCAGTTTTCTTTCATGAGCCAAGTTTGACGGAATGTATTTTTCAAGCAATTGCGTTCTCTTGAAATTATTCAGGATATCATTGCATTTATACATCTCTGTGGTTCTGGAAACTGATGATACTGATACTGTTATTGCATTTGATTCAGAGTACTGGTTCCCAGCAATACAGTCAAAGGGTTCTGCTGATTCCTGTTACTAAACGTCACCTGCAAGGTTCTTGTTCTCCATTGGATCGGCAAAGTGGACTGGCTTGAATCCATGGTGCTGCAGGACTCTGTTCACTGCATCCCACTCTGTTTGCTCTTGCTGCAGTTTCACAAAAAAGACCATTTAATGACTGAACTAGCTGCACAATAGAATACTGTCAGTTTGCGAAATTCTGTTGGGGTTAACTAATCTGTGCTGAGAGTGGGTCAGCTCATACAGTTGGTGTGAATGCGATAATCCTCCCAGATTACAAGAAGATCAGTGCATCTGACCCACCAGCATCACGAAAACCGAAAGGAATGATGTGATTAAATCCTTACCAAAGTAAAGAAAATTAGCTACATTAAAACGCATTCATTTATCATAAATGCAACGACTGTATGTTTAATAAGGGATCATTTTGTAATGCATGGGAAAGAAATGTAGAAATGACATACGACTGATCTACTTAATTATCAACGGATACCAGTATTTGCTGCTGTGAAGATGAATTTACCTTGAACTGGCTGCAGGTCCACAAGTACACGTAGGTCTTTTCCCTCGGCTGCACAACAATATTCAAATTCTTCCTGTCCATCTGTCTTGGAGTGTGTTGTCAGACTATGTATTACTTTCCCCGATGATCCTTGCGTGACACGCGACTTCGCTCTCTTAACTTTCCTGACTGTGCGCACCTTTGCTAGCTACCCTTCTTCCTCCTCCTACACTGGCAGAGCAGAGCATCAAGTTTCTAGACGCAAATGAAACCACAGCTGACCAAGTGGACAAAACCACTCTTTATCAATGCAGGAATTCAGCCTTTTTTGTGAACCGAGTTACTTTTGCACTACACAAAAGCCAGCCAGAAAACTGAATCCATTACCTGTTCCATCTCCCTTCATCCACCTGCAAACAAAAAGTTTGGTTTAGGCACAAAGACATCACATGGACGACACTGTAGCTTGCCAGCTAGCTAACGCTCTTAACTTGGATGCGGCTAACAAGCTATATTACACAACTTTGTTTTTAACAGCTAGTTACATCTAATTAGACCTTAACATTTAATACAGTTTTGCAAAGCAAGTACTACCAACAGTACTGTGTGATTATTCAACATACTGTAAATACAATGTGAGATAAAGGAAAGCTTTTTACTTAATGTTCAATAACCTTCAGTGGGTGCTAATTCTTTGTTTTTATTTTTATTTTTTATTTTTAATTTGGTCTAAAATGTCTGACCAGATTTCTTTTATTGACACATGGTTCCATATTATGGAATGGATGGATGTTGAAACCCTTGATGAATGTTTGAAGCATAGAGACAAACATGAGATTTGTTTGGGTAAAGCTACTAAAGTTGCATAGGAGGCCTTACTGCGTATAATTACCCTTTTGGTAGTTGCTTTTGTGTATATATTTTATGTATGAATTTTAATGATTTGTATGATGGCTTTGCTTCAATTCTATGCCTTTATTTTTAAATGTAACAATATGAAATGCAACAAAAAATGCCCTCAATTTGTGTAAATTAGAAGATGCTGTTGGCCATTGGCCGAGTCAGGAATGTGTGGAGTTAAGAGGTGTACCAGTCAGAATTTGGGGGATGGAGTAGCAATAACAAAATAGTACTGGCAACAGTAAATTGGCATGTCTTCGAAAGCCAACTTAATTTGCCGATTCACATTACCCTACTTTTTCAAACCAACGTACACAGCAATTTAATTCAATTAGCTTAGTGAAATTAGTTTTGCCAAATCATAAAATTAAAGTTAGCTACCTAGAAAGATCATCGACAACATCAGCATTTCATTGAACTGAACTTACCCCAGCTCGCTAGGTCGTCGCACGCGTCTGACCAAGTCGGCTAGTCACAAATAGCCAGTTGAGTAGCGTTAACTTGTTTAGCTAAAAACACAAGAGTTCACATTAGCTAGTTAAACAACTCACCGAGTTCAACAATGAACAGCTGAAAAGCATTCTGGTTTTGGCTAGCCAGTTAACCTATTTCTGATATTAATTTGTAGACACCTGATAAGATAAAAGTGCAGTAGCTGAATTAACGTTAGATGTTTAACGTAAACCACATAAGCATATTCTGGCCGTAACAGAGCCGTCCATAAATTGCCTATACCCGTAGCTAACGCATACTAGCTAAAGTTGTGGTTCATATCAATGCGTACACTATCTTCGTATTGTGGCGTTAATATGACAATATGTGTTATAGCCTGCTAGCTACCTGATTTGTTTGTTCTTCCACTATCACGCCTTTAAAATAGCAATTGCATAATTTCATGCTTCACTGCACTTCTATTTACTTCTTCTCGCCAGTGTTGTTGACATTTTTCTTGACGGTTTGAAAAGAGCATAACCAGGAAGAGAGAAACTGATTTGTTTGATTTCAACCAATTGACGTTGTGAAAATGCTTATGTCACGCTTATGTCACACACATACCTTGCCTGATTGGCTCAAAGGTATGATGGTGAGGTAGAGAACTAAGCTGTATCTTTGGCAGTTGAAATTTGCTGAAGGGAAACGCGAATTGTTATAGCTAGTACTGCATACAGTGTAGGTATGCATTTCCTGTGAGCTTTTAAAAAATCCACTCACGAAAAAATAAGAGACATTTGCGTCTGTCTTCGCTCATACTGCTCACAAATAAAAGGGTCGTAGAGAGTATGGTGCTTTCCTTGTTGGAATGACAACTGTAGTTGCTGCTGGCATAGGCTGGCATACAACGTGAGATTGTTTAATTAACAAGGATGGCATTTTTCCATTTAAATTACGTTAAATGCTCATGACACATCACAGCTTTTGTGAGGTCTTTGTTCTAAACGTTATTGTTCATTGCACTCAACCTAACCTAACCTAAGTTTATTCTCAGTAATTTAAATCGGTCTAAAAAAATCGAACTAAATTTAGCTCCGTTTTGTAATTTGAATTTTCTAACACAAAAAAGCTATAACGTGGAACATTTAAGAGAAAGCTTTGGGATTACTTACCACTTAATTGTTCAAATAGCCATCCTTGTTAATTAAACAACGTCATGCTGTAACTTTCACAATAGCGCACAAACTACAGACAATCTGCGCTGTTTCGCGAGCATAATCATTTACTCTATTTACGCATTGGTGTCAGTTATTCTGTGAATTATTTGTTTTATTGTTAATCAAGGAGGATAAAGGGGAACAGGCTGAAAGTAATGATAGATTTAAAGGTAATGTTTCAGCCTCCCGTTTCCAGCTCACCAGCCGCCACTGGTGTAAATCCATTTTTATCTGGGGTAATGTGACTCCACTATATCTAACACTGCTATGGCAGTGGTGTAATTTAACTACACTCAGTGACCACTTTATTAGGTACACTTCTCAAATACCCTACCATCTGCATGTCGCAGCAGGAATTGAGATTCATCAGACCAGGCAATGTTTTTCCAATCGTCTACCGTCCAGTTTTGGTGAGCCTGTGCCCACTGTAGCCTGAGTTTCCTGTTCTCAGCTGACAGGAGTGGTACCCGGAGGGGTCTTCTGCTGCTGTAGCCCATCCACCTCAATGTTTGACATATGTTGTATGTTCAGAAATGCTTTTCTACATAGCACTGTTGTAATGTGTGGTTATTTGGGTTACTGTTGCCTTCCTCTCAGCTTGGACCAGTGTGGCCATTCTCCTCTGACCTCTGTCATTAACAAGGCATTTTCGCCCACAGAGAACTGCCACTCGCTGGATGTTTTTTGCACCATTCTCTATACACTCTAGCGACTGTTGTGCGTGAAAATCCTAGGAGAACAGCAGTTTCTGAGATACTCAAACCACCCCGTCTGGCACCAACAATCATCCCACGGTCAAAGTCACTTAAATCAGATTTCCTACCCATTCTGATGTTTAGTCTGACCAGCAACTGAATCTCTTGACTATGTCTTCATGATTTTATGCATTGAGTTGCTACCAGATGATTGGTTGATTAGATATTTGCATCAATGAACAGGCGTACAGGTGTACCTAATAAAGTGGTCACTGAGTGTATATTTCATGCTTTTGCTTTTGGTGGTAATATGCGCATTCTTGATGGTATTCAAATGTCACTGTAACATTTTTTTTTGTTTGTGGCACATTTTGATACACTCTGTGAACACTAAGCACTTAATATGGTCTCATAGACTAAAGGATGGCAGTCAGACAGGTAGTCAACACAAAATATCTGTTCCTTTATGGTCCATTCCCTGAACAACAGATCCTCATGAATTGCTTGATGTTATAATTTCACAATGTTGACATGAAGAAATTCTTTTAAAACTGAACTTTAAATATGAACACACAGGAGTGCATAGTTGTGAAAGAATCCATTATTATGACTACACACACGTGATACATCAGTAAGGTTTTATTCCAGTTTACAGGTAACATTACAGCCTAAATATTGATGGACTAATTCCACAGCTATTGTAGCTATTGTTACCCTGTCCTACAAGCTGTTTCAATCACTCCTCTCTGTCCTTTGAAAACAATATTATTTTTTATCTTTGAAAAATACTGTCTACCAATACTCTGGTTGTTGTCTGATAGGGTCCTACTTGAAAAAATAAATCAGCCATCCAAGCTGTGCAACCAATTAACTGCACATTTCTCACACGGTATCTTAATTTCTTTGTTTAAGTGCTGATTATTACATTAATTACTCCTATTTGCAGTTAGTATTGACTCTGTTCTAGCAAGTTAGAAATGAAATGATACCATGAAAAACTTGTAATTGTGGCTCTTTGGTCCAGCTGAATCCTGTCCCAAGGTCTCTAAAGTTGAGCAGTCATGCTCTAGAGACATGGCTGAAAGATAAATTAATGATCTTCACTGCAGAACTGATAGCAATATGGTAGATATGATAGAGATGGTCAGGACTACCAGTGGGTATTTCCTCAGGCTTGCCCAGTGGACTGCTAGTCATTCAGTGAAGCAAATCTTAGGCTAGGCAAGATATACTGAACACATGGGGATGATGGGGAATGAGACAAAGCAAAAGCTTTCTGCCCCAGGCTCTGTAGGCATCTGGATACATTCAGATATCTTTATTGAAAGAATACCTCAGCTCTAGTATTTGTAGTACTAGTACTTCAACGCAGTGATAATGTTTTTAAATGACGCTGGCCTGGACAAACACATTTGAGCATATTTGACACTGCAGTGTTATAGCTTGCCCTCTGATGTTCTAGATGGCAGTAATGTGCAGAATCAATACAGTCCCCTAAGTACTGAATTTAAAGGGATAAAAAATTGCAAACAAAACACTTGGCATTGTAAATTTAAAAGAGTTCACCACTGACTTGAAACAAGTGTTGGAAAATGGCCTAGTTAAAAAATGGCATTAATTTGAACATTTGAACATTTAAGGTTAAAAAAGCAATCAAGTGTATAGATGAATTTTCATTAGTATCAGGTCTTAAAATGAACATATACAAAGCTGTATTATTTCCACTAAGGCCTGGTGCA
The DNA here is from genome assembly GCF_013368585.1 of Megalops cyprinoides. NCBI lineage: Eukaryota > Metazoa > Chordata > Actinopteri > Elopiformes > Megalopidae > Megalops > Megalops cyprinoides. The sequence continues at coordinate 5,354,303 of NC_050593.1, forward strand.
CACTAGAGGATTTTCAAATCTTAACCGATTTTAAAAACATGGGAAACCACAGACATAACGACAGCTTTGACCGATTTTTAATATTTTAATCGTAAGAACGCAGAGTGGCAATTCCAGGGACTTGGGATGTCACAGAAACTCATGATCAAACGTGACTTCAGAGCAAAACCAATACGGAGGTGGACCGTCGTCTTCAGCTTGTTGCACTTGTGTGTGCTATGTTTTACTCTGAAAAAATAGGAGAAAAAACTGTGGATGAAGTCATGGCTGAGAAGAAAGAATCACACAAATCACACACAAATATTCTACTGGGGGGAAGCAGGATTCCCCAAAAAAAGGGAAAGACATCCAACAATACATAACAAGGAATACAAAACATTTGCTGTATATTATGCAAGGTAACAGTACAATTACGACGATCAATTCCAAGTGTATCACGCATGAAAACTTTAGAGGTAGTAAAATATGAGAATGTTAAACACAAAATAACTGTACTTTAAAATTCTTGAAAAGGTTGTTACATGGATTTACACAATAATAGGGCACACTTGTACAAATGCCTTATTGGGGGTAAGTGAGGTTTCAGAAAAGGGAAGAGAATAAAACAATACATAACAAGGAGTACATGACATTTGATTTAAATTTTACGGGCAACAGTACAAAAACAATCACAGTTTCCTAGTGTATCGCTCACCAAACTGAAAGGTATTAAAAAGTAAGGATGATAAACGCTAATGTTTCCCTGCTTACACTACTCATTAAAAAGGGTCTTGGCTATCTGGGGAAGGTGTGAAGCTTTCCATAAATTTTTCACTTGAGCAATACTGTGTTTCTGCGTTTCCCTTTGTATATAATCTTTAACCAAGTTCAAGGCTGCATTACAAACCTTTGGTACAGGTAGGTCGTACTTCTTAAAAGCCAGTATGTTTCTAGTTTTCCATAATGACTCTTTAATACAGTTAACTATTGCCCACCACCTGACGTATTGATCTTGATTGGCTTGCAAGTTTGTCAATCCGTACATGATGGAAAATTGGTTGGGTGGAGGGCAATGTATATTGGCCAACCAGCTTTCAAATTCTGACCACACACTGTGGGCATAATGACATGACCAGAAAATGTGTTCAGTTGACTTGTCTTTGAAACAACCCTTTCTCACACACTTACTACTCAGGGTACATCCCCGTTTCTTCAGAAATAGACGAGTGAGTAGGCAGTCGTGGGCTATCTGCCAGGCCAGGTCCTTATGTTTGTTAAATAGGTAGGCATTATTGATGTTTTTCCAGGCTGCTACACCTCTCTTTTAAAACACCAACAGGTGTCAATTGGTTCTTATCTGGTGACGATACATTTTCAATTTGCCTTCTAGATAATTTCTCTTTAAGAATAGCTGAAACTTTATGTTTCTTCAGAAATAGTTTCACTACATTGCAAAGTTGAGGACACGTCTCAGCGTAAGGGATATCCAGAGATGTACGTTTCCGGCCCACCCAAAATCTAGCAAATAATGTAACACAGAGCAAGCAACACTCAAGGGGGGGGACTAACTAAAAGGGAATGAAAACACAGTCACGGTGGGTAACTTTGTACGAGAGAAATGAACAGTTCAGAAAGCATGCTGGTCTATGCTCCACCCACTTCCCCAACATGTCACACTGCCCCCGCCTAGGAGGGTTGCTGTCCCCAGCAACCAACAATAAAGTCCCGGAGGTTTTGGGGAAGCTGCCGCTAACGTGGATCCCGCTGCAAAGGTCCTTCGGTGCCCCCTGGCGGCGCGACTGAAGTCGATGTTTGGCTCTCGGCCCCTGACTCCCCCCGGATGGAGCCAAGGGTTGGTAGGGCGTGAGCCGGTCGCGGTGGAGCACCACCACCTGATTCCGCCAGACAAGCCACACCACACAGCGACACAGAGTCGCTCCAGCACCATGCACGGACTAACCCACTGGCTTGTGAGCTTGGGGGAGAGACCCTTCTTCAGCTCCAGGCTGTACACCCATACCAGCACCCCTGGAGTAAAGTCCTCCCCCGTGCACCTTGAGTCGTACGCCCGTTTCTGTCAGATCCCGGCACTGGACACAGCCCGTCTGGCAAGCTCGTGCACCTCCCAGAGCTGCTCCCGGATGTTGTGGAGTTAATCCAATCTGGGCATGCCCTCCACCTCAGGCTCGGGGGGTGGGCCGAACACCAGGTCCGCGGGGGTCTGAAGTTCGCGCCCAAACATGAAGGCCGCAGGGGTGCAGTGAGTGGACTAATGCATTGCCGTCCGGTACGCCCACAGGACCAGGGGCAGGTGGAGGTCCCAGTCCTGCTGCTGACGACCAGTGAGGATGGTGAGCTGGGTAGCCAGGGTGCGGTTGAACAGCTCCACCAACTCGTTGCTCTGGGGGTGGAGTGGCATTGTCTGGGTCTTCTTAATCCCCAGCTACCAACAGACCTCATCGCACTCGACGGTGGTGGCGACACTCTGGTCGGGAACCGCATATGCCTTGGACCACTTGGTGAAGTAGTCCATGGCCACGAGCACGTAGCAGGTCCCCCGGTCGGTGGTAGGGAAAGGGCCGTCCATGGAGGACGTCCATGCCCACATGCTCCATCGGGGCCCGACCAGTACCAGCACTCCTCTCCCTTGCAGGGGCATCTGGACAGGGCATCTGCGTTGGTGTGGAGATGCCCGGCCCGGTGGTGGACCTCGAAGTGGTAGTCCTGCAGCGCTTCAGGCCACCAAGCCAGCTGCCCCTCTGGCTCCTTGAAGCTGAGGAACCAGGTGAGGGAGGCATGGTCGGTGCGCAGGACGAACCTGCGCCCGTAGAGGTACGGCCAGAAGTGACGAAGCCCCAGGATGAAGGCTAGCAGCTCCCGACGGGTGACACAATAATTCCACTCTGAAGTAGACAATGACCTGCTCACCATGCTCCCCCTCCTGGGAAAGCACCGCGCCTTGGCCCACGTTGCTGGCATCGGTGTCCACGATGAATGGACACTGGGGGTCGGGGTAAGCCAGCACGGGAGCCTTGATGAGTGCCGACCGGAGCTGGGCGAAGGCGGCGGTGCAGTCTTCACCCCAATGGAACACCTGGCCCTTCTGGGTCAGCCGATGAAGTGGGCTGGCGATGGTGGAAAAGTCCCAGATGAACCGCCAGTAGTAAGATGCCAGCCCCAGGAAGCTCCGCAGCTCTGCAGGGGACAGGCCAGTCCCTTACCATGGCCACCTTCGCCAGATCAGTGGAAACCCCTGTGGCGCTGACCACATGCCCCAGGAAGGACGTCTTCCACTGGAATAGATGGCACTTCTTGAGGTGAAGGCGCAGACTGGCCCGGCGGATGGCACAGAAGACATCCCTCAGGTTAGCCAGGGCACCCTCGAAGTCCATAGCATGGACGAGGAGGTCGTCCAGGTAGACGATGCAGCGGCTCTGGGGGATGTCAGCCAGGACCCTCTCCATCAGGTGCTCGAAGGTGGTCGGGGCATTACAGAGGCCGAAGGGCATGACCCGGAACTGCCACAGCCCCTGGCTGATGGAGAAGGCGGTCTTGGGGTGCACCTCCGGCGTCAACTCCACCTGCCAGTAGCCGCTGCGGAGATCGAGGGAGCAGAACCAGCGGGACCCGGCGATCTGGTCAAGGTCATCGATGCACGGCAGGGGGTAGGAGCCTTGCTGGTGACCCCGTTGAGGGGGTGGTAGTCCACGCAGAAGCTCCAGGTGCCATTCTTCTCTGGACCAGGACAGCAGGAGTGGCCCAGGGGCTACTGGAGGGCTCGATGACACCCGCCTCCACCATTTCCTTCACCTTCTGTTCCGCTGCCGCCCGCTTGGTGAGGGGTAGGCGATGGGGGCGGAGGCGGATGGGGCACGCATCGCCGGTGTCAATGTAGTGGCACACCAGGCTGGTATGCATGCAGTCCTCATCCCTGGCTGTGAAGATGTCAGCTGACTGCTCCAGTAGCTCCCTTAGCTGGCGCTTCTGGTCAGCCTCGAGGCCCCCGCAACTCTGTTGGTACAGGTCGTCGACAGCCTGTCTGGTCTTGGGTGAGGCTTGGGGCAGCAGCAAAGACGTGGACGCCCCCTCTGTCGCTGGTGGCGGCGTGGCGGACCTCTTGGCAAGCGCCGGTGACAGGGCAGACCCTCCGGCTGATGGTGACAGCCTGGTGGACCTCCTGGCTAGCGCTGGTGACGGGGCAGACCCTACAGCTGATGGCGGCAACGAGGCGGTTGGTCACAGTCCCTCTTTGCCGGAGTGCCACAGCTTCCAAACCCAGGTAGAACGTAACCCTGGGAACATCCACTGTGACCTCCCACTTGGCCAACAGGTCCATCCCAATGATGCAGGGGTCCTGGATGTCAGCTAGCCAAAACCGATGTGGCTAGCGACGGACACCTACAGCGACTTTTCCCCCTGCATCTGAGCGCATTCACCAGTGACTGTGGCGATGCACAGCCTGGGGGGTTTCCAGCCCCGTGGTCTCGGCCCATCAGTACCAGGCAGGGTTCCGGAGCGAACCAGCAAAATGGTGGATCCTGTGTCCACCAGGGCTTGGCACGGGATGCCATTGAGGTCGCAGTCCACATACAGCCCATGTGACTGGCCCAGCCGGCCGAGCCGCAGTGATGACTTGGTGAGGGAAGGAGGGTTGTTGACGGGTGGCAGTTCCCCTGTTGTGCCACCCCACTTCAGTTTAATGGTGGCTGGGACAATGTGCTCCATGGGGCCGGAGCCGGGCAGTGGCATGCAACGTGCCCCGGCTTTCCACACTGGTAGCAGCCCTCCATCGATTGCCTGGCTGCTCTCCTCGTTTCCTGTCGTGGTCGCTGTGGTGGTGCGGTGGAGACCTGGCAAGCCACTTCTTCTTTGTCGCTCCCTTTACAATCCATCTGCCATACGCAGTGCCTCACGATGGGGGGACGGTCTCCCGTGCACAGCATGTGCTCGACCTGCTCTGCCTCAAGCAGGGCTGCCAACAGAGTCCCAGATGCAAGCAGACAGATATGCTCCCAAAGTGGTTCCGGCCGGAGCCCCCGTACGAAGGCCTGGAGGGTGAGCTCCTCTTGTGTTGCGGTGTCGAAGGATGGGTACCCACACCAGGCGTACAGTTGAACGTCCACGGTGTAGGCACCAAGGCTCTCTCCCTCTTCCCTCAGGCGGCCGACCAGTTTGTCCCTGGCGTCGTCAGAGTGCTCACAGCGGCCGAATCGGCGCTGTATCGCCCCTTGATGGCTGCCCAGCTGAGACACTCCTTGGGCTGGAGGTCCATGAGGATCTGCAGCGCTTTGTCCTGTAATGCCAGAGCGACCTGGACCGCTGTTTCTTCCGCTGACCACTCGTTGAACTAGGAGGCCAGCCGCACTTGAATGAGGTAAGTCTCTTCCCCGCTGTAGCGCGGCAGCTTCATCACACCCCGGTGGGAGCCCCTTGGCTCCATGGGGGAAGCTGTAAGGCCGGCTCCTAGCTGAACCGCGGGGGAGGCGGCGACTGGTCCCACAGACCACGGCGCAGGTGAGTCCGCTGGCAGAGTCAGCCCAGGATCGCATTGGAGCGGCGACGTTGGGGATCCGGAATTCCATTGGCGGTCCGGCGCAGCCATCAGGCGGGGGACTCTGGCTCCATGGGCGGTCTCCCCTTGCATTTGCTCTTTGGACCAATGCCCCTTCCCGCTGTAGCTGCGCGATGAGCCCCTCTACTTCACGTAGGGACATAATTTTTCTTCCCATTTCTGACACCAATTGTAGTGAGTAGTGATGTGCAGTTCATGAACGAACGAATCTTTTTGAACAAATCTTTGAGGTGAACTGAGTGTACTGAATCCCTAGTCTAAAAGATTCGTTCCTTCCTCTTTGCAAACATGCGCGCTGATTAGTTGGCATAGCAGCTATAACTCTCCCTCCATTGGACATTAGATATGTGGTCTGTCCATGAAGCAGCCTATCACAAAACTGTATCAGCAGTACGTTCATGACAACAAGTAGCCAATGGCTGAAATGCTAAAACTTTCAAAGCACCTCCCACTGGCCATCTCAGCACAGCTGACGATGCGAGACAATGCAAAAGATCCGGTGACCACGAAGACTCTGACCTCCACCTACTGACCTTATGAACTGTTGACAAGCTCCTCAGTTCACCGGTTCGTTCGGACTCAAAGGAACTGTGAGTCCTCAGTTCACCAGTTCGTTCGGACTCAAAGGAACTGGTGACTATGATGACAAGTTCTTCAGTTCACCAGTTCGTTCGGACTCAAAGGAACTGGTGACTATGCTGACAAGTTCTTATATATATATATATATATATGGCTGTTTTTTTTTTTTTTGTTTTAGGAAATGACATGTACTTAGGCTATTATACGCGTTAAAATGTGGGGTTCTATTACCTTCCTAAAGACGAAGTATACTTTGGACTGCATGATTGTTTAAATACCATGGTGCAGTTTCACGTAATGAATATTACGATTTAGTTATTAATTTCATTGACATTTGGTTTCACACGCGCTGTTCTGCCGCAGAGCAGGCTACAGATTCGTGTATGCCGCCTGATTAGATACGAAAATGTACGAATCAGTTACTCAAACCATTTTATTGAACTGAAAGAGAAGAAACGCATCACGAAGACACATGGACTTGAACAGCACTAATAGCGAACGATATCTAGCCATTTATTTAACAACACAAAACAAACGACTCAGAATCGCGATGGAAAGGAGGGGAATAACTCCAAGGGAATGAAAACACAGTCACGGTGGGTAACTTTGTACAAGGACACAAGCATGCTGGTCTATGTTCCGCCCACTTCCCCACACGTCACAATACATTTTGCAGCGCAAGCTGGAGTTGAGTTGGAAATAAAGTTTTATTGTTAGTCTCAAACGGGGCTTGTGCAAGCTACTGCTGCCCGCTATTTGTTATTTGTTCACAGGTGGAGGGGAGAGTGAAGCCTGTGATTATTAGAAATGTAGTCATTTATACATTCTCTGACCTTCCACTGCCCTGGAGATGCCGTTCCATATTAATATGATTGTGCTCTGGGCTTGTACGAAGGTTAACTGTCAGTTGCTGGGTTGGTGACGCTTCCCGGTCAGCTCGCTGTCATTAGCTATTGCGGGTTTCTGCTCAGGATTCCATCGCTGTTCCTTTCACACTACAGGATCAAGTCGTAAATATCAATCATGTTTGTTATTTACGATTCGAAATCGGGGAGTCTCCGATCAAGTCGGTAACACTTAAGACTTAAGTCTGTAAACCTCTCACACTACAGGATCATTTGGGCAGACAATCGGTTCTGACCAGCCCCGCCTCGTGAACGACCTGCGTGAAGTTGGCACCCCAAGTATTTAAAAAGTTCGAAATGGTATTACTGTTCGTTTGTGTTACGTTTGTGCCGTAAAATTTTTCGTTTGTGCTGCTATGGTTTTTTAGATATAACAAATTATATTGTATGTGCTGTGACGTCACCCAGCATCACAACCTTCACCGAATTGCTCCAAAATGGTCTCGTTCGCTTGTGCTACGTTTGTGCCGTAAAAAATTTCGTTTGTGCTGCTATGGATTTGTAGATATAAACATTGCATTTTTGGGCGATGACGTCACCCGAATTGCTCCAAAATGGTCTCATTCGTTTGTGCTACGTTTGTGCCGGGTGCTGGGTGATCTCATCGCCCAAAAATCTAATGTTTATATCTACAAATCCATAGCAGCACAAACGAAAATTTTTAACGCCCCCCCCCCCAAAAAAAAAATCGGGGACCCAAAATCGGCCCAATTATCCTCTAGTGTGGCGCCAGCATAAAGTGACAGAATTAAATGTAATTGGTATTAAAAACAAAATTATATATTTAGGGGTAGTTTGATAATAAGTAAAGATGAACGCAGTATACTCAACTTTAATACTATTCTTGAGAACATTAAAATCCATTTACATCTCCTCATCCTTAGACATCCCTCACCATTTTAGATAAAACATTATTCAATTGCACATGGACGAGCAGACCTCACTTTACAAACTTAACAAAAGAGGTTTTATGTAATAAGAAATTTAATCTTGGTTTAGAAGCACTAATTTACGAAACTTTAAATAACATATTCAAGGTTAACTGGCTTATCAGACTAATTAAAGAAAAAACATAACATTGAATACATTTCCAAATATTTGTTTAATTTGATGGGTGATATAGATTTTTTTACTGAGATGCAATTATAAAATTGAGAAATTAAATGTTAAATTGTCCGAATATAACATAAAATAAACATAACTTTTCCCCTAATAAATGTTTTATTTGGAGAAATAGGAATATTCATTTTGATAATAAAATCTCTTTTCCATACATGTAGTATACTTCCCTCCCCCCGCTTGCATTTTCGCATGCAGCCTTGTGATACAGCGGATGACCAGGCTAGAGCACAAAGAAGCTACGCCCCTAGCTAAGACGGAGGAAAAAGTTTTCTTTCACATCTCGCGAGAAAGTTTGTTGTGACGTTGGCGTTATGTTATCACGGGAGCTCGTCCCTTTTCAATTTCGAATGCATGATACACAGAATACACAAACGTCCGAATCTCTGTAACAATACAACATTTAAACGCAGTTGGAATGCAAGTGTCTTAAAATTTTGATAATAGGCAACATTAGGCATTTACCCGACGGCGAAATGAGGAACATAGAGGGGTAACGTTTGCAAGCAGAGGTTTACTTGCAAGTCTTTGATTGGTTTCCATAGCGACAGTTTCTATCACAGCTACAAAGGCCCTTTAATTAATATTATCCAAGGTCTTTTCCAGATAGTTATCTATTTACATCGAACAGCAAAGAGGCACTGTAGTGTTTGCGTCAAACGGAAAGGTAAGGTATATCATAAATGAATATGCATCTTGTTTCGTGTAATATAGCATGCGCACTACAAACGAAGCATGCCAATAATTTGTCGTTAGATAAAACAGGATGGCTATGCATTATTATCTTAACTAGGTAACCTTAGCTCGCCAGCTATCACTTCAGTCGCTAGCAATTAATGTGCTGGCAGGGTAACGTTAAAATACGAGTAGTTATTAAATGGGCATACCGTTTGGTTCAGTGTGGTTTGCCTGCAACCAGCTGTGTAGTTTTTGCATTTGCTTGCATCAGAAGTGAAAACATTAACTTTCTGTAATAAGCAAACATACTGTAGACACAGTTCACCAAACGGGAGTAGCGCTAGCTGACTGGTAAGGTCACAGCTAGCTAGCTACACTTACATATTCGGAGGGGGAGGAGGGAATTCAATTTCTCAAGGAGTAGTTCACTGGACTAACATTAGCCAGCTGCACTTCACTTCAAAAAGGACCTGTTGCATATTAGCCAACCGAATAGCTTGTTAACGCCATCTGTGTTTCAACAGTTCTGTATTCTACTCTTACAATAGCTTCATGGTTTGTTTGTAGTGTAGTCCCTTTAACGGAAATTGCGTTCCTGTGTTGCAGTCACATAACGCATGAATTGGCAGTGACAGTTGGTCCTTATATAGCCAGTGTGATTGCATTAAGCCTCTTACACTAATGAACTTGGTGCTGATCTTGCACTCACAGAACTGACCAGCACAGTATGTCGCTCCCGCTCTGAGGGTTTCTCTCTATTCGTAATTACACAGGAGACAAGGAATGCCGCTGCCACGAGTCACTGTAATATTATGACATCAACATAAAACACTGGAAGAGTGAGTCATCGCTGTCTTTGGTGTCCGTCCATCTTTCTGGCCCGCTAGAACAGCAAGCGTGACAACATGTCAGGGGACCTGGTGGGTGTTTGGGAGGTGGCGCTGAGCGACGGGGTTCACAGGATCGAATTTGAGCACGGCACCACCACGGGAAAACGAGTTATTTACATCGATGGAAAGGTAGGCCAGAGGCGTCTCCACTGATGCGCAGAATTCATGTGTGGGTACATTTAGAGAACTTGCGAATTTCACATAGTCACGTACATAAATACTTATGGTGTTCCCAAGGCCCTTGAAAATATGAATCCTTGAAAATCAAGGAAAGGTAAAAATAGTATTTTTTATGCTGAATTACACGATTCTGTCTGATTAATTAGATGCCTTGATGTTGTTTATGATCTTACAGTGTCTGTGTTGATGTTGCTATTCAATTGACAAGTTTTCTGGCTTACAATATGCCTGCAGCCTGCATTGAAAGCAATGTGCAACATTAAGTAATTTTTTTTGATGAATAATTGGGGCGGGGGGGTTCACATTTCTTACACAGGAAGTGATAAGGAGGGACTGGATGTTTAAACTTGTTGGCAAAGAGACATTTACGGTTGGGAGTATGGACACAAAAGCGACCATAAACATTGACGCGGTCAGTGGCTTCGCTTATGAGTACACCCTGGAGATCAACGGCAAGAGTCTGAAGAAGTACATGGAGAACAGGTCCAAGGTCACCAACACGTGGGTGCTGAACCTTGATGGAGTTGACTGCAGGATCGTGCTGGGTAAGAGGCTGGCCTCCTTGTCCAAGTTTCCTGATGCTAGCTTTGAAAGGGATAGACAAGTAGGTTGTGTCTGCTTTGCATCTGTGTAAATTCGCTAGTGTTTTCTGTATGTTTCTGAGCTGATGTAGTGGGCTGGTTGAACAAAGGTGTCCATATGGTTGGATGATCAATAGATCAGTGCAAGCACAGCACATGTCAATTCTAGAAAATCACAGTCTTGTATTGTGGATTTTTCCCCAGAATGCTGATAACATTGCGTTTCAGTCAAGCTTTGTCTCTCATCATTTGGGAATATTTGACACTCCTTGTCAGTCACAAGGTACTTTCCTGGATGCTTTCAGCAGGAATCACACCAGTCAGTGATTACATTTGGCATAGAGTTATCTCAGAATGCTTGCGTCGTCACACTTCATACCCTCACTTGTACTCCAAAGTGCGTACATTTTTTCAGAATTCTTCAGATTTCTCCAGCATGTTCATGAGCATTGGGACAGTTGTGTGGTAGTTAGCTCAACAGGTGGTATTTGTTCACTGTCTCAGATTCTTGCACTTCTGTATAGTATTTATATTAATTTTATTGTTGTTTATTATATATACACATACTTGTATGCATATTGTATGTATTGTTCTAGTGACCCAGTGTTGTTTAGGAGATATCCCTGTGCAGGACTGGGGACCTCTGATCAAGACTTGCCAAAGCTGCATGCTATATGTCAGACACAAGTTCCAAGTGTCTACCTGACCTTAGCATAGAGACCCAGTCACCTGCTTAACATCCAGCTCAGAGTCCACTTTGTGTGTTGATTATCTGAAGTGCACCCCATATATGAAATACAGTGCTCATGTCCCTGTGCCCGTATGTGCTTACCTTGATCAAATAATTTGTCTGAGATTTACTCACGTCAGCAGTAACAAACAGTGGTGCACATGCAAAATCAACCCAAACCAGCCACTGGAAAGACTAATTAGCCTTGAAAGTATCTAAAAATTCAATGCCAGAAATGCCTAAAATGTTTATTACACATTACAGGTTAAAAACTTTTATATACTGTGAGAAAATCTGAGAAGTCCCACAAATATTCTTCTCTGTTGTTTTCTGTTGTGTGTGATAAAGGCACGGCTGGGCTAATGTGGAAATAAAACTCTGAACTCACTGAACAATTGCTCCAGTGTAATTCCTTGTGATGTTTATTTGCTTGAATGGCAATATATTTTATGAGGGAGAAGGATTGCTGGTCCCAAAGGTTGCAACTAATAAAATTTATGGTGTAGGACAGAGAATCTGAATGCGATTTCCTTTTCTTCTCATATTGGAATGGGTGACTGCTGTTATGAATTTGATCACCTCAGCTGCTTTGTTTTTAATCACTGCCCAAGACTCAAAGATTCAAGATTCAAGATTCAAAAAATACCTGACTAACTGCTGAACTCTAATCTGGATGCATGTGCAGAGTTAAACCAGAGGGTACTGTTTGTCCAAATCTTGCCTCATCTTATACCGTGGACATGTTTTTTTTTTTCTTCGGGCTGTGTGTCTAAAAAAACCCTTTGATAGTATCTCTGTTCTAGCTGAGAAAAAAATGTAATGAATTTTGTCTGTGTGGTATCACTTTAAAGGCATTTGCACAGTAGGGTGTGGCAATGTGTTGCTATGCAAAGGTTGTTTAGTTTTGTAACATTTACAGGGTGCTGTATAGCTCAAAGGTACAGGAGATCCAGTAGCCCTGTGCAGCAGAGCAGGGGTTTGGCTCTTCTGTATACAAGACCTTTTGTAGTCTAGTGTCCACAGTTCAGGCAGTGTCGTCCCTGGTTCTTAGAACAGATTAAGCAGGTCAGGAGCTCACTTTGCTGTGACCTATTTTAGTTGTATATTTACTCAGTGACTGCTCAGTCCTCCATAATACCAGGAAGTTAAGTATTGTCAACGCTGAACAATGTACTGTATATGACGGAGTAGAGCAATTGCCATGTTCCCTGTTGTGATAGGCAATGCTATTGCATGTCTTGTGTATCCCATGTACCCAGATGTCTTGATAGTCAACAGGAATTTCTTGGCAGGTTGATTAATTTCAGACCTTCTCTTTTGACAGAGAAAGATACGATGGATATATGGTGCAACGGGCAAAAAATGGAGACTGCGGTAAGTCTTCAGCATTCCCCGTTGGCCCGTTCTACTCCCACCTGAAATGAAAGGCCAAGACACATGAACTGTCAGGACACATTAACCAGTGAACTTAAAACCAACTTAACTGCATTCTTCAGCAACCATGTCATTTCTTATTGTACTTGCATTTTATTATGAATCATTGCGAAACACCAATGATGAACTTAATTGCATTCTTCAGCAACCATGTCATTTCTTATTGTACTTGCATTTTATGATGAATCATTGCGAAACACCAATGACATATTTATTTGTATTATGTCTTAAATGCAATTTGCTTTTTGCAAACTGTATAAACAAGAAATGGAGTCATGACATTACTATAATGCTCTCAAATAGTTTTATTTTCAAGTAACCATAAAATGGACAAATTTTTCATCCCTGGGAATATTTTGTCAGGACAACAAACATCAGCGTCTCGCCTGTATAAATAACTTCAAGTTCATCCAATGTGATTGATGTAATTGATCTCTTTCAAAGATCGACTTGTACACTTTGTAATTGTACAAAATCAATTGTCTGTTAAATAATTGACCATAGAACAATTACATATATTTCCTCTTTATACAGTTATGCTCTAGTGCAGCACCTACTATCAGCATAAGGATGTGGGTGTGCCATGAGAACAAGCTGTGCCTTGAGAACAACCACATTAGGGCCAGTTATAGGCCCAATTACAAGAAGGGACAGGGGTTCTAATGTTGCAGGAGATGCTGCAGTGAGACATTGGGAAGTGAAGCTTCCCAAACCCCCTGGTAGGTGGACCTACCATGTACTTTCAGTCACTGACTCGTAAGAACCAACTGAAAGACTTGGCTGTCCATAGCAAAAGATTATAATTGGTTCAGAATAGTTAGTGGTCACTGTCAGTAGAGTGGGGATTGTCTCCCACCTCTACTTAGTTTTGTCCCAAACAACTAGCCAACACGGCTGCACGCTTATTGACTTATCTGCAGTGCAAGTGCACACTTTAAATAGAAGTGCATTGAGCAGGCTGCAGTGGTAAAATGAAAGTGACTGTTTCCACCCCCTGCTTTTGGCATACAGGGTGAGTTTGTGGATGACGGCACGGAGACACACTTCACAGTGGCCGACCATGACTGCTGCATCAAGGCCGTCAGCAGCGGGAAGAGGCGGGACGGGCTCATCCACTCCCTGCTTGTGGATGGCGTTGAGGTGACTGAGGCCACCGAGTGACAGGAGTGGGAGGGGGTGGCAGGAGGTGGGTGCTCTCGGCACGTCCCAGGAGGGGGCTGAAGTTTACAAGTCACAGATCAAACACGGACGTCTAGGTGTCCCACTGAAGTGGTCGTGAGGAGGACCAGACAGACACACAGCCGCCTTTCATGTCACCTGTTAGATCAGTGGAGAGACAGTAGGCAGCTGTGTTTCTGACTGAATTTACATCAGTATGTAACTTAAAGCACGTAAAACAGCATCAAGAGGGATGAGCAGTCATCTTGCTGTTGGTAGAACCCACTCCGCTGTCACTCAGTAAATGAACATGGAAGCGTGAACGCATTTGGTGCTTGCAAGTTTGGCTTTGCGACCCACTGTCAGGATCAGAGCATTTGCACGTTTTGCAATAATAACCAGCATTCCCAAGGAAGTGCACTTTCTGCTGTTATGTGGTTTGCTTTATGAATGGCTTATCTTAGCAATTTACTACTTGAGTGTTTATTACTCTTACAATCAGATTCATATAAGAGAAACTGGCAGTATTGGGCGTTGGTTGAAACCCACAACCCTCCGAGTCAGTTGCTTCATCCGCTACTTCGCACTCATGCTTTCTGTGTTAAGTATGCTTGTATATTGACACTATGTGTACTGCACAATCTATGAAGTGTCATGTCTAATGAAAATGTGTCAGCTTAGTTGAAATATGTCACTTCAGGGCACTCTGCTCCATGTAACTTGTTGATTTACAGGATAGCTTGTGTCCTTTCTCAGGTTTCAGAGACTAGATTTCTGTATTACAGGGATATTGTACGCAACACCATCAAACATGTGGGTATTAAATTTTTAATATATGTGATGTTATTTTTCTGTTGTACTGGATTATGATGTGATAATTAGAAAATAATTCTAATTTGACTAGATTATGTATGGCTCTGTTTGTATGAATCTGTTGAAATTGGAATTTCACTTTTCCAGTGTCACAGGGTGAAACTTTCCAGCTGTCAAATAAAACATTTGTTCATTAGGGGGTTTAGTGCTAAAATGTACAATAAAAAAGAAAGGTTCAAAACAAAAACGCTTTAGTCACCTCTCATTTCATTTATAGACAACCTCTCTTGCAAATAACTAGGAAATGACTTCTTGCATTGCAGTCTGAGAAAACCTGGTTTCGGTGTGGCATACCAGTTCTACTGGATTCCTTATGAAAATGAATGCAATGACATACCTACCATGCTGAAGTCCTTCTTTTAAAAGGAAAAAGGCAGACAATATATTCTGAACTGTAAAAAGACACAATACATATGATTTTTTTTTGTTTTATTGGTACTGATGAAGTCACATTGTATTTCTTACATAACCTGCTAGCGTTATACCTTAGCCAGTTCAGCACGTTTTAAACGTTACGTTTTAAAGGTTATACATTTATGTTGTATCCAGACTGCTAAATCCTTGTACCTATGGGTATTTCATTATGTAACCAAACACTAAAATCCCATAACCCTTAAAATAACAATAAACAGAATCTTACTATTCTATCTTCCAGAAACACAGAAATCAATCTTTATCTACAGTGTGTGACAAGATCCAAGAAAATCCTTTCCAACCACAATAATTTGTTGATCTCAAAAAGACATACAGAAGAACATAAGAATTTTTACAGATTAATTTTCAGAAATAATATGTATACATTTGATATTGGAATTTCAACTTGTGAATTGTTCTCCATCTTAGATAATCACAATGCAGATAACCATTTCCCACAGTGATTGCGAATAAAAAATATTTCAAAGTCAAACATGAATCTGGACACAAACAGATACTGAAAGACAGTGATGTCCACTGCGGATCCACAGGCTTTGAGGGGTTTATTACAGCTTTACAATACAGTCTTTAATTGGATAATCGTGGTGACTGAATGGATAAGTGCTGCCTGCACAGCAAATTCCCTGTTAAAGACTGATGAACTCAGCTATCCACATATGCTGACTACAGGTTGGTTTTCATGGATGGTTTTGAGCATGTGAACAAATATACAGGAAGAGCCTGGTGACTGTTGAAGATGACACAGGTGTCTTTCCCCCCCATCATGCTATCATACAGAGAGAGGGGGTCTACACCAAGGGCAGGAGGAACAATCAGATGTGGCGAACCCGCTGTGACCTTTCCCATCAGCACCTGCGCTTCAAAAATGTATATGTACTCTTCCTCCTGGCAAAGATGCTCCGCCTGCTTCCTTGCTGTGTCCACGCTGTGGCCGAAATATATTCCTGCTCCATACTTTTGCTCTGAAATGAGACATGGTTACCATAGGTGTGATGGTGAAGGGACTTTATCACAAACTTTGCAAGGCTCTGTAGCTTACTGATGAGAGAATGAGGCTTCATGAAGCCCAGAACAGCTGGAGCTATCCTGTGCTGTTTGACTCACTGCTCTGAATCAATGTAGTGTTTTGCTACAAAGAGCAAAGTCTTTTAATTGGTCCAGTGAGTCAGTAATTCATAGTGCAGGGCAGCACCCAATATAGGGATTCCTTATGCCTTGCACTCCCATTACTACAATTACAATTAGTTTTATATGATTTGGAGGAGGATGAGTTCGTACCCTTGGGCAGGGAATATGGCCTCTGGAAACCAACGCGGCACACCAGGTCACAGAACTGTGCTGGAACCTGCTGGTACAGACGCTGTGGACTGCCAGCCACCTGCTTCTGCTTTAGTTTGAAGTGATACTCCAGAAGGGGGTTCTGCACTTTTTCGATCTAAAGCAAAAATAGGTGCATCAATTTATTCATTTGGGAATTAACAGAGTAATTCAGAGGAAGCAATTTTCCACCTGCAATGTACACTCATAACATTCAGTTAGAATTGCCTTGATGGTTAAAAATGTACAATATAATTTATTGTTTATGTAAAAGCGTAAGAGAAGGATAGTCTTTGGTATTGCCACTCACTTTGATGATATTAAGTCCATTAAACTGATTTAATGTGCCTTTCTGGTCAGTGCTCTTTGCATTTATGGTCATCCTCTGATAAAAGGACTTGTTAGGAAATTTCAAATCGTAGTCTTTCAAGACACCTGAAAAATAACACACAGGAGGTGACTGAAGGTTCAGCAGAGAAGTCATCATTGGCATGTGTCCATAGCTCAGATAACTATTATGAATACCCCCTATTATGGTTGTTCACATGTCCACTTACTTCTCTCAATTCTACAACTCTTCCCACTGAGATTTTCTGCCTCCAGTTTCTTGAGGTGAACCTCGATTTCACTGCCATTCAACACTAAGGTCTCAATAGTCCCTCCAGTCAGGTAGGCCCTCTCCAAAGTGCCACTGTTCTCTGGCTCCTCAAGCTCAGGGATATCCGCACATCTCCAGCGCACCAGAGTGTGCAGCATGGCATTCTCCTCTGCCCGGGCAAACTCCTCTTGGGCCTGGCAGCACAGGGCCTCCACTGCCAGGGCAGCCCCCTTCACCCCCTCCCAGGGTCCTTTGATGATCACTCCAGCACTGCCATCCCGTAGGAACTCCCCAATGGACACCTTCCATATGGCCTGGAGGGAGACCAGCTCCTCATGCTCCCTCAGGCCAAAGTGCTGGATATGATTGTTGGTTATTATGGTGCAACTTTTACGCATCAGGAGCAATCTGTCATGAATCCACCGTGTGGCTTCCCTGCGATTCTCAGTGGAATTACAGTGGAGCTCAATGTATGCTTGTGCTTCATTCATGGCCCCACTGCTCTCATAGGAGCTGACATGTTCTGAATATGAACCTTATAAATCAGAGAACAACACAAAACATAATGCATTAAGAAATCCAGTGTATAGAGGGACAAGGCTTATCCATTGCTATCTGTAGAGATGAAACAAAATGCAAAGCAGGGTCACATGCCTTCCGCATCAACAGGCTGTTTTCACTGGGTTCAAAAATACTTATTATCTTTCATACCATATCTTCTGTAGCTGTACAACATTGTTCTTGATATGCAGTCACTCAGATTGTTTTGACCTCTTTCAAATTAAGTGCCAATTTTTATCCTACCTGGTCACCTAGGCTACCTGGTTAGTAGCCTCCGCCCCAAAATTGCATCTACAACACGAAATGATTTGTTGCAGGAAACCCGTGGTTTGGGAGAAAGGTTAATGGTCTGAAGCCAAAATGGTACTTCTTTTTGGGTTTATTTTCTTTGATATGTTTACATACATTGCATACCTTTGTTGGGACTGCTGCTTGCACTGGGCCTTTTTGTTGCATCTTTAAGAGAATGCATTTCTTTTTCAAAAGCCTAAAGGAAAACATCAGTGGCATAAAAAGACAAACAAAGGTAACAGAAATGTCAAGGGCACAGGATTTAATTATTAGGGACTGGAAAGGTTGAGGATTTCATTCCACCTAAGAACTTCACTTACAGTCCTTGCATGAATACAAACTAGAAGTATGCAGAGCCAACATTTTCTTAAGGTGCCGACCAGCACATTACAACAAAGAATAACAAAATAAAAACATCCATAAAAAATAATCTGTTGTAGTTTTTGTTGACAAATGACCTTTGGTGAGATGATTATGGTATCTTGTGTATCTTTTGCATCAAATAAATGTAAGTTCTCACAAAGTACCAAAAGTAGATCTTACTTTATATGTATCTGCTTCAGATGGATACAGAACAAAGGAAACATCCATCTTCTTTCCTTGGTACTTCTGAGCAAAATCTGAAACTGCTCTCATCATTACTTGGGCTACTTCCTGTTTGCTGAAGTCCAGGTTCCCAGTGCCAATGGCAGGAAAGGAAATGGATGTGTGCTTGCTCCAGGTTGCCTTATCCAAGCATTTCAAAACAACTGAATGGAGGATCTAGAAACGTACCACATAAACCAAGAATAAAGTCCTTTGATCTCAACATAGCAGACTGTGGATATACATGCTACATGTACTACACTGAGTGGTCACATGCACATCCTGAAAGTAGTACTGGATGCAACATTAAAATACCACTGAACAAACCTCTGCACAATATCCTAATGCTCCCAAATGGTTTAAACTGCATATGCAAACAACACAGACAATGTTCCAATGCATCCTATTCTTTTTTTTTAGCTAGATCCCTGTTTCTTTTCCCCCCATTTTAATGTCTTACAACATTCCCATATTAAGGCAGACAAAAAAGACAATTAGCAACTTATTAATATTCTGTTATTAAAATAATACTGAAATAGATACTTCACAGTGAGTGTTCAACATTCATTCACCTTGATACTTGAAATTAATTGTCATACATTAATGTACTGAAATTTGAAACTTACCTTTGCAGAATCCATCACAGTTCTGCGTGCACATACAGTATGGTACACGCAAGAGCAATTGAGATCATAGCCGTTGGTTTCAATAACATCCCCAAATCCTTTGCAATGATGCAATTTTATTTCATTTTGAATTTTGTCACCAGCTTTTTTCAATATAGCCTTTGAAATCGCCCCTTCTGATAAACAAAGGGCAGGGGATATTGTATTCACAATTACATTTACCTGTAAATGAGAGAACATTCGACCTCAATGCAACAAAAAAAATACTTTCTGCATTTAAACATAATAGCTGTGGTTTGTATATGACTCTTATGATGGCACAATGCAACATAAACTGCAGCAGTGGCATTATATTCCTACAGTTTGAGAAATGCCAACCTGTTGTAAGTGGATATTTATGTGTGAACTAACATTTTTGTTACACATGCTATTCTATGTCACATGCTTCATTCTTCTACATGCCACAGATCTCTGTCACAGCAATCTCTAACATATGTCCTCTGAGACAGTATTCTTCTGTAAAGCTTTTATAATGTGTTGCTCCAATTCATGTTCAACTATATGGACTTCAATGATTTATTTGAAGTGTGCCAAATGGCGCTCAAACAGGTCTTATGGGTCTGCACAGAGAGTTACAGGTGTGGATGTTGCTCAGTGTACCATCTCTCATTTAGCCTCACCTTCTCTAGTTCAATGTTCCCCCGTTTGATGTGCACGATGACATCGCCCATCTGCAGTGAGGACGCAGCTGAGCTGGTTCTAGTGCCCAACACAGCTCCACTATATGATCCCTTCTGTCCCAGAATGTTTCTGCAAGCCCTCTCCATCGCAGAGACTGTTGGCTCATCATTATTGACCAGGCGGATTTCTGAAAGCTGTGAACTTTGATACTTGTTCAAAGCGCAATCTTTCACAGTTTTTACAATGACGTCTGCACAGCGCTCAAGGGGGAAGTTAAAGAGGCCAGAGCTCAGAGCGGGAATGGCGACGGTCTGAAGGTTGTTCTGTTCTGCCAGTTTTATGATGTTGCAAACAGCATTTCTTAAAAGAGGAGTAGCAGTTTGAACATCTTGTTCCTTTGGATTGTATGAAAGATCTGGACCTACAGCATGGATGATGTACTTGCAAGGAAGGCGTCCGGCTGGGGTGAGGACAGCCTCTCCTGTGCTTACTTTCCCATTGTTTGTAATGATGTCATCGCTCCATCTTTGGATGCTTTTCCCACCAACGCGCACGAGAGCTCCTGCTAGCCCCGCCCCATGGTGGAGATCATTATTGGCTGCATTGACCACAGCATCCACCTGGTGAGTGGTTAGGTCACCCTTCCACACAGAGATCTCCAACCCAGACAGCTTTATGGAGTACCTCTTCTCTTGGGTCATCGCCGCTTTCCTGTCACTCTCTGGACGGCCGGCGATCCAATGTTGCGGAGAACCGTACGGCAGCCAAACTTACTCTGCACTACGCGGATCAGAACATCCCCGCACTCACTGAGGAGCTGTGCTGTCGCGACGTCGACAGGAATCTTTCCGCTATTGTTCATGTTCACCAGCTAAAAGGCCTGAAGAGGAAACTACAGAGAGCTCTAATAAAAAATGTGAAAACATGACATTAATATCCAGCATTTTATATACATTTTACACATATATACACACACGTGTGTGTGTGGACAAATATTCCGCAAGCTAATCATGGCAATGTTCGCCATACAAAAAGTTAACCTTATGCTGAGGAAAAACTGAGAGCTGAGTCTCTGTTGGCAAATAAACCGACCAAGGCTAAACAAATAGGCTAAACATTGCTACAAACGAAATTTTGAGGCACGCCCAGTTTTAAAATTGTATTTTGTCATGTGTTAGAAATAAAATGTTATCAATGATTTCATGTACAATCACTTTCCCTCCATTTCATTCTCATCTGATGAGTGAAACACAAGTTTTAAAGTTAAGGTGAATGTCTGCATCAAGACGAACAATTTTGCCTCCACATGCTGGCTATACGTAAAATGACATTACAGGACAAGTCAGCGAAGACATTAACAGAACCTCTCCTAAATCATGTCGTTGAGACTGCAAGTTATAGGTAATTATTAGTAAATACATCGACTGCTTAACTTATAAGTTTCCAGCAATAACGTAACAGCGGCTGTTAGGCAATGCAGAAGGATTTTAGAGAATCGATGTTCAAGGGACTTACCAGTTCGCTATCTGCGGAGGTCTGCTGTACGGTCTTCTCGATAGTTTCTTCAACGGTGAAAATAATCATGTCGTTTCCAGGAATCGAAAGTGAAAGACGGGTCATCAAACAAACAGCGCAAAAAACTTCCTTGTTTTTTCACCCAGGGCAGCAGTTTACCTGGCATATTTTAAGTAATTAGCGTTATCAAAACAAGTTCTGTTTGGCATTTGTTTTGATAACTTTTAAGACAACTCAGTTATTTTACAGGTTTACATGTTTTAGGAGATTTTACATCGTCGGGCAGTTTTTCCACTAACCTAAAACGTCCTGCTAAACTACAATCTTGCTTCACTCCAATCCAAATGATATGTCGACGATAAACTGAGATTGGTGAAAGCGATTGTAGGGTTACAAAAAATAAGAATTTAGCTATTTAGATTAGAGATAAAATCTGCAGTCCAGTCACAGTTTATAGGAAGCTTTAATTTCACTTACCCGTTACTAAATATTTCCATCATTGTCAACTTATATATTGACCACAACTGACAGTATAGTATTACAGACGAGGTTTTCCATTATATATAGATCGAATGGTATGTTAGGCAGCTTCTTGTTTTACCATAATAATATTCCCAATATCGTTCTATTTTGGGATTTCTCTTCACTTCAAAACCCATAGGCCTATCTATCTTGCACATTAACAATACATGGACAGAAACACTATAGACCTATGTTTGAAAGCAACTTTATTCCAGTCCAGCTAAATTACGTAACTGTAATTTTAGTTTGCATTTAACTGGCTAATCATAAGGAAGTACGTTTTCGAAGAAACAAAAGCGAAACTCAATTATTGTACAGCGTACAGAAGAAGAGAACATAGCATTTGAAGAGCGGAGCGATGGACGAAGGATTTCCGTTCCCTCTCTGTGTCGAAGGGAACTGGGATCCCGGTACCCTTAAATTAAAAAACAAGCTTAACATTTATTTTCAAAGTAAAAAATCTAATGGTGGCGATTGTGTAGTCGAGTATGAAAAATCGGACGGACAAAGAGCTGTAGTACGTTTCAAGACCGAAGAGGGTAAGTACCCGAGCTAGTTGGCTAGCAAAGGATGACATGCATTTTGATTCTAGTTCACGTTTTTTATTGACAAACGATTAATTTTTACTGTAAAATTGACTTTAAACACGTGTTTCCCTACACCGATAGACAAAATCTGAACTTTCCCAAAAATGAATCAGATGTGACAAGTTACTCCCACCCCCTAAATTTGAACATGAAAGTCTACGTAACTACACCCCGATCTTGCTACGTTCGGTAACAGTTTATTGTGTTCTTTAGCGTGAGAGTCTACTTAGATCATTAACAAATTAATAAAAATGACAATTCTGCTCTCTCTCTCTCTCTCTCTCTCTCTCTCTCTCTCTCTCTCTCTCGGCAGTGAGGCAGAGAGTTCTTGAAAAACAAGGGCATGAGCTGAGACTGGGCAAAGGGGCGCTGGAGCTGACTGTAAAACTGCTACCATCAGAAGAGGAGAAAGGCGCTAACAGTGTACGTATGTTGCACAGTAAACCGTTTTTAATTTATTATGAAATACATGTAGCTCCCTCTCTTGTTATAAGTACACAATAACAGCAACGTGTTGGCTACAGAAATTATAGTTCTAAAAGTGCTCTGCTGTCCTTTTAACAGGAGAAGTTACCTGAATCCTCAAAAGAAATCCGTAAGTACAAAGTTTCGAAAAAAACAAAAAACAAAAAAAAAAAAAAACAAAACAAAACAAAATTGATATTTCCCTTTGCAATACTGGAGTGTTTATGTTAGCATCACAGCACCAGCGAGGCTCTCACGGGTAGTCTGTGATTTAAGAGAATTTATTAGTGTGTTATGTACACTTTACACGGGAATGGCTTACCAGAATCATAAAGAATGTGTAAGTACGTGCAAATTGCAAATGATTAAAAATGAGAGATCAATTGTTGTCTCAAATCTTATTTGAGATGTGACTCTGAAAACTTTTCATTTGAGAGCTCCATGAAAGAAATGTATGCGTCAGCTTTCAAGAAAATCTGATGTAGGCAGATACTGTATATATCGCTCAGATTCTCCCTATAAGGATGTCATACATTACCTCATGTCAGTGGAGTGTCTGTGATTACTGGGGCACAATTGTAACTTGTACTTTGTCTTGATGTCGCTACACTGTTTCACCATCCACCATCAGTAAAACAATGATTTTTCCCCCAGCATGCTCTAGCATCCAAAGGGAAATACCTGATGGGGCAGATGGAAGGGTCCCCTCAGGCCAAAGTGAGGTGCAGTTGGAGGACCTGCTGCAGGAGGAGGTGGAGGCTGAGCTGGACACCGTCTCTGTGGTGCTCGAAAACATCCCAGAGAAGATGACCAAGGACATCCTGGAAATGCTGGTTGAGAACATCTCTGATTGCTATGTGGAAACGGGGGACTTTAGCCTGGAGATCATCCCTGACATCAGCATGGCCGTAGTCACGTTTCAAAATGGCAAAGGTGAGGGCGGTGTTCAAAGAGGAGGCATTTTGTAAGAAGCTGGCACATTCAGGTTAGAATCTGCTCAGTTTAGTTAGAGCATACAACACGACACCAGAGGGTTGGGTGGCCCTATCCAGGACTGTGGTTGTACCAGAGATCCAAAAAATGGATTTTTCTGCCTCTTTGCTTGTGGCTCAGTATTAAAAGCGGCAGATAGATGAACCTACAAGTGATTTGTGTCCTGTCCTGAGTTGTGTACTTGTATGGCAGCCTTTTCACCCCACAGAAGTCGGGCTAAGACCAGACCCCATGAGCCACTCTGACCTTCACTCCGGCCTGCTTTTGATAAATAACTGACAGTTTTGATACTTTAAAAGTATTTCTAAATATATTCAGTGTTTATAAAATGTGTGTAATATTTCAAAACATGTTATATCAATAATAATAATAATAATCAATCAGTAGTAGCGTATTTACATGAGCA
The DNA here is from genome assembly GCF_013368585.1 of Megalops cyprinoides. Lineage (NCBI taxonomy): Eukaryota > Metazoa > Chordata > Actinopteri > Elopiformes > Megalopidae > Megalops > Megalops cyprinoides. The sequence continues at coordinate 5,378,563 of NC_050593.1, forward strand.
ATTATATTTTGAACTTTATTACAGACAACCATTTTAAGTTGACATTATATTATTGCTTTTTTATGAGTGATAACTCTGCCATTTCTTCTTCTGCAGCAGTGCATCGCTTCCTTTCCAGCTGCACCAGCAATAAGATGTTTAGACAGAACAAATTGTGTGCTAAACCCCTTGAAGTCACAACAAAAGTAAAAATTGAAAACATCCCACCCAATGTTAGCACTGAACATCTGGAGCTATATTTTGATCGGGAAGGAAGAGTGGAAGATGTCAAAAACCTGGAGAATGAACACTCTGCCATAATAACTTTCGTGGATGCTAGAGGTATTGTGCCATTATGCAGCATTAAAATGACTTTTGAGAGTAAAGATACTGTTTACTCAATGTTTAATGAAAAGCAGTGCAGTGTATTGACAAAGGCATAATATATTCACATATGCATTATATTCATGTACAATATTTTTTTTTTTTCAGTTGTCGACAAAGTAAGCAATAAATCACACCAGATCCAGAGAGTGCCTATCAGAGTGTATCCATATTATGAATCCCTGGGTACCGCTCTGTATGGGAAAGACAGACAGCCATGGAAGTTGCCAGACTCCTTTACAGAGAGCATGGATTCCTCTGTGTGGAAGTTTCTGCATGAAAGGAGGCAGGTTGAAGAAATCTTGCGGTACATGAGCAAGCATTTCTGTGATGTGGATCTCCAGCGTCCCATCGTGAAGATCAGCCCTCAGCCCACCCTCCTGCAGCAGAAGGGTTTGACAGCCAAGCACATTGATGGTTGGAAGGAGAATGCCACCAACGCCTTTTGCAGTGCTATCAGCAGGTACAGGTCATTTGAGTGCCAGGTTCCATCCTCAGTGTGGGAAGAGTCGGAGATGGAGATCCGCAGCGCCCTGACGGAGGCCGTCATTCTGGTGCCTGACATGGCCAGGGGACTGGTGGCTTTGGCAGGCCCCTCCGAGGATGTCGCTAGGCTGGAGAAAGTGCTGGTGGGGGTGGTGGACAGGGCTACCAACAAAATCGAGAGGGAGAGTAACAGCATTGTGGAGGAGGTCTCCGTGACTCCTTCGCTCTTCCACATCCTGCAAAAGGATGGGCTGCAACAGAGAAGCACCGCAGAGCACCCGGAGCTGAAGATGACGTACAACCAGGAGAGCAGGAAACTTGTCCTCTGTGGTTTGTTCCCTGAAGTGTACAGCATCAAGAGCAAGGTCCTGGAGCAAATTGTTGGCATGAAGCGGAAGGCAGTGGAAGTTGATGACCATGTACTCACCTTCTTAAGTGAGGTGGACAGAGAGGAGCTTTCCGACACTTTATTCATTTCACAGGGCATCAGCGCCACATATGAAACGGAGGGCAGAAGAGTCCTGGTGCTCGGGAGCACAGAGCAGGTCCTCAGTGAAGCTGAGACCCAGCTGAAGAAAGTTTTGGGTTTTTATACCATTGAGGTGGAAGACCTGAGCGTGTTGAGGAAGCCAGAGTGGCAGGATTTAGTCATTCGTTTAAAGAAACTGTTCAACACCCCCTATAAGACAGTGACAGTCAGGAGAACAGGTCCTGACACTAAACTGGAAGTGGTGGTGTCCGGCTGTCAAGATTCAATTAATGCAGTTGGGAATCAACTGTCAGATTTTGTATCTAAAAACACAATCATGGATGAAACCATGGATGTTCCAGCACAGGTCGTAGTCAAATTCATCCAGGAACACAAGAGGGACATGTGGTCAGAGGTCTCAAAAAAAGATGTAAAAGTCACTTTCAATGAAAAAAACAGGATACCAAACATCTCTCTGCATGGCCCCAGGGATTATGTCAAGGATGCCAAGAAAATATTTGGAGACCTGCTTTCTTCTCTTCATTTTGACACCCTAACGGTCACCAAGCCAGGAGCAAAGAAGTTTTTTAAAGACAAGCAGGCTGTGTATTTAGGCACAGCAATGAGTCAGATGAGGTGTGTGGTCCAGCTGATGGAAGAGGATTTGGAGAAAGGTTTCAGTGACGATAAATTTTCCCTCCAGGTGCAGATGACTGACGGAGTGGCAATTGCCATTTGCAAAGCTGATATCTGCTATTATCCAGCCGACGCAGTGGTCAATGCAGCTAACGAGCGCCTGAAACTGGAAGGCAGTCTTGCAGGCGCTCTCCTGGATGCAGCTGGCCCTGAGCTGCAGGATGAGTGTGACCGCCTCATGGCCACCAGGAACAGGCTGGCCCCAGGGGATGCAGTCATCACACGTGCTGGCCGTCTGCCCTGCAAGCATGTGGTGCATGCGGTGGGGCCCAGCTTTGACCCCTCACAACGACAGAGATCAGTCGGGCTGCTCAAGAGGGTGGTGAAGCAGAGCCTGAGACAAGCGGAGACCAGTGGTTGCCTGTCTGTGGCACTCCCTGCCATCAGCTCAGGGAACTTGGGGTTCCCGCTGGATCTGTGTGCAGAAACCATTGCTCAGGCTGTGAAGGAGCACTGTGAGGACCTGTATGGGGAAAACACTCTGAAGAAGATCCACTTGGTGAATAATGATGACCAGAAGGTTCAGGCCACAGAGGCAGCGGTGCGGAAGGTCTTTGCCGATTATTTGGCTCAGTCAAATCCCCAACCACAGGTCAACCCTGCTGGCAAAGATGGACAGTCTGGGAAGGTACTCAGCCAAGCTGGCCAGGACAGGGTCCAGACAAAAGAGGGGCTGACCATTATCCTGATGAAGGGGAACATCCAGGATGCATCTGTGAGTTGGAAGAGTAGTGGCTAAGGAATTGGGTTCCTAACTCAAAGACTGAAAGATTTATTTCCAGGGAAGAGCACGATTGTACCCTTGATTAAGATTCGGGTCCAGCTGTGAAAAGGGATAAAGTGAAAAATATTAGCTATTAGTTAAGGTGCACTGGATAAGGGTATTCTGATTATGAACAACAGTAACGATAACAACAATAATAATTACATTTATTATTATTATTACAAGGATATGATACTGTATCTTTTTTAAAAATAGCTAACTGCAGTAGAATTCATCAGCCTTAACATTTGTTCCTAAGAAAAATAAATAAGCAACAAATATACCCTTTGAATAAGCTTCTGACATTCCTAGTCAGTATTAGGTCACACATTTCCAGGTAAAGTCTAGGTTGTGTCATTTTCTCCATGCGTTGCGCCTGCCACTATGATTAACTCTCTCTTTGCCAGACGGATGTGATTGTGAACACCATGAGTAAGGACCTGGCTCTGCACTCCGGTGCAGTCTCCAAGGCCATCCTGAATGCAGCTGGACCAGAGCTGCAAAACCAGGTTAACACTGAGGCGGCTGGCAGCAACCCAGGCGAAGGATCGGTCATTGTAACCAAGGGCTGCAACCTGAAAAGCAAATTGGTGTTCCACGCCATTGCCCCCCACTGGGACAAAGGAAAGGGCAAAGCCGAGAAGGTAAAAGGCACTGATCCTGAGACAGCCAACCGGAATAATCAGCACAGTCAATGAAGGGGGTCATCAATGAAGTGATATTTTGCTTTCATCTTTCTTGTTTAGTTACTTTCTTAGCTATGGTTGCAGGAAGGATAAATTTACTGTTGAGGGGGATTAAATGAGGAAAATTTACCAACAAGGCAGACTGAGAGGAAGTTGGGATATCTTGTTGAAGAATTTGTTGTACTATGTTTTTAAAAAGAGTGTACAGGGAGACAGACTAAAATGGTGTGAAAATACCTGTCTACCATATCATTACTAGGGTAGTGAGTACAGGTTCCTGAGTCTGTCAGTCCTAAAAGGAGTACCTTTTTTCATATAATGTGATATGTGCATCACCCTGTGCTGAATAAAGTGTTTTCTGCTGTTCAGTGGGCAAAATATATTTAAAATGATAAGAAAAACCCACAGACCTTCCTTTTTGAACCATGAGAGTAACACCCGCTCTGCTACTGAACACAGCTGCTGGGAGGCATCATAGAGAAGTGCCTGGAGCAAGCAGAGAAGCGGCAGCAGCGGTCCATCACCTTCTCAGCCATTGGCAGTGGAAACCTGGGCTTCCCCAAGGACCTGGTGGCTTCCATGATGCTGGACCAGGTCCTCAGCTTCAGCAGCAAAGCAAAACCCAGGCACCTGCTGGAGGTCATGTTTGTCCTGCACCCCAGCGACATGCAGACGGGTCAGGTAAGGGCCGGTCACACTGAAGGCCTCCTGGAGGGTTTATGCTGTTAATGGTTTTGCAAAGCAGGGCTTAATTTGAGACAGAGTAGGGTTCCCATTTTCTGTTAGTTTTTACAATTTGGCTTGGGGAGTTGGGTCACAGGGTCAAATCCTGCTGTACGACTAAGCAAGAAGCTTAACCTCAAGTGCACATTCACTCAATGAATGAACAGGGTGCAGCCCCAAAAAAGAGAAAAGGAATGGGCAGGTCTTCATTCTGGTTATTCTGGGTGCGGGATGTCGGGGTATAAGCAAGTAGTTTCCTGTGTTTGCTTTTCCAGGCATTCACTGATGAATTCAAAAAGAGGTTCTCTTCTGCAGCAGCATCAGCACCAGCACAGCACGGGAAGAAGGGTAAGAGTTTGGAAATATGATAATTAGAGTTGTCAAAGTAACGCGTTAATTTCGATTAATTAATTATAGAAAAAAATAACATGTCAAAAAAATTAACGCAGATTAATCGCACTCTATGATGCCCCTTGACCCCATACATCACTGCATTTAAGCATGTATCATACCCAACTGCAAGCTAGCTAGGTTCTTTTATATCATACACAGAAACTTTTCCACATTTGTGCTGTCGGTAAATGAGAATTAAGTTCGCATTGGTGTAATCAACGATTGCATCGGAACATCTGTAAAGCGGAGTGATATATGTATAGTTAAAAGTGCCAGTGCTGTTATACTGAATATCAACACTCATGGAATGCTTCTTGTCTAATCAAATTACTTGTTGTATAAAGCATAATTTGAACAGAAAATGCTTCTCACAGCAAATATTGATATATGCGATTAAGTTAGATTAATTAATCACAAAGCATGTAATTAATTAGATTAATTTTTTAAATTGCTTGACAGCCCTAATGATAATTGTCTGTAGTGATCACCCTAGAAATGAGTAGAATAATCTGAACAGATTGTCAGATGGGTTGAAGTCGTAAGTCTGTGCCAATGATGATTTGATATTATTGTGTTTTCACTCTAGTTTAGCTGGAATACTTTCTTAGCTGGGAGCAGGGAGGAGAGTATATTTAGTGTCAAGGAAGAGGGTTCAGTTTAGGAAAATCACCAAGTAAGCAATTTGAGAGATAGTGAGGGACATCATGTGCAAGAATTTGGGAAAGTTTGGTTACAAAATGATTTCAAAAATAGCCCAGAGTTAGATGGCATTAACGTATCCGTTCTCTAAGGTGGTTACTTTCTGTGTTCCATGAATGTTTAGGAAGATGCTTTCTTTCAATTCTCTATAAATGCATCTACAAGGCCTTTGTTAACCTTTTGTCCTCACTTATACATGCTGTATAAACATTTAGGACGCTGTGCCATAGTTTAATTTCTGTTCTTTTCCCACCTGCCAGGTTTCTTTTCCAAGGTTGTCACATCAAAGCAAGGGCACGAGATGAAACTGGGAGGGGTGATGCTCCAGGTTGTCACGGGCGACATCACCAAGGAGACCACTGACGCCATTGTGAATTCCTCCAACGCAGACTTCTCCCTCAGATCAGGTATGGTTTTGGTCATACATTTTTGTGGATTTGTTCAGCAAAACCTCTGGTAGAAGGTGGCATAACCTTTAAAGCCATAAGGGTGGAGCTTTGCTGTGATTTTGCAAACCAAGGCCATTGGTGTCTGGCTATCTGTGAATTATATCGCTGGAAAGGTTGTAGACAGTTCTGGAAAAATTTTGGTGAAAGAACTGTGATTTTTGGTCAAAGAAAAAAAATTCTAACAGGATTATGGGATTTCAGGACTGCAACAACAACTACTGAAGGTTTTGAAGCCATGAACTGTACACGCTTGTTATTCCAGTTTTTTTCAGTCATTGGCTGAGAGGTTGAAAAATCGTTAACACTAAATCTAACTATTTAGCAAAAACGCCTTGCTAGCTGAAGAAGGTATTTTATCTGAATGACTCTTGATGTCCCATCTAGGTGTCTCAAAGGCCATTATGGATGCAGCAGGGCAGGCTGTGGATGCAGAATGCAAGCTACTTGGTGAGCATATCTAACGTATATCTGCTCGCTTGTGGTGAAATGTTGTTACTGCATGAACTGCTCACTCAGTCAGCCAGTCAGTGTCAGCAATGTGTCACTGTGTCACAATTTCCATGGCTGCTTCCTCCAGTCACATTCAAATATTAGTCTGAATTTTTTAGATTTATATAGCAATAAATAAAAGAAATTATTGTGAAATGTTACAGAAAATGTTGCACCATGGTTACATAATAAACTTGGAAAATTTTTTTTTGAGATGCCTAGTAATGGAATGGTTTGCTGTCCTAGCTGGAAGACTGCATTTTACTGTTCCACTGTATTTTACTCCATCACTAATTTATTGTAATTTATTTATCGCTGTATTGGCTATCATATGGCCTGCCAGCTACCTAGTTAACTATATACTCTATACAGAAGCAGCTATTTAAGTTTTAAAACATAATTTCACAGGTAGCTGGATGCCACCTGGCATGCTAGTTTAGCCCACTGTTAGTGCGTTTGCTGACTTTCTACTTATAACTTTATTTTATGCAGCTGGAAAGGTGATGCCTGGTTAGGTAGCTAAAATACACTAGGGCTAGGTAGTGGCTAGGTAGTTAGATATTTAGCTATCTTTAGTTAGTCAATTCTCTGCTGTTTCAACATTCTGCTGTTAACAAATAGCACAAAAATTAGTTTCTAAAATGAAGTGAATGCAAAATGTTTATCAATGGATATAACACACAATAAGTTGTATACAGAACCATAAGTTGGTTAAGATTGATGCTCACAAATGTAGTAGGAGGGGCTCCCTAGTGGCTCAGTCGGTAAAAGCACTTGTTCTGAGGGTAGACTGAGTGCTACGGCCCAGGTTCAAACCCGACCGTGTCACTAGCCGTCAGTAACCGGGAGCTCACAGGCGGAACACATTGGCTTCGTTCCGCTGGGGATAGGGGTGGGTACGTCAGCAGGGGCTTCGGTCCCATTAGCAACAGTGACCCCTGCTGGTCAATCGGGCACCTGTGGTCCATGAGCCAAAGCTGCACATGAAATGTCTCTGTGCTAGCTTAGCTTGTGGACTGCAGTGCAAAAAGAAGCAGAGACTGACATCACGTGTCTCAGAGGAGGGCATGTGCTTGTCCACACTCTACCGGTTTGACAATGGGGGTTGTACAATGGAACCGAATGGTAACAAATTGGACCTTCCAGAATTCGGGGAATTGGCCATTCCAAATTGGGGACAAAATGGAAAAAGGGAAAAAAGTGTAGTAGGTGATGGTTTAATTTCTGTGCAGGAAACCGTAAGGAATGAATGACAAATGCATTGACATCAGTGGAGGTGACAGCAAACACAATTAGATTGCTTTGGTCTGTTGGTCATGCATAGGATGAGCAGTTGTTCTGTACCTCAGGTTCCCAGCCCAACACAGGAATGATAATGACCCAGCCAGGAAACCTCAAAAGCAAGAAAATCATTCACATCGAGGGCCAGACGGATCCTGCCAAGATTTCTGCATGTGTGAAAGGCGTGCTCCAGATGTGCGCTCAGAACAACCTTACATCCGTCTCCTTTCCTGCTCTTGGAACAGGTCAGGCGCTAAACATGATCTTCTGAGACATGTACTCCATCATCACTTGATTCATCCTTTCTTCAGATATGATCTGAGATTATATACTTTGTGTAGGTGTATTGCTTTGGAACACCATAGCCACAGTTATACAGGGTTTGCATATACATTGAATGAAGGAAAAATACAGTAAAATGTATTGAGTTTGTGAAACATCATGAGTACCATAAAGGGAGGGGCTTCCAAGTGCTGTCAGTCAGTGGTGCAAATGATCCAATCCCAACCACTCTCTTTTGCAAAACAGTATTATTTCTTAAAGAAACACAGTAACTGTAAACATACAATAGCTCCACCCATTTTGAGGTCCGTGAAGCCTCACTCTCCTATCAGCCCTTTATTCTCTTCATTGTTTTTGAATTTTTGAAAAAGACTAAATCCTACTGCATTTTGAAGTCAATGTTCCATGAGCTTTTAAAAACATTTTTGAAGAAAGGTATTTAAAATCTAATGTCTACTGAAACTTCCCCAGGTCAGGGTGGGGTCAGTGCCTCTCAGGTGGCCGACACCATGCTGGATGCAGTGGCAGATACCGTGCAACAGAATCCCACAACGTCCCTGCAGTTGGTCAGGCTAGTCATCTTCCAGGCGCCAATGCTGACCGACTTCCACAACAGTATGCAGAAGAGAGAGAACATGAGTTCACAGAAGGAGAAGGAGACCATTTGGTCCAAGTTCAAACGTATGACCTCATTTTAGATCCTTTTAAGAAGTTGCGCTTATTGGAACACAATGCTGCTCTTCATGTTTAGTGCATTATATAAAGTAATATCATTAAGCTATGAAGTTATTATTAAACATCTTAACGGAGCTTAAAAACTGATAAGATATAATAGTGTTTGAACTCATTAAAAAATACATAAACTGGCATCCACCATGTAAACCCTGTACTAGGAAACACTGGCCAAGGCATCTTTGAAAATTAAGTTCCCGAGTATATCAGTTGGTAGGCATATGCCTTGAGTGCAGCCTGAGCCCTACAGCCTGGGTTTGAATCAAAACCAGCTGTGTCATTTGCTTGGAGTGACAGGGATCCCACAGCAGCGGATCAAATGGCTTTGTTCCACCAGAGACCAAAGTGGGGAGGTTGGCCAGCACTTCCTTGTCTCACCCCACTCAGGTGCCGTTTGATTTGTCAGTCACCTGTGAGTGGTTCGGATGATAATAGTGGAGTAGCTGCTGCACTTTCTACAGTTAATGAGGATCCTAATGAAGTAAACTTCAATGTTCCTGCACCTGTGCAGAAGTTGTTGTGGTGAGATAAGTCTAATATACAATTAGAAATTCTAACACAGGGCTTTATAACGGAAGAAAATGCATGAAAAAAATGACTGCACAGACAGCAGTCTCAGAACAATGTGCCCTTGTTTTCCAGCCTACACATCAATCTTCTGGAAGGGGTCCGACAAGGGAGCACAGGAGGACAAGCAAAAGCTGAAGGACTTCCGCCTGGAAGGTGAAAAGGCTGACCCGGCGGTCTTCCACATATGCGGGGGCTCGCAGGCTGACGTGGAGAATGCCAAGCGCTGGATCGAGGACCTTATACGGGACGAGCTGGCCTTCCAGACAGTTACGGATGAGGCTATCCTCAGCCTGTCTGCGGGGGACCACCACAAGATCCGGGAGATGCAGAAGAGGCTGGGCGTGAGCGTGACAATGGGGGAGGGGGACAAAGAGGCTTCTCTCACTGTGGAGGGTCTCAGCCGGGATGTTCTGAACGCCATAGGAGAGATTCAGGACATGGTGAAGAAGATCCGCTTCGAGGAAAGTAGAAAGAGGGATGCCGAGATAATGAGTACCCTGGTGGAGTGGCAATACCAGCAGGGTAACCAGTACATCCCCTTTGACATCATGGCCAACCTCGAGCTGGAGAAAGCTCTTGTCAGCCAAGTGGTAGATGCCAACATCACCATCCAGAACAAGCGTTACAAAGTCACCCTGCCAGACGGGCCTGCCGTTGACAGCAGCGGAAACCAGCTTCAGATAAAACGCATCGACAAACAAGAAGGTACCACACCCCCACCTTGATGAGCAGACTTTAACATGGTACAAAGTTTATAGGTTTTGCTGCATGTAGGCAATGGTGTTTGTCCACTTTCTAAGCTAAGTTGGAGCAAAGTGGAGCTCTTGCCAGAACATCCTTACTTTAAACATGATGCTACATTTGAGGGCAGGGTTTCTGTTTGAGCTTGATATCCTCATATGTAATTGTGGGATATTTTGCAGCCCTAGAACAGGACAGTCTTCCAAAGCACTGGGATCCCATGACGGGAAACGAGCAGTATGTGATGGTTCCTCTACAGGTTGGAATGCAAGAGTACAATGAAGTCCTGGGATTGTTCCAGAAAACATGTAGAAATCAAGTTTTAAAGGTATGGCTCTAGTTTGTCATTTTTGTTTGGTAAACTATTTTGTGTCAGTCCGTAAATGAAACTTTTTCTTTACTTTAGCTCAAACAATATGCTTTTGAATTTGCATTTGAGGGATTCAGAACATTCTGCAACCTCAATTCTGTACTTATTAATTTTTTCGAAGTAGATATTAATATACAGTGGCTTGAGTGCACAAGCAGATATACCAACTGTGCACATCCTGGTGTGGCTAAAGAAGGTAGATGAAAACCTTTCTTTCTCTGAGGTGTCCAGTTGTTCGAAACTGATGATGCACAAGCAGATATACCAACTGTGCACATCCTGGTGTGGGTAAAAAAGGTAGATGAAAACCTTCCTTTCTCTGAAGTGTCCAGTTGTTCGAAACTGATAAAATGGGTGAACGATAAAGAAAAAAATCCTGCCTTTTGCCATGTGATCCCTCTCTTTCATAGATTGAAAGGGTCCAGAACCCAACTCTGTGGAAGAGCTTTGAGATCTTGAAACAAGCCATGGACAAAAAGAACAGACACCAGAATAATGAAAAAAGGTTGTTCCATGGGACTAGTGAACCCACCATCAAGCCCATCAACCTCCGTGGTTTCAATCGCAGCTATGCTGGAAAGAATGGTATGGTCATGTTTGATTTGGATGTTTGAAAAACAATTCAGACCATTTCCGCTAGAGTCAAGTCTGATATTCTAAGAAACATTATGGGTCTAAGGTGCCACAGTGGCTCCTACATCAGCTCACAATAGACATACAGCACATTTACTCAGCTGTAATTTTTAATGGTTCAGGAAGTTGCATTGTGGGTAAATTGTCTAATGCTTTATAGAGGAGACGACTGGCTTGACTGCAAGCCTCATGGAGATTAAACTGAAACCGTGACTTACTTATACATTGTTTGCATTGCAGCTGCGGCCATTGGGAATGGAACCTATTTCGCAGTTAATGCCAGTTACTCGGCCAGCCACACGTACTCAGTTCCAAACGCCCAGGGGCAGAAGTACATGTACCTGTGCAGAGTGCTCACAGGGGATTTCACCACAGGACAAGGTGGTATGATTGTCCCTCCAGCCAAGAACAGTGCCACTGCTGAGCTCTATGACAGCGTGACAGACAACCTTGCCACTCCTTCCATGTTTGTCATCTTCAATGACATCCAGGCATATCCAGAGTACCTCATCACATTCCGCTAGAGCCCGCCTACTCGCGAGAACAGCACAACGATCGTGGTTTACCCTGTACTTACTCTGACTTGACCAATGCCCTGAAGGTTTACATTTTGTTTTCTGAAAATATACATATGGTATGGCATTGGTGCTGCTTTTTAATAAAATCATGTTAAATACAGTTTATCATGCCACATACAAAATCAAACACTAGCAAACTGAGGACATCCCCGGTGTTTCCAACTAGCAGCCATGTCTTAAACATGTCATTACGTTTTACTATCCTATCAATGCCATTTTTCTCACCTCTGTATACAGGACATTGGCACAGTAATGGTTAGACAGAATCAGTGTGAACTTTCTGTAACCAGTAGTCAATACAAGTTTATGTAAGAAGAGATAAGCCTCATAGTCTCATCCTGACAACTCCAAATCTTGGAAACAAAACCCACCTTTCTTTGAAAATAATATTGATACTTATTACATACAGATACATTACTTGTACTAATATTTGGAACCTCAAATAAAAAACCTCATGTAAGATTAACTTTCCTTGTATGTGTATGTAGACAACCAAAAATATGCATAAATATGAAATAATTAAATGTATGATGAAGCAGGAATGGCTTGGGCCCTCTTTCTTCCAAGGTTTTTATTTCTACACGGACAGGCAAACAGGAAAAAAGTGAAAAGTAATTCAAGAGACATCTCTCCATTGATACACAAAGGTACTGTCCTCTGGTGGTGGTGTGTGGGGAGGCTCCAGGGTTACATGCTCCATCTGTAAGTCTCAGAGTTCCTGTTTCAGAAACGTTATGGCAACGTTACAGCAATGTGGTGAGGATGCCCCTCTCCTCTACCTCCTATCTTACACACTCCTTGTATCCTCTCTGTCACCTGTGCACATCCATCTGGAATGTTCACATGCCATCACTGGGACAGAGGGTATAGGGGGTCTAGCTTTGAGCGAGTTGCCAGTTGCAGAGCGTGCACGATGGGTGGTCACTTCTTGGCAGCAGTGGCACGGGCGCGGTTCAGGCGCTCCATGAGGGCTCGGTCAGTTGTGGGTGAGCAGCGGGAGAGGACCAGGCTGATCTCACCCTCGTTGCGCCTCTCGATGGCTGCCTCTGCCGCCCCCTCCAGCTCCCTGACAGAGACACAGCGGTACAGTGGCCACACAGCATTATGGTTTCTCTGTGAGACACTGTGAGAAAGGTGCCCTGGATTACAGGTTTTTGTGCATACAGATGAACAGGGCACAGGCATGTGTAGACAGCAGAGGTGAAAAAGCGGACTCGTGCCATCGACAGACAGACACTCACCCCACCGCCAGGTATGCTTTGACCTTTTGCTCCGGAGTGACCTTTGAAACGTACTTCTTCGCCTCATACTTATTGTGATGCTTCACGCAGACCTCCACGAAGGGCTGGTGGAGACACAGAGGGAGAAGTCAGTGTACAAGCACATCGCCGCTTTAGAACAGGAGGTTTGTACCGACAAAGACGAGGGTCGCACCAGGTATCCGATGGGGGACTTCTTGCTCTTGGCAAATTTCTCCAGTTCCTCCCAGTCTTCTTTCTCTGCCAGTGCTGTTAACTTCAGCCACCAATACCTGAGTGAATTGACAGACAGACACTGGATGGAGACCCACTGCTGCTCCCCAAACTCCACCCACCCCCACCAGATGCACCCAAACCCCACCTAACTTTTTTTTTCGGTGACGCTTGGCGCCTCCTTTCCCCAAACCTTTACCTCCCTTTCTTTTCTTTTTTTTTTAAAAATATGTTTATTAGATTTTTCAAGAGAGATTACATTCTTATAGATGACATCACTCAAGAAGTATAATCAACACACATTAAGTGCACATTAGTATACTCAAAGAGCAAGAAGAGAGAAAAAAAAGAAAAAAGCATAACACATCAGACACTACATCAATGACGTATACATACGTATCTTGCACACGTTCATTGTATACACAACATTCTATTAATATCAAGTACTTTATATTTGACTCTTTCCTAGCTACAATATATTAGATCACCATATATTTACGATAAAAGCACATTCCATGGCAGTGGCATTCCTTTCTTGCTGTCCAGAGTTCGTCTGTGATTTAATTCAGTCTTTACTTGTTTGAAAACTGATTCAGCTGGTATAAATATACAGTAAGTCGTCATTCTGGAACGAGTTTTCCACAGTTTCATTTTAACAATATTTACTACGATCCAAAACAGAGAATGTTCTTTCTCACTCAGTTTCTTATCAAAAAGGCCATAAAAATTGATCTCTCGTTAATACTAACTTGCAGACCAATAGATTTCACCATTTCTCAAACAGCGGCTGACCTGTCACATTGCAGTATAAAATGTTCCAGGGTTTCATCCTCGTCACAGTTAGGCATCAGACATACTGTATCTTTGTTTTGACAAAACAAGACCATTTAACCACAGCTTTTACCGGCAGTCTTCGTACTGCTATCAGCCATGTGATGTCTCTGGTCTTTTCTGTCAAGTTTTTGCACATTAGGTGCTGAACACAATTTTGGCTCTCAGATAGCGTCAGGTTTTTATAAACGACGCATCCACCATAATCTGTGTTAATAACTGAATTATATATTTCCTTACTGGAATCTGTGCCCCAATTGATGTTTAGATGTTTATATTTGTGAATGAAATCACCATATATCAGTTTATAATATGGAACTGCATGTCTACCCTTGTCCATTTTGTGCTTCCAATTTGCGATGTCTCCAATCTAATTAATCTGTCTATTAATTCCTTTGGCTACAATTTTACACATGGCAATTTTGCATTTGATTCCAATATGTATTGCCCTCAATCCTCCACTTTGTTTTGATTTGAATAACAGGTCTTGTTTAGTTCCTTCCCTTGTTGTGCCCCAGATTAAGCGGCAACACATTTTATTGAGCCTCTGGATACAGGGTTCTACAGGTGGAAACACGGAAGATAGAAACAGTTTGGACAGAATGCACATTTTAACCAGGTCTATGCGAGATGTATACGTAGTGTTTTTGTCTGACCATTTCTCCACTTGTTTTATTTCAAGTTCCTTTTAATTCAAATTTTTCTCGCTGCTGTGTTCAAATTAAAATACCCAGTACACTTATCTCATCCTTAACAGAGACATTGATTGGAAAACATTTATTAGGATTCCCCAGCCATACACCTTCCGACTTTTCCTGGTTAAGTTTAGCTCCCGAGACTTTTTCATAAAATTTAAAATGTTCAGTGATGATATTAAGTTTTTCTGGTGTTTTTTTGAGAACCGTAATATCATCTGCATAGGGAGATATTATGAATCTCTCTACGGCGACCTGTACACCTTTTAGCCGTGCGTCGCTCTTAATTCTTTTTATTAGTGGGCTTATAGCCAACACATAAAGTGCTGCACTAAGTGGGCAACCTTGCTTTACGCCACGACGTATTTCAAAGCATTCTGTCAGATGGCCGGTCACATTAACTTGCACAATAGATTTAGCATATAGACACATTACTGCATCGATAAACAGTTTTGTAAATCCATACATTTTTAGAACTTCCCATAAATACTTTCTGGAAACAAAATCAAATGCTTTTTTCTGGTCTAATGTGATGTTATAGAAGTCCTTGCCTTGAACCCCACCTAACCTCACCACCTGCAATAAATTTCTGTCCAACTCCACCAAAACCCAGAGTGACTCTGCATCCAAAATATGCTTGACCCCACACACTGTCCAACCCTACCAACAGCATCCAATCACAGCTAAACCTCAACAGTTCCATCCAAACTTAGCTAAACCCCAGCAATTACACACCAACACAGCTCTGTCAAGTCCAGCTGGGCTTGACCCATCCAGCTGTACTCAAGCTGAGGAAGAACTGATTCACTCAGACCCTGTGTTTCTGTGTTTTCTGCAAAGAGAAACACTCAAACCGTACCACACCCTGCCAACCCTGACCAAACTCAACCACACCCTGCCAACCCTGACCAAACTCAACCACACCCTGCCAACCCTGACCAAACTCAACCACACCCTGCCAATCCTGAGCAAACGCAACCATACCCTGCAAACTAGGGCTGTCCCGAATAGCATTTTTTGGGCTCCGGAGCTTCGGTAGTAATCAACAGCGAATATTCAAAGCTTCGGTGGGGGGGGGGGGGGGGGGGGGTTGCTGAGCATGACTCGGAAAGGACTCAGCCAGACATAGCGTGTCTTTCAGTTTAATTAAAGGCATTAATTTTTAAGTCCATTTGAACAACGTCCGTTTGCATATACGTCCATAGTTCCATAGGGGTATAATAAAGTTTAAAAATCCCGCACGCGACAGGTGTATCTCATGTCTCATCGAAATAAAGTGATTGCCCTGCCAGGCGTATAATGGTACAGTACATAGTACACCGTATACTGTAATATAGTATGGTGTTTGCACAACGTCCAAATCACACAACAAAATCTATGTGCTTTTTGTGACATAATAACAGCTTGTGACAATTTTTCTTATCATGGCTAAATTATAGACCTACATATATGCTGATAATAATAGGCTCCGAAACCGAGACAGCGCCTGACAAAGCACTGTGAAACAGAAGCACAGAAGTAAGCTATACTAGCTCCAAGAAATTTAAGATTTGAGATTTATATTTATAAGATTTATATTTATTTATAATTTCTTTATTGTCATTTCTCAGTACTCGCATACATTGAAACGAAATTTGTCCTCTGCATTTAACCCATCCGATACACTCATCGCTGTCACTGCTTACGGAGCCGTGGTATTTAAAAATGTTCTCACACCCCACTGGAAGCAGAGAGAAGCATGGCATCGCTGCAGCTAGCATTCTCCCAGGGTGACAAACTTAGCTAGGGGTCGGTCGAAACAATTAGACCCTCCGTTCAGTCTCAAAGCACAAGCTTGGCAATTGCAGGCTACTTTTTATTTCCCATCACCATGACGTTCACTCTTGTGAGTGAGAGGGATGTCAGACGCCCAAGCGGTATATATATATATATATATATGGTATATATTTCCATATTTCCAACAGTGCAATTAAAAAGTATTGTTAGGAGACAGTTTTGTGCAATGGCATGGCGTTTGATCCAGAGACACGCGATGTGTATTCAAATACAAACGCTAGAAACAAGCGATGTGTATTCGAATACAAAGCGATGCCGCTACATCCGACCGGAGCCAAACGGCGCCTCTTGACGATAACAGTCTGCGGAAGACGGGGTTCCCCATGACCATATATGGACCTCACTTCCGTCTGAAGTTTGAGTTTGAACCCTATGGAGCCAATTAGGTTACAAGGCTCAGGAAAGACACAATTAGAGTGGGAGCTGTTTAGCTATGCACAGCTCCACAAAACCAATCAGAAACAGCACCCCCACTGGTCATTATAACTCACATGTAAATGTAACTGTATAAAAAACAACGAAATGCTATACTTGTTGAACTTCTCCTGCATGCTGATGTTTCCACGGCCGGCTGTGCAAATAAACCTTCCTGTCCTTTTTATGAACATCAGATCTGCCTCTTTGTCGGAAAGAAACACGTTTTGGTATTTGGGACATTTACTAACAGTATAAATGTAGTACAAGAACGTGCTGACAAAATGTATTCTGCAGTTCGCCTTAATTGATAGCCCACATTTAGCAAAAAAAAAAACAATATCCGAATCCCACAATTGAAAACCAAATACCTATCCAACGAATGAATATCTGAATAGTCGAATATTCGAGTCCAGCCCTACTGCAAACACTGACCAAATTCAACCACACCCTGCCAACCCTGACCAAACTCAACCATACCCTGCCAACCCTGGCCAAACTCTACTACACCCTTCCGATGCTGACCAAACTCAACCAGACTGATTACTCTGCATATACTCAGCCAGACCCTACATACTCCACATACACTTAATTCCACTCAAAGTCCACTAGACCCTCCCATGACTGCCTCTCCTCTGGCCCCACGCCACCTGCTGTAAGCACCGCTGTTGCGAACTCTGGCACTGTCCTCACCTCTTGTCCGGGACGCGGAAGTCCTTGTAGAGCTGTTCGGCCTGCTTGTGGAGGCCGGCGGTGAGCAGGCAGTGTATGGTGTCCTGCAGAGAGCAGCCCAGCACACGCTCGCCCTTCTCCTCCTCCACCCGCCTCTGGAACCGCAGCAGACGCATCTCCTCCTCTGTGGCCTGGGTCAACAAAGGGGGGGTCAGCAGGACAGTTCTACAGAAACCCTCAAATCGGCCTGAGGCTGACCCTCTTAACCACAGTATGAGTGTGTCTGTTCCCCCTCCTGCACAGTCTAACTGCTGTTCCACTAAGTGTGGTGAGGTGGACAGGAAAGTATTTAATAAAAGGTATTTAAAATTTAAAAAGGTATTTAATTTACAGCTAAGCTAATTGCTTTAGGAAACACTAAATATCCACCTGTATACAGTAAATGGATAACCTATAAAAATGTGAGCTATGCGAGTCATCCCGGACACAGACGTTTACCGGACAAATTTGAAACTTACCAGTCATGTTTCAATAACAGTCTATGTTACAAATGCAAATATAATGTACACCTAGGTTGGGGAAAGAATGACAACAACCTCAAATCACTTTGACTCTTTAATGAACAGTAACTATTAAACAAAACAAACAGTAGCGATTGAGCAAAACCTCAACATTAGCTGCTAAAATGTAGGCTGTTATGAAATATCTGTAACGTGTAACATCTGCAGCCTATTTAAAAAAAGGCTAAGCCTGCATGGCATGAAATGTAGCCTATAGGCTAGCAGGTAACATTTTACTTTCTCCTTTTTTTCTTCGCGCAAAGTGCACTGCTGCCGACTTGAAATCAAATGTGTCCAATGTGTCTTTGCAGCCTGCAATGCGCATAAGCCGTGTCCCTCTCTCCTCCTCCAGACGACTTCACAGCGCCGTCTTAATTCAATTTTGCAGAAAGAAGCCCCTCTCGGCTGGGCCTAATAGCAAGTATTGCACAATAAAAGAGTGCACCCTTTTGGGGGAAAAAGGTACTGTATGCTATTATTAGGCTGTTTCGCTGTCAAAACATGAATGTCCTGTTTAGGGATAGCCTTCATTATAGCTACATTTTGTATGAGCATTATTACCAGACATTTTGACCGGCAAATTTTTAATTTATTGGTATTTTATCAATTTTACCAGGCAAAAACCGGTAATTACCGGATAACAGACCCCCAATTCCTATACAGAAAGAACTCCCATGTTCCCTTGCTGTATTATGTTCCCTTAATACAGGAGATCCACCAGAATAAATCAAGGGCAAAGCTGTACTCAGTGTACATGGGAAACACCTGAAATCCTAGCCTGTTTCTATAAATGTCATACTCTGACCAAAAATGGTTGTGGAAAAGGTTGTGAAATCTGTCCCTGTGACATCCACATGAATCATAAGGACATGGCAAAACACAGAGGCCAACAGTCCTTTAGGCCCCCATGTGTTGTGCCATCTCACCTTGGCTGCGAACTCATTCTTGGCCTTGTTGTACTCGTCCACTGCACTTTGGAGTAATGACATGCGGGCCTCTAGCTTCTGAAATCAAACAGGTGTAGACACTTTAATGTGATTGTGTTTGGATATGTCTCCCATCTGAACAACTACAACACTGTCTGAAATCACACAGGTGTGATTACACTGCAATGTGACTGTGTCTAAACAACTGCAATGCTAAGCGTCTGAAATCACACACGTATGTAAACACTACAACGGGACTGTAGTTATGTTTATGGTCCAATTGCTATTCTAAAAGATCTGCTTTGATAAAAAAAATGAGTGGAAGCAGCTGGTCTGGCTAAATGACCTACTGAGTCACACAATGACACTGAAAACTGTGCAATTACCCCCTCCTGGTAACTGGCTCTGACGTAGAAGTTTCCCAGCTCCTGATGATCATCGTCCTGATTGTACAGGTCCTTCAGCGTTTCCTGCTCTTGGTGCTTACAGAACTGAGACACACACACAGAAAGAAATGAGCTATGTGGGTACCCATGTCGGTTCTGAGACTCCAGTAAACGTACCCTTCTGCATTCAATGCTGGATCTCCATCCAGCAGAGGGCGCTCCTTCTTACCTGTCGGTAGAGACTAAGAGCGACTGGCTGGTTCCTCAGTGTCATGAAGAAGTCTCCCCTGTTCATCTCGTTCTTCAGATACGTAACTACCGTGTACACTGGAAATGGGGGGGAGAGAGTTGAGTGATAGAGCAGGGAAGAGCATCATGTACCTGTCTCAGTGTCTATTTGCTGGACAGGTGGTGTGTGTGGGTGTCCCGTTTGTGTGCTGTACTCAGACCAGTGCAAAGTTCATGTAGCCATGGTAAGAATGAGTATCCGTGTGAGTATCATTGTGCAAGTGCACTACAAGTGTACTGTACCCAGGTCAGTGTCAGTGTCATTGTGCTGTGCCCAGGTCAGTGAGAGTAGTGGCATATTTGAATACCTAGGTCAGTATCTCCACTCTCGATGGCCTTGCTCAGCGCCAGTTGGCTCCTCTTCATTTTCAGCAGCAGAGGCACCTGCTCCCCAGAGCGAGGCTCAAACTCCAGGAGCTGAGGGAGAAGAAGAGAGAGAGAGAGAGAGAGAGAGAGAGAGAGAGAGAGAGAGGGCATAAATAGAAAATGAACGAGAAGGACAGAGAAGGTGATGTAAAGAGACAGAGAGGGAAGAGGGAGAAAATAAAAAAAAGAGATGAAAATAAGGAGGGAGACAGATGAAGAGGTAAGGAGGGACAAAAAAGAAAGACAGATGAAAAGAGAAAGACAACCAGAGGAACGGGAGTGGAGGGGATTGAAAATCGGAAGCCACCCCTATGGCAATAGTTCCTTCATGAGAATGACGTTGATTGCATCTGCCATACCTTGATGGCCAGCTCTGTCCTGCCGCACTCATAGGCCCTGGCTGCAATCTCTGAGTAAGAGATCCCAGCAGCCTCGCCTAGCTTCTGACTGACCGCTCGGGCAATGACCTCATCGGCCTCTTCCTTCTGCTGAACCTGAGATATACAGAGGAGCACAGTTTGGGGGTTAAAGGAGGTGTGCATGCATGCATACACATACACATGTACACACACGTCTTTGCCGCAGTGTGGCACAGTGGTTAGCAGCTCTGCTCGTAACCCAAAGGTTGCTGGCAGATGCTCAGTGTGTGCGCACACCAGTGCAGTACTCACCTTGCAGCAGGCCCAGTGTTTCAGCACTCTGCTCACCCCCTGGTACTCTGGGGTCTTCAGGTAGCGGCAGATCTCAATGGCCAGTGGGTACAGCTTGCGGTACACCAGCCTGTAGGTGTGTGCATGTGTGTGCAATACAGGGAGAATGAACAAGAGGGAGAAAAGTGAGAAAGATAATGAAAGAGATGCATCGCTTGATCAGCATTTGGATGCAGTGAAGAAAGCATTCTAAAGCATAGATACCTGCCTTACCTGTCTATCAGCACCTGCACAGTCATCTGTTTGTATCTGAAGGAGTTGTTGAGGAATCTTGTGCTGGTTTTCAGATCAGTGCCCTTTTGCTGTGTCTCTCTATTAACCCCATCCTACCCTAGACAGCCTTTTACTGTAAACAGATAACTTTAAGAAAAACATAGATCTCTCTAACAGTAAAGGATACTGGGAGTATGTGAGCGGGATTCCTACAGTGTAGTCTCTGACTGCATTGAGGACGCGCAAGTCTCGACACATGCTGACAAACTGCTCCGGAGGAAAGTTACTCAGGAAGCACTTCCCAAACGATGCCGCCTGTGACAGGGGGCCAGGGGGGACAGGTGAGCTTCAAGATCTGCAGTTCCCTTGTTCATTCCCAGCTGCGCGCTTTCCACGTTCCCTGTCCGCCACAGCCCCTACACCCTCATCCCACACCCTGCTTTTCGCCCACCCCAGTCTCCACCCTCCCACTACCCCCCTCTCCTCTTCTCTCTCACCCTCAGCAGTGTTTTCTGGGTCTCTGGCTCGTGCTCGTATCCGGCTGCCTCCACACACTGTCTGACCGCCTCGCCCAGAAGGTTCTGCTCTTTAATTTCCCGCAGGTACTCGTCCGCCTTCTGACTCTCTTTCTGCATGCACAGTACAGAAAAACACACACATATTAACACACACACAAACACAGTGTCTCTCACTCACCTGATTTTTCACTCTGCATGAGCACACACAAAATGAATACATATACACAAGCACACACAAATACACGCATATTAACACACAAACACACAATATAGTAATATACACACATACCTCGTACTCCTTATGTGCTTCCAGCAGTAGAGCCCCTGGGGCCATAGAGGCAATCTTAAATATCTCCTCGCATGCCGCTGTAAAGAGTGCACAGCAGAGTGATCAGGGTGAAGACCTAAGAACAGGTGATGCAGTCCCGCTAGACTCTTCACTCAGCCTATAGTTTAGAGTGTACACTGATGAGCCAAAACATTATGACCACCTGCCTAATATGCTGTTGGTCCTCCGTGTGTCGCCAAAACAGCGCCGACCCACCGAGGCATGGAATCTACAAGACCCCTAGAGGTGTCCTGTGGTATCTGGCACCAAATCATTAGCAGCAGATCCTTCAAGTCCTGTAAGTTGAAAGGTGGAGCCGCCGTGGATCGGACTTGTAGGTCCAGCACATCCCACAGATGCTCAATCGGATTGAGATCTAGAGAATTTGGAGGCCAGGGCAACACCTTGACCACTTCATCATGTTCCTCAAACCATTCTCGAACAGTGCAGTGTGGCAGGGCGCATTATCCTGCTGAAAGAGGCCACTGCCATCAGGGAATACCATGAAGGGGTGTACCTGGTCTGCAACGATGTTTAGGTAGGTGGCACGTGTCAAATTGACGTCCATATGAATGGCCGGACCCAGGGTTTCCCAGCAGAACATTGCCCAGGGCAACACACTCCTTCCACCGGCTTGTCATCTTCCCACAGTGCATCCTGGTGCCATCAGTTCCCCAGGTAAACGGCGCCCACGTACACGGCCATCCACGTGATCTAAAAGAAAATGGGACTCATCGGACCAGGCGACCTTCTTCCACTGCTCCAAGGTCCAGTTCCGATGCTCGAGTGCCCATTGTAGGCACTTTCGAAGGTGGACAGGGGTCATCATGGGCACTCTGACCAGTCTGCGGCTACGCAGCCCGATACGCAGCAAGGTACGATACGCTGTGTGTTGTGACACATTCCTCCTGCAACCATCATTAAAATTTTCTGTGACTTGTGCCACAGTAGACCTTCTGTTGGTTTGGACCAGATGGGATAGCCTTCGTTGCCCTCGCGCATTGATGAGCCTTGGATGCCCAACACCCTGTCGCCAGTTTGTGGATTGTCCCTCCCTGGACCACCGTCAGTAGGGACTCACCACTGCTGACCGCGAGTGCCCCACAAGCCTTGCCATTTCAGAGATGGTCTGACCCAGTCATCTGGCCATAACAGTCTGGCCCTTGTCAAAGTCGCTCAGGTCTTTATTCCTGCTCATTTCTCCTGCATCCAACACGTTGAAGACGAGAACTGATCGTTCGCTTACCATCTAATCTACCCAGACCTTGACACGTGCCCTTATTTGGAGATGATCAACATTATTCAGTTCACCTGTGAGTGGTCATGATGTTTTGGCACATCAGTGTATACTGCACTGAGGCAAACCTGCTCTTTAACAGCAAAAAAAATTACAATAAAAAATTACAATAATACATTTGGTAGATGCCCTTATCCCTTAGAAGAAAGCATTAACCTTTACAGTACAGAGCACAAAGGGCAGATGGGGTGGACGTGTGTGGGAGTGAGCGGGGTTGGGGCACTGACCTGGGACCTCCTGCAGCAGCTCATGGTGAGTCCCGCTGATGATCCTCACGCCATCCAGCTCCGGAACCAGAACCGACTCATCGTCCAGGTGGTACCTGCACGCCTGGTCAAGGACACTGACCAACATTGACCAGGGTCTCGTTTATGCAGCAACCACGGTGGCAACCGCACTGGGATGGGTCAGAATCACACACCTCCGAAACCTGGTTTAACCTGCCTGTGAACCAAGACATGTGGTCCTCCCTAATATTTCAGTCAGCTTGCAGAGATAACTAAGGTGCACACAGAACTACAGGGATAAATGTACAGTTGACGCTTATGTAGTTACACCCGATTTGCTTTGGGCAAACTAGAGGGGGGCTGGGGGAAATTACACAGGAGACCAAATATGGTCATAGCACAGTGAATAATTTCATTCCAAGCAAGCTTATGTCAATCACAGCAGTGGGGAAAAAAAGATACTGGATGGTGTCTTTACACTCTCCTGCCACTAGGAGGTGCCGATCCCACATAATCACCACTGAGGGCTGTTGGCTTTTGGGTCTCCGACACCTAAAGACATGAAAGCCAGCATAAAACAACTCCACTCAGCAGCTAACTTCATCTACCACAATTCTGGGCAATTGTTTCATAAATTAACTTCTGACAGCAATTCCTGCATTGTTTTCTCATGCCACATATCTTCAGTTTCAGTATTTAAAAATGTACAGGTTCAAACCTAAATTTGTGTCTCACAGACCAGCGTGGGTGTGTCTAAACTAAGCAGAATCACCAAGTGTGCTTTTTGAGAGAGCAGTCTTATGCCAGATATATATTTATTGTTAAAATTTGACTGGAAAATGAACACTGCTCATTGATCATACAGTAGAATTACGCAGCCAGGCTTGAAGTGCAACCAACATGATAAAACAGGGTAGGATCAAAGCTGAGTCATAACACTACGGAACACACATACTTGCAAAACTAGACAGACGTACAGTTGTTGTATATATACACCTAGATATACTAGCAAATGTACACACGCACTGCTCACACACACATACCAGACCATCTGTTTTGGTGGGGTCCTAATCTTGGTGTCCACCTCGCTGAGTTTCTCCTGTGAGAATGAGGTCAATGTCACTCACATCCCTGCATTTTCCGAGCTCACTTACAATATCACAACACCCTCAGTACCACAGCTTACACATGCACAAGCAACTCAAGGGCTTCTTGAAAAGGAGTCATTTCTAACCCGAGTGGGTCAGAGAATTATATCATCTGGATTTCTGTGTATATCCCTAATGTATCAAGGACATTACCTACAATCCATCACTTACAACGATGAGTAAGTAGTGGCTGCCTCTTTTAAAGCACTTGGTAAGGCTGAGGAGGAGACAGAAGCCACAACCTTCTGGGGCTTCTCTGACCACAAGGCCACTTATGTTGTAAGTATGGACTAAGCCCCAACCCCCTACTCCAGCTCACCTTTAGATTGGCCGAGCCCATCCACACATTGCCCGTGTCTGTGAAGAGGGTCAGGTACTTGTAGCTGAAGGACACTGCCATCTGGACAATGCTGCTGGCCTGCGGGGTGAGGCCTGGAGGGGTCTGGCACAGACACACATATGTATATCTGTCATGATGAGACAGACACCGAGGTCCTGACTCATGGCAATCAATTCAGACCTTGCAGCATTTACTGTAGAGTGTTCAGGGTTCCCTGGTGTCTGGGTCTTCTCTGGCTCCCTCAATCCACACTTTCAATCATCTCCTGGCTAACCATTTAAAATAAACCCTTCCTAAGTGGATCCCCTGTACAACCCCCACTGGTCAGATACAATTTGATTCTGGTTGACATGAACACACTGTAAAGCACTTTGATGTCCTTGCAAAACACTTTATCAATACAGTATGTCACTACTGAGCCTCAAGCAGACACAGACAGGCAGCCAGGAGTGCAAGTGCAAACAGGATACCGCCGAAATGCTCACAGTTTGCCCAACACAATATAATCATTTGTTGTTCAGGCCTCACTGGGTTCTGCAATACAGTTGTAAAAACAACAATGACCGAAAAAAGATCAGGTTCTCACAATCCCATATAAATTCATAACAGACGATTAACAGTGAGCTTCTGGAGAAATGTGTTGTACTTCTCTAAAAAGTCACGGACAAAATAAACATGAAGATGTTATGACAAAAGCCTTCCTCAGCATTCTAAGTGTGCTTTACTGTGTGGGACAGCCACCCAATTAACCAGGTGATGTGTAGGTAAAATGTGTCTTCACAGTTCACAGCATATTTATTTGACTTCCCTATACTTTACAGATGTGGCCTCATGTCGCTTCCTCGATGACAGCCATCGAGGCAACAAGGTAGAAATGCGAGGAGAAAATAAGGCAGTACCTAACATGGTGAGGCAAATGGAACACCCATGTTCAACTGAACTGAATTTTGTATTACATTGGAATTGACATGGTATTTCATCCATAAAATGTAATATTGTTTAAAAAGCCAATCCAAGGTTTTTTTTCAGGAAGATTTATAAACTATTCAGTGAAATATCCATTAGATGTGTGCAACTGTGTCTATATATATATATATATATATATATATATATATATATATATATACACACACACACATATATACATATATATACACACATATATGTATGTGTGTGTGTGTAATTACATAGAAAGATAGTATTTCTGTAGGGACTGCTTCAGTTGTCACAGTTGTATCCTATGCACAAGTGAAAAGTATTGACGAGTTCGGTAGTACAGCCACATAATGTGGCACGAGAAGGGCTGCTACAAAAAAAAAAAATTTGGCTGTGATATTTGAATATGAATACAATGTAAGTAGTCGCTTGCAAGCTTAACTTTTTATGGTGTTACATCTGTTAGGCTATATGTCATATAAGTAATAAGGTAATGTCATCCGGGTATCTTTGGCCTACTGGAAATTTCATTTTGTTTGCATTCTGTATACTACATAGTACATTTGGTCCAAATCAGTATACACTGGTAGTATAGTATGCGGTTTCAAATACAGCCCTAGAGTCAGTGTGAATGAGACCATAGATAGAACACATGCATTCACTATGCATTAGTGAATGTACTTCTTCCTCACCACTGCAGTGCAAGCAGTGTTATCCAGGATGTAGAGATCTGCGCCGCTGGCCAGCAACACCTTGCTCTGTCTGTCCTGTGTAAGCACTGCCCAACATGATGGCACCCCCTGTAGCCCTGGAGGAATAATTTCAAAATATGTCATCACAAAAGTGCATGTATTGGATTATACAAGGAACACAACACATGACACAAGGACACAACCAGACACACAAATACAGGCAGACAGACAGACTCAACGAAAATACCTGGAACCTCTGGCAAGCGACGGAGCTTAAGGTCATCGATGTTCGTGGCCAGGGTAAACCGGAACGCTCCTGTGATTATGGCAACGCCTGTTCCATATGGCGAATGGAAAACCTTGGCTTCCAGCACATGGTTCTGCAGGACTTCCTGTAAGTGTGCATGGAGGCAAAGTGAGAGTTTCACACAATGTACTAGCATGTGGCACCACAAACAGATGAAGGGGTGTGTATGTGAGTGTGTGTATTTGTGAGTGTCTTTGTGGGTGTACAAATAATGTAATCATTCATGTGCAGATCCTGTGTGTGGACTGTGTATTTGTGTGTGTGTCTTACGGTATGTTGATGTGTATATGTGCATAGTGTGTACGTGGACGTGTGTATTGTGACCTGTGAATCATGCATTTGTGTGCACAATGCAAGACACTGAAAGTGCGTGTGTAGATGTGTGGATCATATGTGTGCAGGTATGTGTGTGCGTGTGGATTGAGTGTGTGCGCGTGTCTAGACTGTATATCCATGTACATGCGTGTGTGTATGGTCATGTGCATTTGCAGTCTACACTGTGCCCTCACGTTGCCCATGCTGAAGTGCCTCTTGAATTCTCCGAACAGGTCATAGATGAGCACAGTGCCATCCTCCTGGACACACAGCAAGTCGTCGCTCACAGTCCAACCCAGGTGCTTCACTGGCCCACTCTTCCACTGTGGACATATGTGTGTGCCCCCCCCCCACACACACACATACACACACACACACACACACTTGTCAGACAGCAACAACCAGAGACAAACTATAATGACCACTCTGAACACATGCTAACCACCCCCAAACACCTACCACCCTGCACAAGACCACCTGCTAAACCCCCCCAGAGGCTAAGGCTACTCTACCCTGATCCTGGAGGCCTGCAGAGTAACAGTACCCTGGTCCTCCACCCCGGTATTTTTCCTCCCCAGCCCTTAGCATATGTATCCTGTCAGATCGTGGGCCTCGGTCCAGAGCTGAAAAGCTCTGTTAGTTTAGTTACACCACGCCTAAGACAGCCTGTGCACTACCGTGCAACTGCTTACCAAACCTGCATTCTTACAGCAGGACACAGCTTTGACACGTTACTTAATAATACACAACGTAAGCAATCAGAGCAGGAAGGCTGAGTGTCTGCGCACCGGGAAGCTAGCCATGGAGACGCCAGAGGAGGAGTAGATCTCGAGCTGGGGCCGCGCACTGGGGGAGCGCCGCTGCGGCTCCTTCAGAAGTGCTAGGAGAGAAAAACGATTATTAACAGGACTGTGGTACCGCCTGGTTCTACCGACAATACGAAGTGTGTTAAGACAACCTACCCCCCCGTCACTCACCGATCGGGCCTCCATACGGAGCTGCGGCGACCAGGCAATCTCTGAGCCCATCTCTCAAGGTCCACCCCATCTCGTACAGCTCAAACTTTCTATAAAACCGAAAATTACACCCTGACAAATACGTTCTCAACCACTGGCATTCAACAGTCACACAGCTGCAGTTAACCCATACACTGAATTCGGTAACCCACTTATGTCAGAACATCACCAACTGTGACGGAGTGCCACCAAGGAAAGTCGTGAAAGCACGCCGTGTGTAGAAACAATAGTCAGAAACGTGTATTGCTGTAGTACAGAACCAATTCCTGGCGTTTGTGCTAGTAAATGCCAGCATGTGAGTGTATAATGATACAACAAGCACGTCACTACCATGATGCACATCACTTAGGGTGTTAGCTTACTAGCTACATCGACCCACGAATCGAGAGTGAAATAGTGAAATACTAGCTGCAACATGCAACTACAAAACAAAGATGTGCACACAGCGAGCCACACTCCAAACAGCAAAAGTTGGCTGTATTATTATTATTTATTATATTATATTATTTAGCTAGACACCAAGCTAAACCGCTTAAACGCAATGCAGCCTGCTAGCTAACGTTAGCTAAGAAGCTAGCTGGCTATTCATGCAACTTCTTCTGAGCAGCAGAAAAAGCTTGTCCAAACCTGTAGAAAGCTTCCCCCAGCGGATTCCAGTTTGCAGTGACGAACGCCATATTGACCGCTGTTGATCTCTTTCATTCGAACGGATCGGGGTTTGGTGACTGTACCCCTATTGTTTTTGTCACCTGCTCCTCAGCTGACCGACCAATGCCAATCCTTCCGCTTCCTCGTTACGATTTGGCTCTATAGCGACGCCTTCCGCCGAACATAACACACAAGTCTTGAGTGGGTTCTGTAGGTCAATCTGCTTTTCTTCGTATGGAATGTTTGAAACATGCGAAGAGCATTTAGTTTGTTTCTTGTATATGTATAGATACGTGTGCATCTTTACTAGTCAACCAAATTCGTTTACTTCGGGATGAAGGACCAAGGGACTACAGTGCAAATTTTAGACCATATTCTCAGGCCACTAGTGCTTTGAAGTTTACGGGCAATTTCTCAATGTTGGCGACTTAGATATTTTCAACTGAAGCACAAATTAAAGAGCAACTTTATTTGCAAACAATTCAGAGGAATGTACAATTAAACAGAACACCATAAACACCCACCTTTCTATTTACAAATAGAAAATTATTACTCAAATTTTAAACATTGCACTTTTGAAAAATTACATTTTTATAGAACAATGTACTCAGTTGTACATTTTCTGGAAATTATTCAGGATATCTATAACTGATATTAATTAATATGTTTATAGTAGTAGTGCTGATGCGTAACACATGTTCACATCAACCATTGTGCAGTTAAGAGGATATTTTATAAATCTATTTTTATCAGAGTTTATCATTTATAATTGATAATGGATCATGCCAGCGGAGTTTGTAAGACTATCATTTGTTCTCATTCAAGACATAGGACCTTATTCTATATAAACCTTCTGGTCTCCATAATCATTGACTTCTCTTTAAATGGATGAAACACAAAATAATAGGTAACAACAAATTTGCCATCAACATCAAAGATTTTCTAGTTTGAGGGTGTGGCCAGTTTTTTGATGAGAGGCTAAACATCATTGCAAATTTGATCGGGAAGAATCTGCAAGATGAAACCACCTACCAAGACAATGTTTATTTAAAAATGAACCAGTACCGTTCAATTTTGCCAGCCATTTCCCCTCTAGCGCTAAAATGTTGTTACTGTGTCTTGTGCACTTGATGAGCACTTCCTCTACTTACTGCCAAAATCAAAACCTGACCTTGGCAGGGAAATTGTCTTCCACTTTTAAAAAAAGACTCTTTATTGCAGTATATGACTATACCAAAATATGATCAAAATATAGGGAACCAATGTTTGCAAAAAGAACCAATGTTTGCAAAAAGATATGCAGCTTTAAGTATTCCTGAAACACATAGACACACATGCAGACATGCACACACACACACACACGCTCACTCACTCACTCACTCACTCACTCACTCACTCACTCACTCACTCACTCACTCACTCACACACACACATACATTTTCATAAATGATAAATAAACCTAACCATTCATTCAACAAAACAGTTTAAGGGAAACAAATGCATTTTTTGCCAATGACATTCAGCAAAACAAAGGGATTTCAGGCCTGGAGACTAAAAATACATCTTTTCCCACCTGAGAATTCCTTGACTGATGCTGCTGATTGAAATATGAAAGTGTAAACAATTTGGGGCTAATGATAAAAGGTCCTTCTGAAACAAGATGTGCTTTACGTCTTGTGAACTTGAGTAATGTCACTCAAACCAATACAAACTACATCCCACAAAGAAGTTTCTGATTCTGCCAACTGAAGCACATGGAATGTTAGTTTAAATCAAGCAAATCTGTTTTAAATTAGCCAAAAGACAGTGTTCCAGGTGCAGAGAGACCAGTTGTTTGCTGAATTATGATAATCTACCCTTTAATGCCTCCAGCCCTGACTGCAAACTGAAATCCTAAAAGTACAAGTATATTCCCATTTTCATTAAAACAAACTGCACTAGTTTGTCCCTGTAGTGAAACCATTTAATACATTCACCGCTATGCTGTTTCAATGTAGGGTAAAAATACAGTCTATAGCTCTGATTTACCATAGTTATAAATGTCAATGACTGAAAAGAGTGCTTCGCTAATGAAATAATTAATAGCAGAGTGGAGTGTGGTGATTCTTTTTTTTGGGTGTACCTTTGACCTTTGAACTTCAACAGAAATTCTGGAGAGCACATCAGATTTCACCCCTAGCAAGGAACATTCCTTGCTCATTCACATAGAGATCTATTTACGTTTATAACTGGTCTTGTCATTCACTTTCCAGCCTTCATGGGGATGAACTGCAAACTGCAGGTCACCTTGTGTCAAACCCTGTGCAGTCTTTAATGTTCTTCACCTGCACTCTTTTGTTGAAGGCATCTCCTTTACTAAGGGAAAGATCAATAGGACAGCTCTCGCAAAGAACTGCTGTTAAAAAGGTTGAGGCTTAGCGTCTGATTCATGAATGAAGTTCTTGACTTGCTTTGGTG
Organism: Megalops cyprinoides; assembly: GCF_013368585.1. NCBI lineage: Eukaryota > Metazoa > Chordata > Actinopteri > Elopiformes > Megalopidae > Megalops > Megalops cyprinoides. The sequence goes on from NC_050593.1 coordinate 5,409,564, forward strand.
AATATCATACACGTTTCCTTCTTCTAGTTTGTTTTCTTCAGTCCAGGTATAGTCAGCTCGTACCTATAGAGACAAACAGAAGAGTGAGGAACCACTGATGGCTTAGATTTAAATATGAGGCAATTCCTGAAGTGTCCAGCAGGTGGAAATATTATGCTGATTGTTGTTCAATGGGCACTGTTTTGTTTCCTTTTTAACTGGAACATGCAATGGCATTTAGATAAGGCTGTTTTTCATATTTCTTTATATGGTTTCAGCTTGCCTGCATGCATTCTTCACCGAAGTAAAATTTCCACATATGAGGAAATTAATTAAACCACATTGTCTCATGTGAATAAACATCTTTGTTCATTCTCAGCTCTGCCTTATAAGTGAAGCCAGCAGGGATCTTGTGGGCTAAGATGCAGGTCCATTTGCTCTCTGCACTAAATACCACCACGTCACTGGCTCCTGCTTAATATTGTTTATGCTCTGTACAATGTAGACCAGATCTATTTGTTAGTCTAATGATGCACCCAGTTCAGACTGGTTTGGCAGGAACATCTTGGCTCATGAATGCTAAGCCGGATGCTAGAAGGGTGGGCGTGGGGTGCAGAGAATGTAGAGGAATACAATCTGTTGTGGCACAGACATCTTCCTTTGAGATAAACGGGGACAAATGTTAGGGGGAGGTGATGTGCAGTGTGAGAATGACTTTTTCAGTGCAGCTCACCATTCTGTAAAGCCTTTCACCAGATCCAGTCCAGATAAATCAACCAGTACCTGCAGAGAGAAGACAAAAAGACAGCTCATGAGTTTAGGGGTTACTGGAAACCAAGCCATAACAATGGAAACAATGCCATGGAAAGGCATAGAATGCATCTTGTTTGGTTTTATTAGGGGTTCTAGAACAACAGGCACTCCATCTGTGCATCTGTTCAGCATTCCATATTGGTTGAGCACACGACATGTAATTTTGTATGATCCTATATCTGTGGTGATAGAGCTCTTATACTTACACTATGCTGAGGATTAACACAGTGACATTTTTTAAAGTACGTTTTTCATTTTTGTTTTCTAGAATTCTTAAATCGATGCCATCACAACAGTCTTTACTGCCAATGTTGCTATTACTGATACCATTCCAATGTCCTTCCGTTCCCGTGTGTGGAACATTCTGTTGTTCTTGACTGAAACGTCCAACTTCCTGGTCTTTGCCTCTTCCAGGGACACAGCAAATTCAAACCTGAGAGAGAGATTAGTGTTTGATAAAGAGATTATTCAATGTGACATAACTTCATTGGAAGACATTTTTTAAAAAAAGAGGTTGACATTCACCCTGGTGAGAACTCTTACTTCTCATTGAAGACAGGATCCACTGTCTTTTTCTTTACTTGTGTTCTCATCCTGTGCTTCCAGGACTGATCTGGGAGCAGGTAGAGTCGGACATAGGCATCTGAGCCATTCTCACTACAGGGAAACAAGTTTCTATAGAAGAATAAAACTTATTTTAGTATTCTTCAAGACAACAAACAAGCTTGTATTACTTTTAATGAAGTTATTTGGAGTAGATGTTAGGGCTCTGAACAACTGACCAGAAAGCTGAAGGGTTAAAAATTCTTCTGATTGAGACTGCGTAAGGGATAATAATTCACTGTGCAGGTCTAATGCTGGCAAAAGCAGAAGGAGAATGAGATTTTGAAACAGATGGACTGATAAGCAGAGGACTTAAGTCTACACTTAGGAGACTTGGATGAGAAGGATAAAATAACATTGAACATGAAAAGGAGTTTAATGGAGCAGGTCATTTACATTATGCTAACCAAGATTACAGTGATAAACATAAGGAATCAAATCTGAACTTGGAGATGTGAAATGTACACTTCTACAAATTCTGCAAGAATACTAAAAGCAGAAGACTCTTGAAGAGTATCCCGGACAAGAAATTGGGCAGGAATCTACAGTGGCCAACAGGTTTTAAGAAGAAGTGGTGATTCAAGAGGTGACAGGTGACGTTATCAGAGTGGGATGAAAGTTTAAGATAAAGATGGTTAGAACACACCCAGGAGGAGATTTCCAAAAGATATGAAATTAAATGAAATCATGGAAACCTGAGGATTAAAAAGTGGAAGAGAAACCAGTGTCTTATCAACAGAATTAAAATGTGATTAAAGAAGCCATAGTAAAGGATGAGAGAACTTCTGGAATCAGAAGTAAAGAGAACTGAAGAAGACCAAGAACAGAGCCTTGCAGTACTACAGTAGAAACTGATGGTCATTGTTAAAAAATATATTCACTGTTTTATCTTGATTCGTTCATTTAACAATTAAATTGTGAACTTACCTTAGGAGACACATTTGTTTCTCAATTTGTTTCTGAAGAATGTTAGCACTTCAAAAATAAGGAGGTATACTAAAAGACATAAGGTTTGGGTTGCAGAAAATAGCTAAGCAGTTAGCTTAGCTAGCTTTTTCAAGTGAATGTGCACAAAGGCCTGGGGTGGCAGACTCACCTGCAGGAGTCAACAAGAACGATTAAACGATTCTTAAGGGTGGCATATCGCACTGTCAGCCGTATCTCCCCAAAACTCCCCTGGTGGTTCATAATGGCCCTGGGTTGAACACACACACACAAATAGATGTCAAAACAGCTTGTTGATAACACTCTCCCTAAACAGCTAATACATAAAAACATTGACACACAACTAGTTGTGAGAATCCTTTTTGCCTAAAACATTGTCAACGCTCTTATTCAGGCACAATTTGTGTAGTGCAGCAGGTACATGCAGAGAGTTGATTATCTTGTTTAGCCCACCAGGTTCATTACTTGGTAGCGACCCGTAGTGGCCCAAGAGTCAAAATGTGCAACTTACTCTGGAAAGGGGGAGCCCTCGGTCAGGTCGAAGCGTGACGAGGCAATGGAGTTCTCAGAGAGCAGGCTGTGCGAGTCGTACCGCCGGAGGTCTCTCAAGGACGGGGTCCCGGGGGCCGGGGACCTCCTCTCAAATGATCCACTGGGCTGGAGGGATGCCCGGCCATGGGAGCGGTATTCTGTATACAGCCCATTGATGGAGCTACCATGGGAGGCAGCTTGCGGGGGCTCGACGGACAGGGCCTCACTGGGCTGGGCTTGAGGTGTGGGGGAGGGGGAAATGGAAGCAGCGGGGGATGGGGAGGGTCTCAGCTCAGACACTCCCCGGTCCTGTTGCCTTATATGGGGTTGGGACTGTACTTGAGGCTGAGGCTGGATTTGGGGCTGCGGTGGAGGCTGGGATTGAGGTTGAGAATGAGACTGGGACTGAGGCTGGAATTGAGGCTGGGATTGAGGCTGGGCTCGAGTCTGAAGGGGTGGTTTGGAAACCAATGGCTTTGGCTCTGGCTTCTCCAGCTTCAGGATCTAGCAAAAGCAGAGTGGCACAGGGACACCATCAAACACACACCAACAGTCCCCTTGACCCAGTCACACAGCATCTCCTCCTAAATAACTTTCCAGAGAATGGCACGCACTTCACAGCTCTGATAACCAGTTTGTTTCAGTGTAATTTCTGTTTTGTGTTTCCACTTTTTGTTTCTATGCAATGAGCCACTCTGAGATTACAATGCTGTGTAACCACATTTTACCTCATCATTGCCCCTATCATTACCCCTGCCTGAAAGTTACTTGGAAGTTGAGTCATATTTCTTTACAGCTCAATTTAATGTAAAGTGCAACTGAAATATGAACCAGTTTCCAAGTAACACTCACAGTTCAATGCTGCAATGCTGCAATGCAGAACAATGCTGTAACAATAATACATTATCAGTGAGGGGGAAGTCACGGTCTGTAGATTTCATCTGGCAACACTGGGAATGTTTTGATGGCTTTCAGTGATCAAACTCCATGACAACAGCAGCAAGTTCCTATCCAGACTGATCTGATCAACACCATAAGGTGTCCTTGTTACCTTCAGTCTATTCCATTTTACAGAATACCATTAAGACACAGCGACAAAAGGCCACTCTCAGAGCTCTGTTTACTTGACTGGTATTATGTGACTGGGGTGTTGCCATTTTGATTGTAGACAAGAGCCCGAATATGAAGAACAAACAAGCCAAAAAGAGTTTGACTTGGAGGGACTTGACTCAATTTCATGCTGTTGGTGTTGGGAATGAAGACAAACAGTGCTGAGTGCTCTACAAACACAGCATGTACTCTGCCCTGCACGTGTGTCCTCCAGTGCTCTGCAAGCCATTCTGGATACTCATGTCACTTTCACACTTGGTCTGTTTTGCTGGTCCGAACTTGAGTGTGATTATTCCCCCCTCCCCCTGCCCCCACTGATCTCCGTTCTCATTACATTTTTTGGTTGCGAACCCTGGTCCGTTTACATCATCAACACGTAAGGTTGTGTTTTGTGTTGTGTACCGTTTTGTGTCGCTAGGCAACGACACAAAAGGGGGGCGGGGCAAAATGGAAAGCCACAATAGTTTTCTTATTCATCTTTTTGTTAATATGGTGTCAGCACCAAAATAACCGTGTTCGACATTTTCACTACGCCATAATTGCTTCCCGCTGTCTGAGAGTGATACAAGCTGCTCGGATAAGGAGGTTTTTGTGGAGACGGGCAAACAACAAGCAAATAACAAATTACACGTCATCAATAGCGTTTACTTCCTGGTTTTAGATTGGATAGCTTTCACACCAAATGCAAACCGCACTGGAGTTCAAGTGTACCCCAGACTGCCATTTTCTGGAGGACTCGGGTACGGAAAACAGCGTTCACATCAACAAAACGAACCGAACTAACGGCTCAAGCGGACTCGGGTCTGCACCAAAAGTTGTAGTGTGAAAGCACCCTCAGAAAGCAATAGAGTTGATGTACATTTACAGACTCAGAGCAGACAATGATGGGAGAGTGAGTCATGACAAAACACATCATGGCTGGACCTCACCATTGCCTGCTTGAACCAATTGTTTTAAGGGGCTAGTGCAGCTCCATTCTCGCATTACTAAGCAGGGGCAGTCTGGCTCTCTCACCCTGAGGGTGGTCTTCATCTTGATCTGGCTGTTGGCGCCGGAGCGCTCTAGCAGGAAGCGCTGATCCAGGGTCAGATCTGAGGCTTGAAGAAGGCGTGTGAGCGGCAGAGAAAGCGTGCCCAAAAGAGTCTTCTTTTCATGCTCCTTAATCTGAAGGAATGAGCAGGAATTCAGACCCAGTGAGAAGTGGACTTAAACACAGTGAGTACTTACACAAAATGAGTACTGGACCTACACAGAAAGTACTGGAATTACACACAATGAATACTGGACTTGCATAGCAAGTACTGGAATTACACACAATGGACACACAGTGAGAGCAGAGTGGTCTGGCAGGAACTGTTATTGAATTATTGCTCGATAGGCTAGAACCACAGTTTTGAATTTTATGCAAGCCATAATAATTAGAGACAGCACAGTATTTTGGTTGGTTGTAGATCATTTGAGTCGCTGCATTCTGAATCAGCTGGAGAGGCCTGATGGACCATGCCTAGAGACCAGAGAGAAGAGCATTGCAGCAGTCCACTCTAGAAAGCATGATGGCCTGGACCAGGGGTTCTGCTGTGTTGGTAGTAAGACACACTCACATTTTTAGAAGTAAAACAACAGAAATCTGCGGCTCTGTGTCACTGCAGCTGTATTAGAAGCACAGGTTAGTCCCCGGCACCACCACCAGTCCCTTGACAGTCCGGTATGCTGACACAGTCAGACTATCAAGGGTAAAGGAAAAGGTCATACAATGGTGCAGACTCAGCTGGCATGGAGCGCAGCTGAACTTGTGGGAGACTGAGCTTGAAGTGTTTACTGATCATCCAATTAGACACATCATTAAGGCATGTCTTGATGTGAGAGGCAGTATGGTCTTTGGTAGGTGGAAATGAGAGAGGGAGTTGTGTATCATTTGTATACCAATAGAAAGAGAAGCCATGCGAGGGGATAACCAAATAGAGATTTGGCACAACATACACACAATGAGTATTTGACTAACACAATGAATACTGGACTTATACAAAATGTGTACTAGATTTACATGTCATGAGCACTGGACTGACACACACAGCACTGGCTTTACACACTAGACACCTAAGGTAGCACAGACCACTATGTAGATAAACAAGACAATGATCTGCTCCAAGGCAACTGGATGCATTACCTCAGCACTAAGTTCAGCAACACTGAAGTGCCTTGTGTAGGATGAAACAGTCAGCTGTTCTGATGAAAAAGATGATTTTATCCGACAGAGAGTACCTGAAATTTGATTAACTACTTCAAGTACTTTGAGTTTTACCTATTGATTGTATTGGGCTGACTGTATTTTGACTTTCCATTCCTGGACCTCAGTGAGCCAGCAAGGTAGTACCTTGATCCGATTACAGTCCCTTAGAGACCACTGTAATGGGTAAACACATCTTTAATGTTGAAGAAACATAAAAAAATCAACTTCATCCACCAAAAGGATAGCACTACTGACTGTATTTAAAGATGGTATGTTGCAGGACCATGAATGTCTGTGTTGGGGAAATTGCATTGCTAATCTCACAAAGCAAAGGAGCTATAACCAAGAGCCTTACACTCCACAGACATCAGTTTTGCGTCTCTGGTTGCTGTGTTGTAATTTTCACACCATTGTTCGGCTGGGTGGAGCAGGGGTTTGACCACACCACAGCCAGCGCTGCTAGGCAAACACTCTACACCAGGGCCACAGTGCAGGGTACTTCTAACCTGGGCACACCCAGCACCTGCATGCCATCTTGTCTGTATTACAGCCTTGAGCTGCAGACCTTAGAACTCAGAACCAGTAGGTGTTAGGCTCATGCTGCAATTTTCAGACACCGTTCTAGTAAAAGGAATGCCTGGATTGGTGCTATATCTGAATCATTGATCAAATGATAAGGTCACTTACATGAATATGCCCACTAATGAGCACTCAGGGACATGTTATGGTTGTTTTTGTCAAGAAGCAGCCATTTCTTCTCATCTCCAAGAGAACACCCGCAGTGACAATGAAGCTGCCTCAATCCATGAAAACAACCAGGTGCTTATTTAATATAAAACCTGCAGGGATGTTAACCCCTAAAATGCTAGCGCAATAGAGGAAAAAGCTTGTAATGGAGAGCCCAGTGTTTGTGGGAAGGTGGCATTTGAGATCATAGGAAATAGTACAATGATATCCAGGATTTGGACCCCATCAAGTTCCAGTGGCTATGCACATGGAGGCACCTATGGTGGGTGAGGGTGGAGGTTATTGATGATTTGGTTTGATAGGTGTGATTTGGCAAGTTAAAAATCCTGGCAGTGATCATAAAGTGTGATAACTGAAGGGCACTGCCTGCATGCCTAAGGACGACACCACAGCACGATACCTGAACATTCAGCTGCTGGTTCATGACGCTGTGTACGAAGAACGTGAAACACTCCTCCCAGATTGGATCCTTGGATGCGTACACAACCTTCCGGGGACCAAGGACAGACCAGATTTTAAAACCAAGTGGCTTTAGTAGTTTTAGATGCAAAGTGGCACTGAGAATACTTTCATGTGAACTTAATATCACCACCTTCACTATTCACCATAATACAACTGAATGACAATGTGAGACTACTCTACAATAACTCTGTGATAGCTGCAACAATGAGGAAACGGAGAGTCCACACACCTTGCTCTTCTGAGTCTGTTTGTCGATGGAAAATTCCACATAGGAATTGGGGTTGGCATTTCTCCTTGTGAGCTACAAACAAAGAACCAAACAGTGGAGTTAGTTTTTTGCAGTTTTTGTAGTGTACTGTAACTCACTCGTGATGGACAAAAGGCTCAGCGTACACACACACAACTGCAAGCAAGCAGAGTAACAGGGGAGTATACTGGTTCCTTGCGCAATACCTATAGGAACTTAGCAATGAAATGGCTGGATATTGATAAATTAGCACAAGCAAAAGGAAAAAAAAACATTAAAACACATTTGCCAATGATTTATGCTGTTTTGTTTGATTCCAAACTTTCATTATTTAAGGGAACAATCCAAAGAAATACTAGAACAGGGAGTGCTTTCACAAAAGCAGGAATGTACCATAAAAGCAGGAATGTACTATAATTCATTTGCTCGGCAGAAATCCTTACCTTACATAGCTTACATTTTTCTGTTTTTTTCTCCATGTTAAGATCCTTGCCAAAGGGCAAGATGACAACAATTAGGCATTGAACCTACACACCTCTGGGCGCAAGCCAATTTCCTGAACCATTACGCTATATTTTGAGGACTGCTGAAGGATACTAAGACAGTCCCTTGTTAGAACGACACCTCCGTGAGGCATTTGTCTGGGTTACCAAACAGATGGAATGGTCTATCACACAATGTAGTGTTAACATAAGGCCAGCAGGGGGAGCACAATATGTAAGGTGACACAAGTGAGAGAGCCTCTGCTGATGAGTCATAGAGAACTGACATAGAATCCAGGGACACACACCCTGCTATAGTGAGATTCCTATACCCCCCCCCCCCACACACACACTTTCAAGCTTACAGAACTGGCCTAACAAGAAAAACCTTAGCCTTGTTTAGCCTTGCTATATAGCTGTGTGTCAGGCCTGCCACATTCAGCCAGGCCTAGACACTTGAAAACCATATGCTAAACTGACATCAGTATGCATGGGTAGCAGGGAAGAGCCTGGCTGTTCCAGGGGTAAGTTACCTGCTGCTTATATTATCTCAGATTGGCGGATAGTTGTCATTAACCTTCATGTTCCTTTTAATATGAACATGTAGTGGTCAAGGAATGGGATTCATAACATAAATGTTGCTCATTTGAGCCCTAGATGAACCACTGCTGTAGTACCCTTAAGCAAGGCATTTAACCAAGTTTGCCTGAGTAAATACACATCTGTATTAATGGATAATATAAACTAAACTATATAATTCACTCTGGATAAAAGTTTGCGCTAAGCAAATGTATTATAAAATAATGTAGTTTCTGATGTAAACAGGACATTGGGCTACATTGCTAACATCCTATTCAAGCAGCAAGCTCAGTGCTTTCTCTTCTTGCGTCTCTCCTTACCCTGGCTTCTTTGGAGGCCTTGCCAGTCTTCTCATTATGGCTGAATTCGGTGTGGTCTTTCTGCATTGGACATAGATTGGATTCAACCAGGCATGTCTACATGCCACAATCAACACAATACAATTAGCGCCAGTGGGGACAACAGCTTTCTACCAGACTTCTACTATGACTGATATTTCCATTATTATTACACTGCAAAATTGCTCAGAGGCATAACAGGAACAACATATTAACGATAATTCTCCAGTGAAAGAAGCTAATCAGGATACAAATGACAGCGCTGTAAGATTCCATAGCTGATACAGTGACGATCATGATGTCACAATGATATTAGTAGTGTCAGTGCACTCACTGGCAGGTTGGAGGCGCAGTCCAGGTAGACGGCGAGCATCGCACACGCAAGGCCATCTGGGGTCTGAAAAAAAAAACAAAAACATGGGGGTGGTTACCTATGCACTGCAATGGTGCATTATCAGGGTTTCAAACACAGCGACAGGGGCAGACAGGTCTCCAGGTCCCAGCTACATCCAGGTTCCTGCCGACTGTTCCATTTTCAGCTCATTTAACCTCCTGTTTTTTCCACTGAAAACAAATGACCCACTTTTCCACATGGTTCAGGGAGTCTATGATGGTGACAAAGGATTCACATGATCTTAGAAATGTTGCATGGTGACTTTGGGTGCTGGGCTGTCTTAGGCGTCGTCCTGTGAAGCCATTAGCTGCCTGCCCTGTTCTGCCACAGACTGAATTTTCTGAATCAAACTTTGTCCTACCACTACCACTCTAAACTAGACCAAAGTGGCCTAGGAAATAATATCAGATGTGTGATCAGACTATGATTTGTACCACATTCAGAGAGGGAAGCAGCCAATTGCCTGCTAAAGTGTACAACTGTGGAGCATTAGTCATTTGAAAAACACAAATGGGACATGTAGGAACCCAGCCTTGTTGAACTGGAGTAGCCAGCTTGTGTGATGTGAAGTGTTCTGTGAAACCACAGAATGCCTGTCTCATGACAGAACAGTACGAGTGTGTTGTATACTTAGAAAGAAGAACAAGAAAATAAAATGTAATGATCCAATGCAGTTTTATAGTGCAACAAGCCTGTTTAGTGTGAGAGAGCCAGCAGTGTAAAGAACACTGTGAATGCTCAGAATAAGAACGAAGGGTGTGCGTGTGTGTGTGTGTGTGTGTGTGTGTCTGGGGGGCCTACCTCTACCAGCTCGCTCTGGTCCTTCTGCAGAGACATCCACTGCAGGTTCAGGTGCACTTTGCCGCTGTCTGCCTCCTCCAGGGTGAACCACTGCAGAGGAGAAAGCAGGATGAAGCAGCCCTTTCACACCGAGCTCCCAGCTGCTGCCACAGCCTGCTCTCCTCAGCTACATTTACATTACATTTACATTAACCACTTACCACACTCTTATGCAGAGCTACAAAAGTGCATACAAAAAGGCTAAGCTAAGAGTAGAAACAACACCAAATCATCAGTGTCACAACCATTTGTAGGAGATATTACATAACATACAGCAGTCTGCTAAGCGTCATGGTAGGAGCATAAGGATATAGGGATTTTACTTTGGAAATATTTGAGAAGCCAGGTCTACAGTTTTCAGCGGTAAAATGGACAGACTTGGCTCTCCTGACTGTTTTGGGGCCAGAGTAGAGAAGAGATTTGACTGAGAAGATGGACCCTTTCAGGAAGGGTTGGAAAGGTGACCAGATTCAAGAGCAGAATGGCTGGGATATAAGTTTTGATAATAGTCTGAAGGTAATCTCCAGTCACCTCCTGACCCATCTGGACAGGAATCAGGGGTAATGAAGTGGTAAAATCATCCCACTATTATGTCAGTGGTTTAGATCAGAGGTTTTCAACCTATTTGGGGCTAAGGCATATCAAAGATCAAAGCAGACAGTCAAGGCACACCAACTTAAAGTTGGTTTTTGACTATGAAGAATGTCACACACTATGCTATAATGTCATTAGCGAGATTTGACCCATATTGCACTACAGCAGACTGTCAAATAATTATCAAACAGACAGTTAAATCAGACAGGCAATCATATAATTTATTAAAAATGCATTGAAGTGCATTGGAGCAAGAATTGTCCGACATAGTGTGGCATCATGAAGAGCAACATACTAAAATAAAATAAATAAAATAAAACAAAACATTACTCCATTAACCCTTTTGCATGTATGGTCATTCCGGTGTGATTTGCTGTTTAGCGTGTATGCTAAAACCGGTGCAATTAGAACACTAGATTGGAAAAATTCTGACTAATTTTAGCTTTGAGGAAACAGCGGTTTAACGTAACATGCACGCTACATAGCATAAAAATAAGTTACATGCGAAAGGGTTAATAGCACAGTCTTTTCACAGAGTATAAGTACACACACACACCTATATAAAAGTACATCGAGTTCCTCAAAATTCCAAGGCACACTTCACTTTGCCTCACGGCACACCAGTGTGACTGGTTGAGAACCACTGGTTTAGATAATGCACCACAAGGACATGGGTTTAACTCCTATGTGGGATACTATTGTATCCCTGAGAAGGTTATTCTACCAAAACTGTACAAGTAAAATAGATTATGCAAACAGCTTATGCTCTGTGTAATATCCAAGGCTGTAGGTGTTGTGACGCGTCATGGATAAGGGTGTTGTGAAGGAGTAGCCCTTCACCTCACCCCCAACAGGTTAAATGTTTGTTAATTGTTTAATTGGTTAAATTGAGGATCCTCATTGTCTACTTTCCATCTTGTAAAATAAGCGCTTCATTCAATCAATTACAACTGGGACAGGTTTTATGTTTCTTGATTTAATGATTGTTTCATTGTTTTGTTTGTCTTTGTCTGAGAGCCAGTTAACTGGTCACACCTGCACTAATTAAGGCTTGTTATATACAGGTGTGTGGCCAGGTTCAGAGATTGCTGCAAGCCATTTTGCTGTGGGTTTTAGACTGGTTCTCCTGTGTTTGTGTGTTTTTTTTTAAATAAATTGTGTTTTTTGTAAAGTTTTTCTCCTTCTGCTAATTTATGCGCAGAGCATCGGCCAGCTCTGTTACAGGTGTCCACTATGCAAATTATTGCCAAGCAACAAAAGCGCCAACAGTGTTAATGACAGAACCATTACCATGTCAGCAAAAAAACACCAACGCCAGCAACTACAGCATGATAAGCAGCAGAATGACAATAAAACACCAGTACCCAAACCAACAACATCAACACCAAAAATAACATTAGCCCATATCAGCAGCAACATCAATGGTAGCACAATCAAGAGCAGCAACAACAACAACACCACAAACATTGCTATGATCATCAGCAGCTGGAATGCCAGCTGACCCTGTTCCATTGCTGTAGTCCCAGGCAGTCTCCAGCTGATCCCTTTGTGTGTCTCAGCTTCTCATAGAGAAAGGCCGTATACGCCATATAAAACTGTTCTGTGGCCTGTAATATGGTTTTCTCACCTTATCTAAAACACGCTCCTTCTTCACATCTCCACAATCCAGACTTATCCTAGGGGAAGAGATCAAAAACCCAGTGGTTCCAGTGAAGTCCTACAGCTTCTCTGCCACAAAATGCCAACCTTCAATAATGAATTCCCACATTGTGTAAAAATTTATGTAGAAGTTAACGGATTTACTCTGTTGTGATTGTGTGTTTTACAACCATTCTAGTAATGGTTGTTTGTGTGGTTTTCTTGTAATTGAACTAAACTGACTTATCTTTAGGTAATGGGAATTTCCCACGCATGTGACCCCAAGTGACTTTACCTGCCCCCAGGTGACCTTACCTGCCGAGGAAGTCATCCTTGTCCGTGTCCTCATCATACAATTCTACCTCCAGCTCCTGCCCAGGGGCCTCGTGAATTACAAACTGCAAAAGACAAACCAACACATCAACAACCCCAACTAGAGACACCACCATGGAAATACCTCTACAGTCACGCTTTCCCAAATGTCAACAGGTGACACAGAACCTGCTCCATAAAGATTTCCTCCATTCAATGTTAATGTCCACATACTATTCAGGTATAGTCACAGATATAGTCAGATATGATTATAATCATAAGTTAGTAACTATATCATTGATTGCTTTGTGCCAAGGAAGGTTCCTGTGAGCCACCCAAGCTCAGACACACCACAGCCCTGGCAGCTGACTGGCCGTACCTCATACACCTCATTCCAGTGGGGGTCTAGGTTCTGCTTGATGGTCTTACTGCGGAACTGGCTGTTGCCCACCCTCAGGATGGCATAGGGGTCTGACTTGCCCTTCACTATACCCATCATGTAGGTGTCCTTTGCCATCAGGTCCTGTGCTTCCACAAGGTGCACCCTCACCACACCCTGAAACCCACCACAAACAACAAGTTAAGCCTGCAACCCATGACATGTTAACCCCAAAACCCACCGCAATGCCCAACATGTTAACCCTGAAATGCACTACCAACCAACATGTCCAACATGTCATCCTTGAAACTCCCAATGATCCTGCAATAGGATACCCCTGAAACCCATCACAACCCCTAACATCTTACCCCTGAAATCCATCACAACCTTCAAAAAGTTACCCCTGAAACCCAGAATTACTCCCAATATATTACCTCTGATAGAAGTCACCCCGAAACTCAACACAACCCACAGTACCTCAACCACCCCTCCATCAGAGACAAAATGAAGGCACCGCTGGCAGTGCAGGTACTGTGCTCGAGCATAATACTCACGCGGGGCAGTGGGAACCTCATTTGGTCCACCTTCACCTGGTCTATCAGAGGTATGCACATGCGGTTGGGCAGCACCATGATGGAAGCAATGATGTCCATGATGGCCGACTCTGAGAGGTGACTGAGGGGGAGATGGGGGGCACAGCCAATGTTAACGTTTAATCAAATGGGTCATTAGTGATTTATCTAGTGAACTGACAAACTCTCATTTACAAGCCTTCATTTGTGCATATTCTGCTGTTTGTTTCCTTTCCACTGTTTGAAACTATGGTCTCTCAATTGCCTTTTTATGCAGCCAGGTACTCATTTTATTCTGAAGTTAGTTCTGCGTTATCTAGTTTTTCAGTTCCTTCTAAAAACACATTCTTTCCAGCAGTACAAATGCAATGAAAAAATGCACAACAAATCCAATTTGATATATTAACAGACAAATCAATAAGAAGAGCCTCATCTACACTTGTTATTGGGTAGGAATATCCTTTTCTTCAGTGTTTAGAGGACACATGCATGCCTAACCTTTGGTGTAACAGGTAATCAACCAAACACAGCATACCTTAGGGCTGGAGTATCTAGCAGGTTTGTCATTCCAGTCCAGTTGATTTCCAGTTTCTAAAATTAATGTGATAGTCAAGGATACTGCAATAAGGATGTGATGTAGGTGCTGAAATGGTTTGAAAACGAAGTACATTTTATCATCATAAATTAACTGGAAGTAAATTTTTGATTCGATTGTAATCAATTCCTAAGTAAAAATAAATAAATAAATAAATATGGTTACATTGTTAGGTGTCTTTGACAAATAATTAATATACCATTTTCAAATAACAGACAAAAATAAAATCAAACAGAAGAAATATAATTAAATATGATTGCTCCTCCTCACCGGTCGACGAATGAAGAACATGGTGATGCCTCCCACCAGGGGGGACTGGCCAATCAGAGGCTCCAGAATCACACGTAGCATTCCATAGAGCTAAGAGAAAGACTGATTGCACTTATTTTCCTGAGAATCATGATGGTGTAATGCACCCTCTGACGCAGACGCAGGTGTTTACAGCATAGATACACTGCCAATGCAACACTTTTCCAAACCTGGCACGACACTCGAGGGGCACCATTTCTTTAGCTGTCATCATTTTTTAATCTTTCTGCTGGCATGACTTCTGGAATGAAGAGGTCACCTGTGGTACTTGGTCGTCAGCCAGATGTGTGAAATTCCATAAAAAGCAGCTAGATGAATGCTACAGCTGTCACTGTCATAGTCTGATGATCTGACAGTTTTACTTTTAGTCTTTACCAAAGCTGATATTTCTTTAATTGGCTTAAATTAGCTGCCAAAGTCCTATGAGGCAAAAGCAAACCAGGTAGCAGTCATCTCAACCATAAATATTCCAGTTATGATAGTCATATTCTCATAAATTGGAGAATGCATTTTATCTATGATGTTAATAATCATGATGAGCCACTAAGAGGGCGTGTTCATTATCGGCCAAAACTCTACTCTCCATACTACAATTAATTACTCTCACTGAGTTTAAACAACATGGGAATACAATCTGTGCAGGCAATTTAAAGAACAATATTCATAAATTGAATATCTGGATATATGTCATACCTACCCAGCCAAGCCATGGAAGTAATTAAACTGAACAATTCAGGAAGCAGTCAGAATTAAAAGCTGCACTATATGCATAGTGGTTTTTCATGACCTGAGACCTTGCCCAAAGGTTGCGAACCTACTATAGCCCTGGCCACCAAAAGTTAAGGGAGGATTCAGCCGTTCTATACCTGCAGACACAAAATGGATCCCTTTGTAGTGCATGGAACATTTGTCTTTAAACACAGCGAGAGCACAGCTTCTAGGCACTTGATTTTCATCAGATCATCAGGAGCATCATAGGAAGAGACCGGTTTAGCTAGTTTGAAAGGTGGAAACCAGAGTTTTTTCAACCACACAGATATTCATTTTTTGCAGTGGGATGATGGCGTTTGTGGTCTCTACACAGGGAAACTCTGCAACAGGGTGGGGGTGGAGGAGGTTCATAGCACACACCTGTACGCCCTTGACTCCAGCGGTGATTGGCTTCTTCACCTCTGTGCTGATGTCCACGTCCCCCACGTAGCTACATTTAACACAGATTACACTGACTGGTTATTGTGAGCAATTGCAGAATCAACATATCAGACATATCGGGTCTATTTTATGTGTAACCTGACTTATTTACCTAATTGCATGTCCAAATACATACAATACAACCACAGGGTCTGTTAGTACATGATTCTCTGTCATTATACTAACATATTTGCACATTGAACGTATAGAATCAAATGAACAGGATGCACCTGCGACCCCTCTCAGATGTTACAAAAGAGATAACAAAGGACATGCAGCTGAAATGGCAAACAGGGTTTGTTAAGGGTTAAAAACCAAATGTCAGGGATAGAATGAGAAATATGAGCTGTTAACTACTTTGGTTGCTTTGCATGCAGCTCACTGCTCAGCACCACTGCCTGTTGCTGGAAGAGCACACTGTTGGTGAGCAGCAGGACCGGTTGAAGGTTACTTTGGGTGAGACTGAAGACGGCTCTGTAAAACCAGAAATTCCTGACTGTTTTCCAGGGCCAGCCTTTAGCAGGGCTAATCTTAGTGCATTCTGAGGTTGTGGAGGGCGCACCTTAGGCTCAGGTCCAGGATCACCTCTCTCTTGTCCACCTCATCTGTGTACACTTTCACCCCAGTGATCCGGAGGGGCTGAAACACAGAATACATCATAAGTTCATGTAAACACTGCTCCCTGACCTCAAAGGGAACCTCACATTGTGCTCAGCTTCTGTAACAGCACTGTTCTTCATTATAACTTTGAGCGTTACAGTGTAGCACATATGCACATAAAACCAGTCCCCAACCATAGCTTAAGAACCTCCTCTCCTTTACATGAACCTGGTTCCTCACAGGCCTCTTTTCCACTAACACAAACTACGTGCTAGTTCTGGCCTGGTGCTAGTGTCAGTTCGGAGTTGATTCAACTTGCAAACCTTCTAAGAACCGGTTTGCTTTTCCATGAGCTAGAGAGCCACCATAGAGCCACGTCATTACGTCACTGTATACATCTGTGTACGTCTCCGCTTTCCTGCTAGCGGCAAGCTAGCAGTGGTGGCTGGTGAGCTGGAAACAGGGGAAGCCCAAACACTACCTTTAAATCTACCATTACTTTCAAACTGGTCCCCTTTATACTCCTTGATTAACAATAAATAATTCACATAATAATTGACACCAATCGCGTAAATAGAGTGAATGATTATGCTCACGAAACAGCCAGATTGTCTGTAGTTTGTGTGCTTGCGAAAGCTACAACTGCAAGCTAGCGAATGTTTCATATTCCTTTCACTTCCTCTACTGAAAACCTTTGCCTTAACAGTGAGGCAGCTGAGACAGTGAGAGACAGAGGTGGCCATCTTGAAATTGGCAGTGGAGGCCCACCTTCTGTCCAAAGTGGACCTTGGTGAAGGTGAAAGTCTTGAGGTGTGGGCTGGAGGCCCGGATGGATGGCTGTATCTTCTCCTTCAGGAGCTTCTCCATGAACATACCAAAGAAAGGCCAGGCCTGCTGCAGGATCTGAAGAAGCAAGGGGTAGTCAAAGACTAGTCAGCCCGTTGAGCACTTGAGAAGAGGCTCAATGGGTCACACCTTACTCTCAGAACCACTCAGCTTCTCCTCCCGTAATATCTCAACGGGAACTAATGAGGTGGACCAAGCTGCGACCTCTTTCAAGCTGCGTTCTGTCAGAACTGGCAGATTCTAGTATAAGCAAGTTCAAGATGCATTTCATAGTGTGTCTAAGAAGTTACAAACAATGCTAATAAGGCATAGAATAACCTGCTGGGATTTCTGGTGGCTGTGAAGGACTGAGGTTCTTTAGATTATAGGCAAATGACTCTGAGTCAAAACAGAGTGGATGACTGGTTCTCATCATTATACACTCTTATGGACAGAACATGCCCGCACAGTGGCTTGATTGGCTCATGAGATACAGACACAGATACAAACAGGAAATATATTGTATACTAGCAACATATTATGTAGTTAAATAAGTTAAATAATGTAAAGACATTGTAAATACAAGCAAAACTAAACATGAGCAAATGATGGCTATATATGAAGTCAGTGTAGAGATGTACTTTACAATAGCATAAATATGTCTCTTCTATATTATATGTGTACATTTGTATTATACTGCAGATTAGACCAAATCTGTTATTTGGGCCAGTGTGGAGAAAAGCAAGAGTTGTCCACAGTACCTTATTCAACCAATCAGCCTTTTCAACATCTGGGAAATGCACCTGGGGGAGGAGACAGAGAGGTCAGTGCATGGGCTTAGAGCAGCAAGAGGTCATTGACTCATTGAGTCTTTCATGTGACATCATCCATTTTTAAGAACACCCAAAGCACTGGCACATGGGGCAACAGTGCACTGAGCTGCAGAGACATTATATTTGCTTTGCTAAGCTTTCTCTGATGAGCTTTACAAATGCTCCAAGACCTGTATGTTTTCTACATGTACTGCATTAATGTGGTATGGGAGTCTCAGCAGGTTAGTGCTACATTGCTGTGCCTGGAACAGGGCTAAATTCAAGTGCAACCTGCTCTTACTAGCAAGATTTCTGTCAGAGAGGTACAGAAACAACACATGTACCCTGCTGTGCTATCGTCATGGCTGTCTGTGTGTTTCCTCTGTATGTAATAACCATCCCTAAACCATCCCTAAAACCATCCCTATGTAGTAATCATCCCTAAATACCCTAACTTGTCAGCCTGTTCATCTGCCACTCTGATTTACAGTAATTCTAAATACCATTTTCCTTGGCAGAGTAATGAACATGAAGGCTGCTTTATTAAATGACGCACATTTATCACACAGAATATGTTCTGTATAAGAACGTCATTTCACCACCTTAAAAGTTACGTAACCAGTCATAAATACATCTGTCCACTGTCATT
Source organism: Megalops cyprinoides (assembly GCF_013368585.1). Taxonomy (NCBI): domain Eukaryota; kingdom Metazoa; phylum Chordata; class Actinopteri; order Elopiformes; family Megalopidae; genus Megalops; species Megalops cyprinoides. Next base: position 5,428,340 of record NC_050593.1, read on the forward strand.
GCGTATGCTATGCCATTATCACATAACAGTAATGGCATTAATATAACAATCCACTCTGGTAACATTCCATTATGTTTATATGTTAACTTACAATGCCATTGCCGACATACCTCATGGTAAGCCTAATCAGCTGGTATAAGTGTATACAAACTTTTATGTTGTTCTTATGAAGCCTTCATGTGGTAATGCAGGATCCTTCACTGAGTCATCGTAACACTTTGATGTGTTACTGTCTTATGAATAGGTGCTACATGAATGACGTTTGAGTGCATTGGCACTGCAGCTCCCAACCCTCACATGTTGGGAATGAAACTTCTGGCCATATGCTCTGTGGGCTAAACACAACTCCTCACTAAGGCCATGTGGTCTGAGACTGTCTGTGTGCTCTGACCGATGCCTTCATATCCACACTTGTGGTTAACCCACTATTCAGTGTGTCTGTGTAAATATGCACGTGTGTGTGTGTATATATGTGTGTGTGTGTGTGTGTGTGTGTGTGTGTGTGTGTGTGTGTGTATGCGTCTGGGAAAGGGGCTAAAGATAAGAGATGGTTTGCATTATTTACAGAGAGTAGAACTGCACTCTCAACAGGAAATGAGATGAAGCAGTGTGTGATAACCATCACATTTCCTTTTGCAAATACCTCTGTGCTTTGTAGAGACCACAGCACACTGACAGGCTAACACACAGCCCGACATGCTCACTGTCACTTCAGAGGTATCATTTATCAGGCTGTTTCCACTCTGTGCACCTCTGTGTCTTCATCTTCAAAAGGCATTGCCTTTTCGTTGAAGGCAGCTCTATGTCCATCCCCACTGCAGAGTCTGATAAAGTTGATTGCCTCCCTCAGACAGATTCTATTGGTGGGACAGCTGTGAAACCTCTGTTCTCATTCAGCAGACATCATGTTCCAGGCTGCCCTGGAACTTATTATTAATGGGGTTCTCTCAAGTCTCTCCAACAATGCCTCCTAAATTATTAATGAACTCAAACCTGTTTGGGTGTGAGTCACATGACCAACAATATCACTGATTGGCATCTGTTCCCTTGCCAACAGACACCCTGACCCAGGGAGACATATTTCACATTACCTGTTACACACCCACACAGCAGAATGGTCTGGGTTTCCTTATCTGCTTGGTTCCCTCTGGAAAGTGCACTATATTCAATTGAAAAATACACTATAACAAATAAAATTTGATTATATTCAATAATGCAATTCTTGCTTGATGGTACAGCAGCTGTACCAAACTCATGATTCAAATTGGCAACTACTACACAACACTGTAACTGTTCAGAGCACTATTTTTGTATAGACAATTTTTATAATAAAATCCATACATAGACTAAATATATTGACAGAGATTTAGAGATTTGACTAAAATCCGCAGATGGGTATGATGTAGCCTCATTGATTGATTATGTCTAGCCTGTTTTGTCTGCCCACCATTACATATGAGCAAATCACCCACTGTTTTTCATTTCTCAGGCTGTGGTATACATTATCTCAGTTAAAAACATATTTGTTAGACCATGTCTTTCATGTGAATCTTCACTTGGGCTAAATTGAAAACAAAAGTGGATTGAACCTTTCATTACAATCAGGCCTTTGTAATGCTTTACAAAACACACCTGATATTACCCTGGATACATACTTTTCCACCTGTTGCCTAGAAACTGGAATGTTGTTTTGTTGCATCAGTCACAGCAGTCAAGCAAATTTCAAAGCAAATTTCAGTCAAGCTGAATAACTTAAGCTATCAAACAAACAGAGTTACTTGGGTTAAGCTGTGGAGAGGTCTTACCAGCATTATCTCTACCAACAAGGTAGGGGAGGGGGTTGGACTGGGTTTGACTAGGGTGCTGCCAGGACATTTGAGTACTGCTCTGCTTCTGATACCCCCACATCTTCCCTAGTGCTTAGTATTTCAGCGACTACCCCCATGGTGCACTGCTCCCTCCTGTGCCCACACTCCACAGAGGACACAGGACAAATCCTGATGCAGTTCCAGTCTTCCTTCTTTGTACATGTACTTGGGCCTGCCACTTTTGCTGAAGACAGTGGATCCTAACGCTGACCTCAAAGGGCACACTGTGTGTGCTAGTTTTCTTTACAGCTGAACTCTCAGGTAACATGGTCTGAAAACGTTGTTAAAATGCAAGCTGATCTGAACAAATGCAAAATTTGAGGAGACAAAGGACACTAATGCTTACAATTCACACTGAACTTATCTCAAAGAGTAAAAAAAAATCATCAATTGTCATGCCTTGGCTATATTACAAACACCCCCTTGCATGAGATTGGCTACATTTTCTTGTGCACCTCATGCCAACCTTGCCTACCCAGTTCATCACCAAAAGAAGGCTGGCTAAAAACAGCCTGGATAAAAATGGGTTGATTGAAGAAAAATGAAAAAAAAAAAAAGCAAAATTAGTAAGCTAATTATGTTATTTTCTAGTCATTACATTAACCAGATGTGATCATTTCTCGGTTACCACCTACATATAAAATGTCCTACAGCAGACATGTAATTAGTAGTCTGTATTGAAATAAAGGTCATAAGAGGTCTGAGTGAGCTATTAAATTGATCTGAATGCTAAATTTTAGGGCACGTGAACTGATATTGACATATCAAATTCTCACCATGCTCTTCTCAAAGGGTCAGGGCTAGGGTTAGATGATGAGAGAAATTAGAGTAATAAGAGAAATTATATGGGTTGGTAACAAGGTGTGGAGGAGTGTACTTGTTTCTAGACTGAATCTGAATCTGAAGAGTGGCATTCCACATATGCATGTTTTTTCCATAAGCATTTACTTTCAGTATTAAACTCTCAGTTGGAATAAATGCTATTGTGCAGCAAGGTAGATGTGAATGAAGACACAAGGTGTGACCATTCATATGAAGTAGTTGCCTTTCCAGCTCATTTCCCTGGAATGTTCTTATTCAAGGAGAGGAGCTGTACATAATGAAACAGACACGTTTGTATGAGTGTGCTGAGCAAATTCCTGGACACCTAAAACTGTTCTTAAAAAAAGTTATCATTGAACATGTATCTACTTGGAACTTATTTTTTAAGCTTACTCTGTGAATAAACCCTAGGGAATGTTTTACCTGGATGTACCAAACATGCATAAAATCAACACCCCTTTTTCAGGGTGACTTTACAACCACTACCATGGGTTTTATATTCTCAAAGAACTATGTGAGGCATTTTTTTAATCTAGCACTCTCACAGACACATGCAAAACCTTTGTTTTCTGATATAATTTTAGATGGACCCTTAAATGTAATTAGTGCAAAAAATCCTTCACAATTCCTAAGGATCACGAGAAGGGAAGTTTCCATAACACAATCCCACTACCCCCTTGAGAGACATTCCCTAGCAACAGTCAACCTTCCACACCCACTTTATAACAATGGAATGTGACAGAGTTTGCCTGCAAGCAATCTGAGGGAACACAAGCCTATGACAATGTCAACACAGACACAGTTTTCACAACAACCTGGTAACAGTATTCCCTCCTAAGGATGAACATCAAGATGACTTTGATCCTAAATGTATATCCACACACTTATTTAACTCTACTGAGGCTACAAAGTGCTGCACTGGCCCATTGCATGTTGCACTCATTTCCTTGTTTTCCTACTCTGACAACCTCTTTTCCCTTACTTTCTTCTTAGTCTCTCTCTCTCTTTCTCATGCCATCCACATAGTAAATACCCAGTCCCAGCTATCAAGAGGTTGCCATGTACAGAATTTAACATACATCATTGTAACACCCAGCATTCACATGGATAGGAGACCCTATCCATCACTGAACTGGCAATCCCCTGATGTCCCTGCCCCAAAAATGACTGGATCAGAGGCCCCTGCCTACAGCTCACCAATGGGTTCCTATCACAACCGTCTAACAGTCTGTACAACTATGAAGCGAACTGATGGAGATTTTCATTGATAAATATCCATTAGTTCATGATTTCCACTGTCTCCTTTTCCACTGTTTTCCAGGAATGTTTCTAAACCTCTTCCTGTGGTGAGGGAATCATTTTCCAGGTTCTCCCCAACTGGATGTGTGTTTTTCTGGCTTTTCGATTACCTCTGGAAACCATGCTCTAACCAGCACTTTGTGCACTAATAACTACATTTTGACTGATCAATCTTTCCTGAGCTTGCTGAAGCACAGGGGAAGGAAGTAGGCCCAATATATGTTTTCTGTGTATTAAAGCAGGACTAGGTCCAGCTATTAAAGGTGGCAGACACCTCAAGATGGACTGAAAGTCTCCCATTGAAAACCAATTACTTCCATCTTCCAGTGGCTATGTAAATATGCCTTGGGAAAATCAAGCCACATAGTGTTCACTGCATCCACATTTCATTAAGTATTCAAATCCAGAGATCAATATGCAATAAATCTTCAGTTTATCTTCACTCAGTTTATTCTTGGCTAATTCAATATTTTCACACTTGCTGCATTGTTGTAGAAATAAGAACAGCATGTCTTGGCTAAGTGATTACCTAATCTAACTGGATTACCAGATTGTTAGACTGGATTTGGTGAAAACCTCTCCTTGATGTGGGGAACATGGAAATTAAAAACACCCACAAAGCAGTTGGAATATGGAAGATAAAAGCTGCACTGTTGTCCTGTACTGAGAAATCAGCCTGCAGGATCTCAAAACCCAGTATCATAGTGGATGACACATGGGGGCTCTGTGAAAGCTCTCCCTGAGCACCGAAAAGTGCAGGAATGTGTTCCTCAGATTTGTTTTTAGAGTGAATCTGGACCCAGTGTGACCCTTTGACCTGCATCCATTCATAGAACATAGTTTTCAATGGTATCGGCATCACTAGCAGAACTGCATGATTGATCTTTGGGAACGGAATTTCCATTTGCGAAAGACATTAGAGTTTCCATAAGGAAGCGGGTATCTCATAATGAGATCAGTTGCCATTGACCACACAAGTAATTGCATGGCAACTACTGTGATATTACTAAATGGGGAGTGCTCTGCAATTACATATGATAATGTGAGGGTGTGGACATGTTGACTGACATGTTGATACACTACATAGGCAACACACATTAACTGACTATCTTGCATGGTCTGTGTCTGTGCTTGGTATGTAGCCTCATCAGCATTGATAACATTATCATTTTGTTCCAAGTGTACATGCAAAAATACCACTCTCAAATGGTTGGCTACAGTGAGAATAAGTGATTAGCCAACAATGACAGACAGTGACTCCACCTCCTGAGAAACCCTGCAATTGCAGCTTTCTTGTTCAAGGTTGCATTCATTACTAAAAGTGTGCTTCTGTGGAAGTTTTGAATAGATGTCAGAGGATGGGGTAAAAGTGCTCTAAAAAAAGAAGGGAGTGAAAATGAACAGATTGAAGTGAAAGAACAAAAATGAAAAGAAAAACTGTAATTGGCCCTTTGAAAATAGATTTTCTCTTTCCCAAACCGGAAACAACACAGGACAAAGAAGTGAATGTATGACTATGAAAAAGGCTCCCATGGTGAGAATACGTTTTGTGGTATATTATAATGTAATGATGAGGTGGGACGGAAGCTATATATACACAAGTGCACAGGGGAAGAAGATGCTATATACCCTGATGGTCTTGAGGGGAAATTATGGATTAAGTACCTTGGAGCCTCCTGGGACACAAAGATTTGAGATTCTCCTTCCATTTCACTTCTCTCAGGAACTTAAATGCTGCATCACAGATAGAACCAGGGCTGTCTTCTCATAATGATCAACAGCTCACTTTAAAATGAGTAAAACCATGCGGAACATACTACCAATTTTAAGTTTTCAGGTGAAAATGGAGGACTTAATGGATGTGAGGGAAAATGTTTGGCTGAGAGTATCAGGCACACACAATCCAATGACCCTTATTTATTATAAGCCTGGCATATCCAAGTGTACACTTTCCAAGAATCTATACTCACAAAACAGATCTTTAATGTTTTACACAGGTTGGTGTTACAGTCACTTCTTTTTATGTATACATACACATATTAGCCTCGTAAAACCAGGAAGGCCTCAGGCAGTGACAGGAAGGGCCTCTCGTCTAGGTTGAGGTTAATCCCTCCTCCTAAGGTTGCATAAACTCACCCTAAAGTAACAGTAATTTGAACAAACTCACTCTGGCCAGTTCCTCCTTAAACACCGCGTACCTCACTCCACCTGATGCAGGGACTGTCCCCAACTCAGACAAGGAACCCCTACCACGTCCATAGCTCAGAGTCTCTGCCTAATGCAGGAACGCCACCTGAAACCTCAAAGCAGACAAGCAGCAACACGAACCAGGCAGAAGACACACAACACGACACGCCTATTAGCCACCCCTATTTCAACCAACACACAAAGGAACAGGGATGGACCGATCACAGAATGTACAGTCAAACATTTGTTCCATCAAGGCAACTTCCACAGAGAATTGGCAGACTTGCTATAGTGTGTCGCCATCTCTCCATAAGCCAGTAACTAAAGAGAGAGGGCGTGGCAGTTGCGTAGAGTGATCCTAGGTGTGGAGAATGTGTATTAGAGATCCTGTGAAGAAAGATACCTCCTGTTCAATGTATCCCTTACAATCTTCATCCTAATTAAGGAGTCTTATCAGATACTTAAGATCCTTTATGATACATGGCTAGAGGTAAAATGTACTGCAGAATAAAAATGTATCATACAGTGGCATAACATTTGTATACACAGCAGGTACATTTGGTTGTCACTAAAACTAATATGTGTCAATACCAATCAAAAAAAGATTTAAAAGGATGTGGAACCATGACATAAATTCCTGGCCTGTGATGACTCCTGCACCTCGCTATCTGCCCAATGCCCATACGCAAACAGGGCCCTCTCTCTCTATGGCTCGTGTCCTGGTCAGCGCTTGCAGGTGTTCTTTCCAGAATTAGCAGGAGTGGCGAGCGCCTCCCACACAGAGGGGACCGAGATGATCAAAGCTCTGCATCCGTAAACAGGAAGTACTACTTCGGTGACTGTACATACGTGGATCTTGGATACATTACCCTGAGACGAGGCAAGAGATTGAACGCAACCATTTTCTAATGGTACAAATAATAGTGAAAACGGAAAAGGACATGAATTGATCATTGCGTCGTTATATGTCGCACTACTTTTGATACAAGTCATTTGATGTATATTTAGCAGATACAGAGCTAGTACGTCATTAATGTGCTAGTTACACCTCATTCCTAGAAACCAAGTAAAATTATGCAGTACTAACACCTAGAAGGAATACCAGAAGGTCTTTGGTCTCTGACAATTTTCATTCAATGCAATGACACCTGACAGAAATCTATGCATCACTTTCATAACATTTTTTTAATCACGTAAAGGCGAAATTTAAATTAATGATAATATTTTATTTCATCGGGTAACGCGTTGCACTCCGAGTTGTGAAAGGAGCGACTTTTACGGGCATGCGAAAACTGTCACAATTTAAAGGCTCAGGGGTGGCGCACGATAGTACCAGCAAAGTGCTGCCAGCACTGTTCACTGGCACTTGTCCAACAAATAAATCTGGGCTTGTGCATCTATTAGTCTACACACCGCCAAAGCCTGGATTTATAGTCGGATGCGAATAATATTTCGACATGGGGTAGCACAGGGAGAATCAGAAACGTTTGCAGTGGCAGAAAAGTGCAGTGTTCGCAAACAGTAGCACTAATATTCACAGATCGGAGCCCACACCGTTACCTACCCAGGCTGGCATGTTGAGTGCCTTCAATTCACTAGTGATCACAGTTCTCTCATTGTCCAAAAAATCGATGGCTGATTCCATTCGAAGACTTTTCCACTTTCGATTTTTCCGCCACCACGTCCATATCATCAAGCACAACAAAACCCAGCTGATGCTAAGCCCAAGGTACCCGGTCAGGTAGACGGGGTACAAGAATAGTAAAGCTCTCCCAAAATACAGCAGAAATTCCATCAAAAGGTGGTTGACCGAATTCACGCTGAGCTCCTCTTGGCTGTCCGGGGATACACCTCCGTTGTACATCTGAATATCTCCAGAATCTCCTGATAGCGTTCTTGCAGGAGTCTCTGAATGACTGAGAACGGGATTTAAAGCAGACACACTCCCGTATCGATCCTGAAGTCCTCTGCTGTGATCTGGGAAAGGCTCGCGCATTTCATTTCTGGCTTCGCTAGCAGCTCTCATGTCCTTGGCGATGTTTTCCCCTCTTGTAGGCTTAATGTGAACTTATGCAGCCTGTTCGATAGCGAGCAAGGCTATAGCCGACAATATAAAAACTAAGAAAAGCATGTGGTAGCCTACTAATACGCTTTCATCAACTTTCTTTGAGTTCGATTCCCGATTGTCGTTGATTTCTAAAGCTTTAGCCTATTCCTGATATGGTGCGGTGTTCCAGATTTAAATGCACTTTCGTGTTGCCTCCGTTTTCCACGTTTTGACTTCCGTGTTGTCCTGCCTGTCTGTTTTTAGCTACCTGACACACTCCCATAGGTGATTCAAGTATGCGGTATGAGACTCGCCCGCCCTCTCATATATCCCCATGCTTTCCATCACATCTAAGGGAAGATGAGACGCCTGTGGCTCCTGCATTCAGTGAACATCATGCTTTCCGATGAGATTTACGATGTTTCCGAAAGAGCCTTTTCATAAATACATTTATTCAGTAAGACCCAAAAGGGATAGTGATGAACCCTGCTTTCCAGCATGTAGCCAATGAAGCCGCATCTTACACTACCTTTTGCCATCACTTCCACAGTACGTGTGGCGTTGAATTGCTCGGAGCGTGGTCGACTAAGTACAGCCGTTCTCTGTCGTCCATGTTACTCATTTACAATGGTTAGTTCTCATAAAATCGAACGGAGCGCTAGTTGGTATAATAGTTGCTTGTGACATACCAAGCGTGCCTTTTGAGAGGAGAAAAACATTATACGTTATATTAGGCTATATGTGTTAATATACTTAGTGAAAGGACACATTCTTGATATAGTCACAGTTTGTGTCATGTATGAAAAAATGAAATTGTCGTAACTTTCATATAGGCCTATGCATATGTCTGCCATTTTTTATTTGGCTGACATTCTTATCCAAAGCGACTTACAAACGTGAATGCATTTAATAAAGCAGCACATACAGAAAACATTTCATTTCAACAAAAGTGCATCTGTGTCATACGGTGAGGTGATCGATCGATCAACAGAACCGAATACTTTTCCACTGCCCATTAGAGCCATGGCTCTAGTCTATTGCATACCTTTCAGAAACTGGCAAGAAGCCTTCTGCCAGATGGTTTTGATTTGCTTGCGCTGTCTGCTATGGCCGCCATCTTGTGGACTTAAAACGAACTGCAATTACAGCGACCGCGAAAATACACTAGCAACGTTTTTCATCTGCGTGGTAAGAAGAAAGTCGCAGGAGAATCTGCATTAATATTTTCCCTTCTTTAGCTATATTTCTGTATCTTCATACCCACAGTGACTCTAATTTCCTCGCACAGTCCTAATACTCTGAATGCATTTCACCATTGCTGCTCCTGAGTATGTGCGAAAACAGAAATAACTTGGCTAAGTAGCCTAGCTAACTAACAACTTTATGGCTACTGGGCAAATGAATGCGGGAAGACGACTAATCATTGGTTTAAACACCTTCGCAGGTTCCCTGTTAAGCTGATGCACAGTATTGAGCAATATTGCAACAGCAGGTGGGATGGCATATGCCTACTTACACAGCACTTAGATTTCTCCCCTTTTGGGGGGTTCACAACAGCCAAAATGGCCCTAGGATATTACTCACAACAAACATTAACTTATGTACAACTGAATCTGTTTTAAATAGCACAGTGCACAATTTGCATGCAATCTCATACGGCCACAAAATAAACACTCATACTTGGACGATTTTCGCTTTCTTTCTTATCTTCCTAATCTTAATTTTCCTGCAACATTATAATCAACAATAGCTATTGCTCCCGGCCCCACAGGTAGGCTTTCCATTTAAGATTTGGACATGACACATAAACACCATCTTTATGACAAAACACATAAAGCTCTCTTGTGCTAGTAATATGGCAAAAAGGATCAAATTAAACAAAATAATATAGAAAACATTGTGTAGGCTTGTATTTTAATAGTGCCTGTTCCGTTTGTGTGAGGTGGTTTATGGAACGCTGGCCTCATTCTATGCAAGTTTATCTACAGATTTACAGAGAGTAGCCAAAGTACAAAAACGTGCGAGTGATTGGCGGATTTGTACGGTGAAACTTTCATTGTGTCCATGTGTAAAATACTCCGATCAAGACGAAACGTAATGTTTCCGTGCACAAATAAACAATTGAATTAAGACAAGGCGTCTTGCTCTAAGCTGAACTGGAGAAACATTGAAGAGCTTCCAGGCTGCCTCCAGACACCCCCCTGGTTACTGTCTGCAGAGCTAATGGGCGACCCGGCCACATACATTAAGCTTCCTTAGCAACCAGGCTAGCAACGTCAAGCCGCGTTCAACAACCCATCAAACAAAACAAACAAAAAAAAAAACCTTCTGTGGGACTTTGCGATTTTTTTCTGTGGTTGTTTTTGGTCATTACTACTACAGAACGCAACTCCTTGAAGTGTACAATCAATGCATAGTCGCACAACTTGGTTTAAGTCTAGTTTAATGTACCAACTACTTAATTTGGAACACAATGAGAAAGGCGTTAAATCAACACGTGTGACTTGGTAACATTTCACTATGTATGAGCTTTGAAAAATAATATGGAACGGTTCCACCACTAACGGAAACAGTTGAATCGCATCCTTGAAGTCTAGCTACAAAATGGATGCTGAGGTAAGTTGTTTAATTAGATTGATGTTACCAGACTGATATTGTCCAGATGTTTGTCATGTTAAACATTCTTAGCTTTAAAATGTTACAGCTCGCTGGCTACGCCGATTAACAAAATACCTAACCAGCTGCCTACTTAAGTTGATGATATGGATATTAGCTAACGCCAGCTAGACTAGTTTAACTGATTAACTTAGCTGGTTAGCTACTTAAAACATTACTTGGAGTATGACTTGGCCTATGAAACATAAAAGAAACATTAACCTGAATCAAGTGTCCATTTTGGTTGCCGTTACAGGAAGCTTTACAGAACAAGAAATTCCCCAGACTCCCAAAAACTATCGTGCGACGTCTGCCCCAACTTCCACAGGTAACTATGCCTAGCTAACAAATGCAGCTAGCAGCTAGTAGTTTTCACTGCTACCACTCCGAGTTGTCTCAGCGAGCTAATGATTTTAATATTGCAACGGTATAAACATCTTTTGATCTGCAGACAGCTTGCATGCTCTGAAATGATTTCACTCCGTGAAGCAGTTAAACCGTGAGTATGGAGCCTCTGCTTTAGCCAGCTAGACTACATTACAGGCAAGCTCTTTTGTATAGTATACAGCGACAGGTGCCACGTTTTAATTTATCAATGGCATTGAAGCCACCCTGAACGTAAGTACACATGCGGATTATAAATAGCAAGTAAAAATGTTAGCAATCGACGAAGTCATCTTTGTCTCTAGAATGATCATAAAGTTATCATGTACAAAGTAATTCCCACCTCCGTTGGAAAGAAAAGTCTCATTGGTGTCCCGAAGTTACACTGCCAGGACCCTGCAGGACCACCGGCCAGCGAAAACCCAGTTCCTTTGCTGTAGAGTGAAGTGCTGAATGTGGAGAATGTGGAAGACCCTAAGAGCTGTGACTCATTCCAGGTCTGTCGTTGCATGAATGGTAGTCCTTGCAGTCTCTCGCTGTTTCAGGGCCGTACTAAGCACCAATGGCTGGACGCTGCCCCCTCCTTTCAGCTACAGGCCCAACGGCCGGAAAAGGACAGTGAGATTGGGTCTTCAAGTGGATTATCTAGTAAGTGCTCAATATACAGCCTTTTTCACTATGTGTAGCAGCTTTAGGATTTAATCTAGTTACTCAACAGGAAACTGTTTTAAAAAGTAACACAAGATTAATGAACACATTTTTGTCAAATTAACTCACCCTTGTGTATGGTCTGCACCTGTAAATGTGCTTTTGTCTTACATTAACATGACAATTCATCATGAATCATATGGGAAAGAATGTCTGATTGAGCTCATCCCTAGTCTGGCACAGTTAAGGGAGGTGGAGAATCAGCCCGCAGTGAAATACCTCTGCCCTTACTGATTTTACACTGTGCCAAAAAAGTAGAGAAGCAAGCCCAAGTTGTCTCTTGCCTCTGCCATCAAATTCTTGGCTATCCTCCGACGGCCGCTCTCGAAGGCTGGCTAAAGTCCCATGGCGAACCTAATTGCCCTTACTACTTGTGCTGCGTCACTCTCTCCTGCAGGGGGCGGGGTGTCAAGAAGCCAGAGCCAGGTGCCTGAGGACAGCCAAAGCAGAGAGTCTGGAATTGCAGCAGAGCCCTCGAGATATCAGGGTGGCGGGCAAACCAAGCCCAAGTCAGACCGAGAGCTGTTCCGTAGCAAACTCGTCAGCATCATCACGTGAGTCTGCCCAGCATAGCTCATGTTATTGCAGTAAATCTAAATACCTGTAGAATATATAGGAAGACAGCGGGGTTATCCATTAATTTCTGCTAATTGCAGCACAGAAAGAATACATAGATATCATAGGGACACACAGTAAAAAAATACACATTGCCAAAAAGAGGTCATTATAGTACTGCACGATGAATAGATATGTACAAGACTATTGAATGTAAACAATTCCTTTCTACCTCGTTCTGAGAAACAAACAAAATTCAACAAAAACAAAATTCAGCAACCCCTCTGGAAACATCCCTCTTTTTAATACAAACTTAGGCAGCAGCTCAAAACTGCGTTAATTCAAGCTATGGTACCATCATTGAATAAAAGGCTTCAGCTCTATGTCCTTATATTCTGCAAGCGTCATTCAGTCATAAATGTACCAGCTCTCACATTATACAACATCTGAAATCAGATAGTGCCCCATTAAGCTTTGGCACAGGAGACCTTTTATATGAAAATATTCTGTGGATATTCCCTGGGGAGCGTTTGAGAGTTTGAAGCCTGCAATTGTAATATTAACGGGCTGGGCTCTGTTCGTACCCACTGCTGGGGCTGGTATTACATCTTAATTAGTCTTTGTGTTGATATCAGGCAGCAGGAGTCCACTTCAGGTCCACCTGTTCTGGATGACACAAATCCCCCTGCCTTTGGGCCACTGACTTCTGCAGAGAAGGACATTCTGGTAAGGGATGGTGCTAAATATGTTTGCCTTACAGCTGCCGGAAGAAATTTGGCACATTACTTTTGAATAAAATCATATCTCCAGATCCAATCTTCTCAGGTATGGCTTAGATGAGATTTTTCATCTGTTGGTATTAAATTACGTTGAAAGGAAGTGCTGGCTCTGATACTCTAATCCTGTCTTGTCACACCCATGCTCTCATAACCATACTTGGAACATCTTGTGCAAACTTGGGAATGCAAATCTTGTCCTTATCAGGTCTGCCATCAAGTCTTTGACATACAATTGTGATGGCAAATGTTCTGAACTATGTCCTATCTGTGAGATTGGAAAGGAAATTACAATGAGGATGTTTCTGTGATCTAGCTCCAGTTTCATAACATCTGCTGTCCTGTGAGTTACCTTGAATAACCTGTTCTGTCATAAGAGAGGTCTGTTTTAAGCATGTGGCGTTATCTTATAGTGTTTTTGTATATCTGTATGTTCAGCAAATGGAGAGGTAATTTGTAATTAGGAACCACTTATAGTTGACAGCTCTTCCAGTGTTTTAGGAGGCAATATTTTAATACAGTTGTTTGGTTTAGTTTTAAGGAGGATAGGGGTTAGTTCTTATAGGTATTTAATTAAAATAGATATTTTATTTAGATAAAAAAAAACACTAATGGGATGTTGAATCGATTGATTTCACCCTGGAAAATAAATGTAATTAAAAGTCAATGTCAAAGTCAACTTTATTGTCAATTCTCCAATATGCACAGGTCATACAGAGTATTGAAATTGAGTTTCTCTCAGGCCCACAGTAACAATACAACAGTTAGACGTAACACTGACACTGAGAGACACGAACAAGAATTTTCACAGATTGTACTAATTAAAACTAATTGTAGTGATTATTGACTCAGTTTATCTCAAAGAAAAATTAGAAGTGGTAAGACTGTAGGAGACCTACATTGTGTTTGCCCTGGAGGGGCTGTTGTTCAGCTCTGTGAAACTACTCCCTTGTCCTTCTGTGCTTGGCTATCTAGAGATACCACTATTATATCAAAAATGGCATTGACACCAAGCATGTGGCCACTATGGATGACTCCTGGCTGGAGAACGTTATGACCCTGGTTCCAACACCGCTGAAGAGGCTGACCGACACCATAGAGGTGCTCTCAAATGAGATGAGAGAGGACTACCTTTTGAGTGTCAAAAAAGCTATAGGTATTCCCACCTTCTCTGTTCAATGTACCAAATCATATGCACAGCATGGAACTGTGTGTGTGTGTGTGTGTGTGTGTGTGTGTGTGGATTGCATATATCTGCAGTAGCTATTTCGGAATGGATACATATTAGGTGTTACTCTACTAGTTATCCTTAAATGGAGGGTTTCTGTTCCAGTGGATTTTGTGCTTCGGGATCCCAGGGATAAGCATGAGAACAAGGTGAAAGATCTGCCCTCACATCGAGCTGAGTGAGTTCTGCACCATGAGCCTTGGTTGGCACACTGTTTATTGTTATTTTAAGGCCTATACATGATGTGTAGACTCTAAGCCCTCCATGTACCAGCGCCACCTGCACTGTCTGCGTGGCCACGTGGCTGGTCAGATCAGTGGTGTGCAGATTCACGGCTTAGAGGGTGAGGACAGGTGAAATGGAGAGCACAGTCAGTAAGATGAGTCATCCAGCTAATTTGGATGGCCGAATAAATTTTACCAATTTCAATTTTACCACTGGTGTTATCAACCATTGTTTTCGTAGTATTATTTAGCATGTGTTGAAATCATTTTGACAGATGCTAACATATTATAAGGATCGCTTTCAAAGTATAACAACATGCAGGATAAAAATGTTATTTCCCTACCTAGCATGTATAGTGTTTAGAATCAGGGAAACTTCCTGTTTCACTGCTCAGATTGGAGGTGGTGCCGAAGCCTTGGAGAAAGTCCTTTTTGCATGCTCAGAACATGATGCGCGACAGATTGCACACCATCAACCCTACCATGCTGTCTGTGCTGGACCTGTGGCAGGTATCCTACAAGTGAGTGCAGTTTTCCCCCACCTTCCTACAGCCTGCTTGTGTTCCACAGCACCCTCTACTGGTACAACATTTGTGTCTGTCTGTCTGCTTGTGAGATTATCTCAGAAATAAATACTTTTTCTTGATTTTCCCCTAAGAAAGGGGAGTTTTCATCACTCTGTCCCCTGGACAGTGGTCGTAATCTGCAGCTAATTGCCTGTATTTCAGCTGATCAACATCCGGTATTAGTTTGTATAAGGGTGTAAAGGTTTGTCAGTGTTACAGATTGGCCACTAGAGGGAGCCTGTACAGAAAACAATTGAATCCAAAGAGCGCCTCTTCATGCTTAAACCACCTGCTGATTCCAAGGTGTCTACACAACCTGTTGTGCCCGTGAACAGCCATGATCAGCTAAGCCCTTGAATCTCCTTCCTACCAATGCGACCAACTCGCTGCCCCACCTTCTCCACTCACAGGAGCCTGCGCCTGATCGATGTGGAGGAGTTCCGCAGCCTGAAGCAGTCAATGGAGCTCACCTTCTTTGAGCAGTCAGCCAGGAAGCATATCATTTGTGCCCGAGAGACTCTCCTTAAAAAGTAAATGCAGTCACATGAGAGAAGGCAACCGGCTCTCTCTGTTCTTAAAAAGCTGAATGGGGGGCGGAGTCAAGTAACATTGAGTGATGGGTTTACCAATTGCTTTTCAACTGTGCATGTTAACCCTTGATAAATCACAGTTTAAAATATATTATAATACGCATTCTGTCTAGTTAAAGTACTGTTGTCATGGTATTTCCTATTTGATATGCACAAAAGTCTTGCTAGCCTTGCAGGCTAGTGAGTCTGAACATGGTGATTGATGTTGATATCAGAGCTCTTTTTCATGTGTGCTCTCAGATGGTACATAGAGGTTCAGCAGATCTACTACCAGGGGAATAAGCGCAAACTGCTTCCCAGCATCAACCACGCATGCAAGCTGCAGTCTTTCTTCAACTGTGCCGCCACTCTGATGACCCAGCAGCTGCAGAGCCTGGCCCTGGAGTCCATCCGTGACTACACCCGCCTCATCATTAAGGACAAGGTACTTAGTGCAGCAACATGCTAACCAGGACTGCTGATACCCACAATCCATTGCATCACCAGGCCCATCAACACTGTACCTTAGCCATCCTCCTATTGTAGGATTACTGCACCAGATGGCAAATTGATACTATACCAGAACCACCCACCTAAAGTACTTTAGGAATATCTTGTTAGAGAGTCATTCATGTTAATATTGTTGTTATTTAAAAGACCCTATTAGCTTTGTGAGATGCACATTTATATTACTGTTTTGCTCAGTGCTTTGGTTGTCTAAAAAGTTGTGACATTTAAAACAAACTAACCCCCAGAATCTATTCAGTATATACACAAATTTAATCCCTTGTTGCTTTTTTGAAATATGTTTTTTCATTTGATGCTTTCTGGAACAAAACTAATCCTCACAACATGAAAACTCTGAGAATGACTTCAGCTATGTTCAGTTCAGTAGAGAAGTGAACAATGGTGTCATTGTTAATACAAACATGTTTATTTCCCAGGATTCAGTGCGTGTATATGAACACCCTGGCTTTGTCCTGAAGCTGGTCCTGGATCAGACGACTATCAGGTTGCACCCTGATTTCAAAGACTTTGAGGCAGTCATGCTCAAAGTCTATGACCTCATGCTGGACGCCATCAGCGTTGTGCAGCGTGTGGAGACAACGCTGTACACTGAATGGGTACCCAATTCCACGCTCAGTGTTTTTATTCACCACAGCCTGCCTCTTTGGTATATGTAGGCATTTTCCTTCAAAAGCTTTCTGTATTAAACAAATACAGTTTTAACATTCATCTAGTAAAAGTAAGAAATCAAATAAAGTTTAAAAGGGCCATACATTATTTCATTATTATTTTACACCTGTCCAATATTCGTTCCCTACTGTATGAAACTGGAGACTGTCTTTTTTTTTAATCCATTTTTTGGCCCACAGACACAGTATGACTAAATGTAGTGTTTAATTTTGTATCAGTAAAGGCTATATAAATAAATAAACCCAAAAATGCATTGTAGAATCTAATTTTGGCGGTAGAAAGCAGAATGTGACAGCAGGATCCTGGAGTGCAGCGTGCCCACTCACAAAGCGCACAAAGATGCTGGGTTTATAGATGGGATCTGTGGCACTTATGCATGCATGAAACAATTAATTTCAAGCACCAGATGGCAATGCATTTTGCACAGACACTACTGTGTGGGTTGTTTGATTTGGAAATATCCATTGTATGGCAGTGTTTCCCTGAGGGGCACCTTGTGACCAGTGCACAGGTGTCATGTACACAGGTGTCATGAGATGCCAGTGTCCCACTGAAATATACTTTAGATGTGCTTGGCACACTTTTTTAAAGCCGTTGACTGCCTGTGCTGCTCAGCTTGAGGGCCTTTCTTAAGAGCTGCAACTTCAATTTTACCAGTTGCTCTTGTTTTAAGCAACACATGTTGTATATGATATGTTGGAAATGAATGGAGTGCATGCAGTTATTGAAGGAGACTAAAGACAATTCACTAACATTGAAGCTGTAGTCAGTGGAGGTCCTTTCCCTGTCTGCCTTTTACCTTTAACCTGTAATTCTGCACCTGTGATAAGGCACTCTGTTGATGAAATCATCACTCTAATCCCCCTGTCCCATCCTGTCCTCCAGCCAGGGAGCCAGACCCCGGGGGCCCTGAAGCCTATAGTGCTGCCAGAGATCCTGGAGGCGCGAGTGGCCGAGGTGCGGCAGATGATCCAGGCTGAGAGTGCCCTGCCCCTGCAGCATGTCCGCAACTACGACAAGTATGCGGCGCTGGTCACTCGGCAGGCGGACGAGGACGTGGAGCAGTTCCTGCGTGAGAAGCACCCCTTCCAGGAGACCATGATGGAGGTCACGCGCTACCAGCAGCTCTCCGACGAGATCCAGTACAACTGCGCCAAGGTGCGGCTCTGTGCTCAACTCCGCCACTGCTCTACAGCCAGGGATACTGCATATGTTGATCAGATGGTCAGCACTATGTACTTTGCATTGGAAGTTCTGTCTGTGCTGTTGTTGAAGCCATATGTTTTCTTGTTTGCTGGCTTGTTAGGGGAGGGCCGCAATCTAACACAGAGCATCCATAACTAGAACAGTAACACAGACAACACAGATGATGGAACCTTCATCTCTAACTGGATATCGACTAGTATGCATTGAATTATCTCTACATGATAACAGGTTAATTGTGTTTATGTCGGATGTGATGTAAAAGATTCATTCTGTTGCATTGCTTTCACAGAATCATCTTGAAATGTTGACGTGTTCAGCCAAATAATGGAACCTTTATAACATATTGTCATATTGGTAACCACAGGTGGCTGTAAAGCATTGTTTCCAGACCCTGCGGGAACTGGTGTATGCTGGGCTTCCTTTCAACCGAGAGCTTAATTAGATTTAAACACAGATTGGTATTCAATTTAATTAGGATTAAAAAGTTGTTCGGTTAGGTGTACTGGTTTCAACATCCAATTAAGATCAATTGGCAACAGCTTCCCATCTTTATTTTAGGGCCATGTTGGCCATAATATGTTGAATAAACTCTTTTAATTGTCTGTTTCGGCTCAAGCACATTTCCAACAGCACATTTCTCTTCAAGGATTTAAAGCAGGGGATGTCAAACCCAGATTAACATTCAATCAACAGCTCAATGAAATTAAATTACTAAGAATCATGCAAGGGATTTGTTTTAACCTCACTGGAGAGACTCATAACTGTAAATATTTACTTTACAATAACATTTTGGATCATGAGTTCTTCTGAAAGGGGAAGGCTAATCCTGCACAAATGGATTGTTCTCTTATGTGTTAGTTTTACTTCAGGGTATGTGTTAACATCTTGTTCGGAATGATACAGTCCCTATGTTGTGTATGTTTGATATTTACATGCTACTCTACATGGATCTCAGCACAGTGTTTGG
Organism: Megalops cyprinoides; assembly: GCF_013368585.1. Taxonomy (NCBI): domain Eukaryota; kingdom Metazoa; phylum Chordata; class Actinopteri; order Elopiformes; family Megalopidae; genus Megalops; species Megalops cyprinoides. The sequence goes on from NC_050593.1 coordinate 5,447,598, forward strand.
CAGTGATGCTTGTTCATGTGTGGCTAGTGGTATCTTGTTTGTGCAGCTTTTCATGCCACTGTAGTAGATCCACTGTGTAAATCGCTCATTTGCTTAATGGTGATAATGCATCGTAGCACTGTGAGTCCCAGGCCAAGGCTAGGAGTCTCTGCAGCACAGAGGCTGACCTGTGGCCCATTTGCAGGTGGTGCGTCTGGGCATGTTCGAGGTGCACTGTGTTGAGCTGATCAACGCCCTGGTGAGGCGCGCTGAGGGAATCTGCCAAAAACTCGTGGCTCAGATGCTAGAGGACCACCAGGTCATCAACAAACAGTGAGTCCGACCCCCGCCAAAACACCCTGCACCACACTAGAGTCCCTCCTCTCTGTAGAGGGCTCCAGTGAAGGGGGATGGCTTGTTTTGTGTGAGAATTGAGCTGTGACATGAATGCGTGTCTTCCAACTGTAGGCTGTGTGTGGAGTTTGAGAACATTGCAGTGAAGGCTTTGAGCACCCCGCCGAACACTCAGGAGCTGATGGAGCTGAAGGTAACACTTGCTATGTGAAAACTCCTTTTCAAAAAACTCCTCCCCCAACTTTGCACACAAACATTTTAATTGGGTGTTGCTTCTTCTGTGATTCAATTACAGTTTCCCTAAAATCACTCCAAAAAGAAAAAAATGTAATTAGAAAAAAGTAGCAGTTTAAAGCTGTTAATTTAGCTGGAATTTTGCCATATTATTACCCCATATTATTTTTACTGTTCTGATCTTTTAAGATCAAGTAAGCGTACCCAAAACCTAAAAAAAAGTTATTATAACAGTTACAACAGTTTTATAGTACCATCCTATGAAAGGTAACATGGATTGATTGAATCCCAAACATACTTTTTAGGAATACATAATGCCATGGTTTTTAAAATGAGTGATGCTCTGATACACCCCCCGTCTTCCCCAACCCCCAAGGCGTATGTGGACCAGGTGGAGACCAAGGAGATGCCCCTTCTGGAGAAGACGCTGCTGGAGTCCAAGACGCGGCTGTGCTTCCTGGTGGACTACACCAGCCTCTCCCCCGAAGACATGCGCCTGAACCGGGACACCTTCCAGTGGCACGCGCGCATGCCGTCCATCTTCGCTGACCACCGCGAGATGGTCCAGGAGAAGACCGAGCAGTACCAGGAGGGTCTCAAGGTTTGGCCCTGCATTCTGTGTGAAAGAGAGAGGGAAATAGGGTGCAAACACTGAATAGCCGTTTACTGCTGATTTATTCACTGCTCATGCATTTCAAAGGCAGAAATGGATTTGTCTTGGAAATGAATTGTCCCCTTGTCTTTACCTTTTACCTAATTAGTATGAGCTAATTTAGGCCTTCTGGCTTCTATCAATCTCTCATGCACAAGAACAACAGATCTTAACTTATACATTTTCTTTATGTAGTCTGCATGTGCGGAACTCTAATGATAGTGTGATGCAGTCACAGTAATAGTGTTGCTGGACTAGTGAAAGCTAGTGGTGGAAAAGTGAGGTCCTTGTGAACACCATGATAGGTAGAATTGACCAAGTCAAACCAATCACAGTGTTTTTCTGCAGAGAGTAAAGTGTTTTGATTGGTCCAAAGTCAGTGATTGGCAGTATGTAGTATCTCCCCACCACATGGGTTCATGAAACCCCCAGCTGAGTGTTTCCTGCTGTGTCTCTCACCAGCTGAGGTGCGAGAGGTTTTTGGAGGAGCTGGAGGGCTACAGAAAACAGGTGGAGGAGTTTGTGACCTTCGGCGACCTGGCAGAGCTGAACAAGTACCTGAAGAAGGCTCAGGCCCTCAGCGCCAAGCTGGACACAGCCATGGAGAAGGTAGAGGAGAACGAGGCCTGCTGGCTATGCCTTTCGCACACGTCTGTGCATAAATCAGCTTCTTACCATGAAGGCATAAGTACATGAGTACTTAGAGTAAATATAAAATGAATACTTACATGTAGATCTGGAATAGATACACACATGCTAATGTGCAAAGATCCATGAATAGAATCTGTAATATAATGGTGGTCATGCTGTGAGTTGAAGTGAAACAAATATATGTCCTATCTGAGAGCTTGAATCTTTTTCTTGTGAGATTCAGGATTTCAGGATTACCCTAAAAAAATTACCATCAGACTTCTCATAAAATAATCTGGTTACCCATCACTCTAATCCTAAAGTGAATGGCTGTCATACACGCTCCAGTACAACTTTCAAACGTTGTGCTCCCAGTTGCACCACACTGATCCTTTGCCTCTCCAACAGATAGAGGGGTTCAACCAGGAGGAGGAGGCCTACGACTGGCCGGTCTCACAGTACCCGCAGCGGAAGGAGATCCAGGACCGGCTGATGCCCTACCTGCGCCTGTACGAGACGGCATCCGAGTTCCAGAGCCGCCACAGGGCGTGGCTGGAAGGGCCACTGACCTCGGTCAATCCGGACAAGGTGGAGACGGAAGTGGGCAACTACTGGCGTGCCCTCTACAAGCTGGAGAAGACCTTCCAGGACTCGCCACAGGCCCTGAACATTGCCACGGCCATGAAGGCAGAGGTGGAGGGCTTCAAGGAGCACATCCCCCTAGTCCAGGTGCTCTGCAACCCGGGCCTGCGTGACCGCCACTGGGATGCCATGACGGAGGTGGTGGGCTTCCCGCTGAAGCCCGAGGACGACCTGGCCTGTGTAGCTAACTTCCTGCCCCTGGGCCTGGAGGCCCACCTGAGCAGCTTCGAGGGCATCAGCGAGGCGGCCAGCAAGGAGTACTCGCTGGAGAAAGCCATGGAGAAGATGATGGTGGAGTGGAATGGCATGGAGTTTGGGCTGCTTCCCTATCGTGAGACGGGCACCTCCATCCTGTCCTCAGTGGAGGAGGTGCAGACGCTGCTAGATGACCACATTGTGAAGACCCAGACCATGCGCAGCTCGCCCTTCATCAAGCCCTTCGAGAATGAGATCCGGTTAGACACCTCAGACCCCCCCCCCCCCCCCCCCCAACAGGCACCACATATTCCAGATGTGGCTGTGAGCCTGCTGTTTAGTACACAGCAGGCTGCATGTGCCCCATGTATGTTTTTCTTTGTGTTTGTGTCAGTTTGTCTGTGGAACACTGACAAACACATTCACAGTGGCATTCATTCATTCACAATTTTATGCTTACTTGCATAGGGCATGCTCTGTGTGTGTGTGTGTGTGTGTGTGTGTGTGCGTGTGCGTGTTACTCAGTAGCTTACATACAGTCTGTTACATGTTGGCTGGCATACAAGGACAAAGACAAATGAGCAAAAAGAAGGCGACTGGCCAGTAATATGAGTGCATTGTTGCCCCCTGCAGGGAGTGGGAGGAAAAGCTGCTGCTTCTGCAGGAGATCCTGGACGAGTGGCTGAAGGTGCAGGCCACTTGGCTTTACCTGGAGCCCATCTTCAGCTCGCCTGACATCATGGCCCAGATGCCCGAGGAGGGGCGGCGCTTCACCACAGTCGACAAGAACTGGAGAGACACCATGAAGCAAGTCTCCCTGGTAAGCCCCGCCCCTGTGCTTATCAACCCCTCCCCCAATGCATATGCCACACCCACATCCACTACAAGGACCTCCAGTGTAAATCACCACAGATAGGCAAAACATGCTGTTGTGCAACGTGGCTTGCAAGGCCATTAAGACGTGCATACATATCGCAAGAATCAGAGGAAAGGTACAGAGTCACAGTAAATTGGTGTAAAGCATCAGTGTAGCATAGCGGTAAGAAGCACAGCTCATAACTGAAAGGTTGCTGGTTTGATTCCCTGTTGGGGCACTGCTGCAGTAACTTGGGCAAGGTACTTAACGATGAATAAGAGTCTGCTAGATGACAAAAAAATGAAAATTATGCAACGTAAAGCTGCAAAATGTCTTTAAATAACATTGATATGGTTTTATGTTCACATTATTTGTGCCTCATGATTACCCTTATGATCAAAATATGTATATCATACTCAAATAAATGTAGAGCCTATCCAAGGTCTATAGCAGCAGTGTTTCTGGCGGAGCAGGTAACCATTGTGTTGAGCACATCCCCGATCACCCGAGGGGGATTAAGACAGGCCAAAGACAAAGACAGGCCAAGACAGCCAGGAGTAAGGCTCTGCAGGTGATCACCAACAGGTTCAGCTACAGCAGAGTCGGTCCCCTGGTTTCATGTCGTCCTTGCCAGTGCTTGGTGGACAGGGGTGCGGCCCAGGCGCTCACACATTTGCTCTCCGTGGGTTGCGTCACACGTACCGCTGCGCCAAAAGGACAAAGGAGAGGAAGAGCAGGTCATTATCCAGGCCACCACGTGGCACCAGCGAGTGGTGCTGTCTAATCAGCGAGGATCCCAACCCCCCCCCCCCCCCCCCCCCCACTGTCGTTACTTTAAGGCAGAATTTTCTGCCGCTGTCCCCCCTCAGAGACATTCCAAAGGGTAATTGGCACCCTCAGCAGATCTGAAATGAAACACATCAATATCACCCACTGTTCTCCAAAAAAAACCCTGCCTGACAAGACCATCAAATAGAAATTATGGATTTTTGTCTGCGAGAAGGCGGTGATGTGGAATAGCAAGGAAATGAGGTCACAGGGACACACATATATACACACACGCACACAAAACTCCTCTGGCTCACTGTATGTGTGTTATCGTGTGTTTGTGAGTATACTAACACATAGCAAGGCATAGTAAGTATGGACTTAGATGAGACTGCTTTAAAAAGGAAGTGCCAGTCTTTCATGGATATTTGTGCTAAAAATGTTTAGATCTGAACTCACCCTCTTTCTATATATACAATATTTTTTTCTTTTCATTGTTGTACATAGCTGGTGTCTATGTTCTCACAGCAAACAGTAGTGCCTTGAAGTGACCTGTAATCTCATCCTGGATATATCTGTTTGCAACAAAGTCAGAGCACTGAAAAATATTTACAGCTAACCGAAAGAGCTGGATGCATGAAACTTTTAGGCAAATTTGAAGAATGATATTTGTCTGAAGAGTATGAAGCGTTTCCCTCAACATCAAAGGGAAAAACCCATAAGCGAAAGCTTCCTCAGAACCACAGGGTGGAGCTGTTTCTCCATGACACCTCCTGAAGTCGTGACCATTTGTGATCGTCCTCGCATCACAAGTCATTATTTACCCTCCAGTTTAACATGTCAATTAACTTCTCTTCTGGAAAAGAAGAAGATAAAACAGTTTTTTAATTGAAAAAAAACACGGTTCCATAGATTTGCTTTCGTTCGATTCTGCTTGGATTCCTTGAAACTAACAGGGGTTCTCTCTAACGAATATAAATGCAGGAATATCTCTCCTCAATTTATTGGTGGGCTTTTGCAGGGTGCTGAACTAACAGAAATCATTACTGAGCTGTCAGACATGCAGAGTAGAAAGCAGAGACAATCTGTCTGGTGGTGACAAGACACTTCCTCTCCCCAGGTAAAACATTTTGACCTGCGGTGATACCTGCTTTTAATTGTAGACGAAATATGACAGGGGGTTGGAGGCCCTGGGGGAGGAGGGGAGAGGATGAGGATATGATGGCCATTTCGGTGTGGGTCTTCAAATAGGTGTCGGGACAGGGGCCACATGGACACGCTGTCTTACGTAGATACAAGGGAGATGAATGAACAAAATGCTTCTCTGATCATATAAAGAGAACAATACTATCTCCCTGTTTCCTTTGCGCAAAGGCTTGCCTTAGCAGGACATACCATCATTCTTTGCCCTGCTCTGTAATATGCTAGCTAGATTCTTATAATATGCCCCATATCCTGATTATGCAAGGGAAGAAAAAGCTATGTAATTCTAATACGAATGTTGCAATGACCTTCATTTGTCTCAATGAAAGGGAACAGCATCATATTTCCTTCCAGTGCTGTCTTATGAACCAAAATGAACCAGCAGAAATATCATATCCTTCCATTTCCAATTTTGTCTGCCTTCATATTGGATTGTCAGTCAAACGAGGGAAAGATTTGATTTCCTCATTTACTCCAAGCGGTTTATTCACGCCATTCAAGGCAGGAGACTGTTATCAATACTTTCTAATAAAAAGAGATGTAATCTGAGAAATAAGATTCCCCGGACTTATTTTCGTCTCAGTCTTTAAATGAGTCATTTTTCGTGCTTTAAAAAGGGGATTTGAGAAAGGCTTAGCTGGTATGAAACGTTATTACTGCCTTTTGTTATTTGCCACTGGAATTTCAAAAAAAGTGTCTGACTAAGAAAGCAATCATTTAAGTTTGGTCTCCACTCAATCACTGGTCTCAAGCTGCCAAGGTAACAGAATAAGAGCTATCAGGAAGGGAGGGAGAAACAGTAATTAGTCAAAGAAAAGGGAGAAAAATGAAGTACAACTTTTAATTTACTGCCAATTCCATGATAAAGCACTGGAATCTTCCTCATGGCAGCGAGAGCAGTACAAAGAGCAATGAATGGCTGCTTACAAGCGAGCAAGGTTGCAGCATGTGTCAACTGTTACTGAACTTGTATCAACAGTAGCAACTACAGAGTAGCCATGTGAATTTAACCCAGTGTGTTAAGTGTATTTTAAACGGAGTGAAAGCTTTTTGGCAGTAGTGCATGTAACCAAGTTGGATGTTGTCCTGAAACCCAAAAGATGCCATTTCATGCTGAGGTGGGGCACTACTGCTTAACCCAAGCTGAGTTCAGAAACATCTAGTTGGATAATTGGATGATGCCTAAACTATGTAAGTCACTGTAGATAAGGAAGACTGGTGAGCAGATACCCAAAAAAATGTGACAGTTTTAATATGTGGCTGTGTGAGACACCCAGTTTTCTGACACCATCTTTGATCTCTTGGTTTAATGTTTACAGATGGCTGAGGATAGCTGTAATGACTCACTGCAAAGCCATGGCAGTGAGTGCAGTGAACACAATATTAAATGCAATTTCAGAACAGGCAGAAAGGGAATGAAGAACCCATTGTCTAAAGAATCCAGTTGTGATGTTGAAGGGTACATTTTTCACCATGAGGGATGGGTTTTTTTGCAAAAGGAGGCCCTTAGCTGTAAACATAACTTCATGCAAGTCTCTCAGTGGTTTGATTGCAGTCATCTTTCTCATTTGTTGCTCCTCGTACAGGGTTCATTTGTTCCAGCTGCTGTCTGTGAGACATGTCAGTGTGTCAGTGTGTTCTCTCTCATTGGTTTACGCTGACTGTTTAAAGCTCTAAAAGCACTTTGGGTGCTGTGCTGTCTGAGGCAGCGAGAGTGTTAGAGGTCATTTAGGCATGTTATGGCCATCTTTCTTGTTCTTCACCAGGACAAAAATGTACTGTCAGTGCTGGCCATTGACAAGATGCTGGAGAAGCTTAAGAAATCCAATGAGCTGCTGGAGCTGATCCTAAAAGGCCTGAATGAGTACCTGGAAAAGAAGCGCCTCTACTTCCCTCGCTTCTTCTTCCTGTCCAACGACGAGCTGCTGGAGATCCTCTCCGAGACCAAAGACCCTACCAGGTAGAGCTCTGTGCCTAACAGTCTGAGCCTCACCCCCACTAGGTACAGTCCCACCCCCCAATGTGTGAAGCTTTGCTGTTATTAGGTAAAGCCAGCACCACACTAGGTAAAGACCTACCTCCAAGAGCAATAGACCCAGCCCTACCAGGTGAAACTACACCCCCACCAGATGGATACCCATACGCCAGTTAGATAACTGTCTTCATGGTGTAGAGCCCACTGTCCCAACCCCAGCCACTCAGTAGGCTACTATTTAAGATTCTGCACACGGGGGACCATTTTGCTAGTGAATCTCTTGGCAGCAGACGAGAGCAGAGGAATCTCAACCCATGCCTCAAACCTGTACCGCAAAACACAGTGTTGTAACCTATGCTCATTTAACTCATTCGCTGCCTTTGATGACTATAGTCACCAGAATTCCGAACGCTCTAGACTATTCTGACATTTGGAATGTTGGTGACCATATATTTCTGGTCAGGCTAAGGATCAGCGTTCTAGAACACTCATTCAGTGCATGAGTCTTTGCTCAGTCAGCAAAGTGCACATCTAGCCATTATGTTTTTCAACCTCCTTGAATTACCTGTGTTAGAGTTTCTCCAGCTTATTCTATTATAGTAGCATGCCTCAGGAGTCTACTCTGAGGATCCTATGTGAGGCACGGCTGATCAGAAGCAAAATGCTTCACCTGGCTGCTCCTGTGAATGACAGCCACTGAAATGGATTGTAGATGTACCCCTTATACTTGTTAGCGCAGCTTTAGTAAGCGATGAGATACAAAAGTGGCTTACTCAACCCTGCAGCCTGTGTGAATCAAATGTCCACTGTGAAGGACAGCTTGAAAACACAGTGGGAGATCCTGGCTTTGCATGCATTTCAGAATAATCATGAAATACCAGCTCCCTGTTCAAATAAACAGTGGACCACATGCAGATAATCCACCCCTGCTTTATGAAATAGTACCTGGAAACCTCTTGCAGTTCATAATAGGATTTTCCTTCTTGCATAGTAGCGTCTCTCAAGGTGCATGATGGACAACCGGCGGTATTGAAGGCAGCGGCTAGCATCGGTCACGCGTGGGCAAACAGGCATAACAACACTACAGAGCCTTGTGAAGCATTCACAGCATTCACACACTGTGTAACCAAATAAATGCAACAGAATCAGAGCTTTCCACCAGATAACTGATGCTCCGTCTCTTTTAAAAAAAAACGCAAAGGGGCGCACTTTGCAACCAAGCAGCCGCCCACTGTCCGGGGAGGAGTACACATGGGAATGTTGTTTCTTTTTTTTCCTTCATAGATCGTGCCACCTTTTAATATCCTCTGCGTTACAAAGGCGGGGGGAGACGAATGGAAAAAAGCAATTTAACTGAGTCCGGGCTTAGAAAACTAATTTCAAACCTTGAAAGTCCTGTACTTACTGTGGGAATTTAATTATAAAGGCTCTTTTCCTCAGCAGCTGCTGTGTTCTGAGTGAAGACACCGTGCCCTACTTAAGGCACTGCTGGTCCCTCACCGGTCTGCCGCTGATAAGCAAGCCTTGTCTTATTCCACCCTAAGGTATTTGTTTAATAATGCCTTTTCAGACAAAGGAGGTTTCCACTCTGTGCTTTCTCTCTCCACGAAGAATTACATCAGCACCTGCGGCTGCCGGTGCCCCTTTAAAAAGGAAGAATGGGTTTAAAGTGCGCTGCTAATTCATCCAGCTAAGCACGTTGCTCTGAGGCTGGGCGAGCATGAGGGCTTATGGGCCGTGGAGGGAGAGGGGGGTGGCCTGCACAAGAAGTCCAGCAGGAAGTCTCGACCCTTCGTTAAAGTTTCTTTGCCCGATGAAGCCAAACCCTGCGCATGTACTCCTGTCAAGAGGGGCCCCGTCCTTTGCACCAAACATCCCAACTCTATAATAGCCCCTGCCCTATTGTCCCATTATAATGTAATCCCTCACAATGTGCCTGATGAGGGCTGCAGACCCCTTTTGCCTACTGAGTGTTCCATTCCCCTGCCTACGTACTATCAGTGTCATTCACGCACTTTATTGCATGTGGCCTACTGCATGTGTGACGCTCTGTTGCAAAGGGAGGCGTATTAGCAATGCAGTTCTATTTTTGACTGGGGAATGTCAAACCACCCGCTGGTAATTTGTACGCTTTCTCAACTGTTGAGTATGCTCTCTAAGGCACACAAAGAGCTTCAAAGAGAGATTCTTGGATTTTTTTCAGAATGTCATCTTTTATAAATGGATAGAATGCGATTGTATGATTGCCTTCTTTTCTGAACTGTTGCCAGAATTTGAAGGAGAATGAATGGAGCGCTCTGCATTCACTCTGCCCAAGGAGCCAATTGAGCTTGTGCCATCACATACATATTTGAATTGGAGTGCTAAAACATGACTCCTGGTTACCTTCTCCCTCTCCCGTCTTTGTGAAGGGTGCAGCCCCACCTGAAGAAGTGCTTCGAGGGCATTGCCAGTGTCCAGTTCACAGACGTGCTGGACATCACCCACATGAAGAGCAGCGAGGGTGAGGTGGTAGAGCTGGAGGACATCATCTCTACTTCCAAGGCCCGCGGCCAGGTGGAGAAATGGCTGCTGGAGCTGGAATCTGGCATGTTGAAGTCCCTGCATAAGGTACAGAGTCAACCAGTATGCATAAGAATCAGTTCTATCACAGCAAGAATGTCAGCTTGTTAACTGCATCACAATGGTACTGATTATCAGTCAACTACATCACAGTGATACTGACTGCCAGTCACCTCCCTCACAGTGGCACTGACTACCAGTCACCTCCGCCACAGCTGTACTGACTACTGGTCAATTACATCACAGTGGTACCAGTCAGTGCCATCACAGTACCAGTCAGTGCCATCACAGCAGTCATCACAACCTGTCAATTCATTCAATTCCACCACAGGTTTATTTACAACCATTCAGCTTCATCACAGGTGTACTGACAAACATCTTTGTCAAACTGTTACCAATAGTTATCAACTCCATCAGGATGGTGCTGAGAATGATTAACTCAATCATAAGTGTGCTGATTGTTAGCTCCAATACAGATGAACACACAACAGTCAACCTTATCACAACCAGTCTTGTTTATCATAGTGGTACTGACAAATGTGAACATTTGGCTGTGACATTTGGCTTTTTGGGTATTGTTGAGCTCTGAGGTTGGAGTTGATATTGGGAAGAACATTTGGGATGTGACATGACTTGTGCCCATCAGGTGATTGGAGAGGCGATCCAGGCCTACCCCAAGGACCTGCGGATCAACTGGGTGCGGGCATGGCCAGGGCAGACAGTGCTGTGCGTCTCGCAGGTATACTGGACCAAGGACATCCATGAGGCCATCTCCAAGGGCCAGAAGGTAAGGCAGAGACTCCACAGGGGCCCAGCTGTCTGTTCTGTTCAGTCAACTCAATGAATTAAATTCACTGACACATTTAGAATTGGGATTCTCAGCTGCCCACTCAAAAAATATTCCAGTGCAGTTGTTAGAAACAGAGAATCTGTGCTACTTCTGCTCGCATGATTAAAAACATGGTGATAAAAGTTGCTTGTGAAGTGAAAACTGAGTATCAGCATATCTTCAGGTCATTCTTTGCATGTTCTTAGGAGTACATGCGTGCATGTGTGTGTTTGTGTGTGCGCATGTGTGTATGTGTGCGTGTGTGTGTGCATGTGTGTGTGTCTGTGTGTGTTTCCCCAGGCTTTAGACGCATACCTTGAACAGAACAACACTCAGATTGATGACATTGTGACACTGGTGCGAGGCAAGCTGTCCAAGCAGAACCGTGTCACTCTCGGTGCCCTTGTGGTGCTGGACGTGCACGCCCGCGACGTGCTGGCCTCGCTCGTCAAGAAGGGCATCAGCGACGAGAATGACTTTGACTGGCTCAGCCAACTGCGCTACTATTGGCTGGTGAGTGTGACCATGTCATTGCCAGTGATAAGTGATAGTCAAAACCATACAACTGGACACTCCCCAGTCTAAGTCTTTTTTGCTTCATTTTTTTCAATACATTGAAACTTCCAGAAACCACCTTGTATTATCTTGAGAGATTCCCATGTCCAGTCTTTGGGTCTAGTTCTAAGTTTGGTGTATAGGCTGATGTATATGTTTGAAGTCTGAGGACAGCTAGCTTAGGCCTTCATGTTGCTCTGAGGCCTTTGGCAATGTCTGTCTCTCTCTCCGATCAGGAGGACCAGCTCCAGACCAAGATGATTAATGCGGGCCTGGCTTATGGCTACGAATACCTGGGCAACACCCCTCGTCTTGTCATCACCCCGCTCACCGACCGCTGCTATAGGTCAGGATCCCCTCTCTCCTCTCTGCTCCATTGGCTGGGTGGTTCCCATGGGAGCAAAAAGCATATATTCACAATGTAAAAATGTGGCAGAAACATTTGTAACATCAACTGCAACTTTAATAACATATATTGCAGAGGAAACTTGGAAAACCTTTGATTGAGCTTGTTACCACAACAGTATGCTGCAGTCTGTTTGTGTTCTGAGACGTCACAGGAAAACCAGCACAGCCCTATATAGCAAAGCAGGCTTTAAATATAGAGACAGAACCATTAATGTCAAAACAGCATCTCCTAGCAGCACACCCGCAATCAATCAGTAAGCTATTAAGCAATTAGGAGGGCAGTAACCCTCCACAAACAGTGGCTACAACAGTATAGTAACACATATAAGGTAGCATCTTCAGCAAATTTTCAGCAGAGCTTTGCCATTAAAATAGACACTCAATCAATCAAGCAAAATTAATTTTGTTTGCCGACATTTACAATCAGGATGTCACAGAACACACTGAAGTCCCTAACTGACATTAATGTTTCTCATGCTGTGAGATTGTCTTTTGTTGATGTTGCCAGTGCATATCTGGTTCACGTATGTGTCACGGTTCACGGTGTCTGATGCTCCCATTCCCTCCCCTACCTCAGGACCCTGTTCGGGGCCCTGCATCTGCATCTCGGAGGGGCCCCTGAGGGGCCTGCGGGAACGGGGAAGACTGAAACCACCAAGGACCTGGCCAAGGCGGTCGCCAAGCAGTGTGTCGTCTTCAACTGCTCCGACGGCCTGGACTACATCGCACTCGGCAAGTTCTTCAAGGTGAGCCACACTATTTGTCTCCTCAGTAGCATCTACCTGTTCACTCACAAGAGCCATGTGAAAAAAATAAAAGAAAGGTTTGAGATTACTGTGAGCTAACACAGCTTTGTGTCTCTGTAACTTTATTACTCTGCCTGGCCTTACATACAGATCAAAATGGAACTGAGGGATCGCTACCCTTGCAACAATGGGCAATCAGGCGGTTTGGAGTAACTGGGCACCCTGCCTGCTAAATCAGAGTCTGTTTGCAGGGAAACATGGGGCAGCGGGGCGGACGCTTTGTAGCAATCTGTGATTGTGCCACATCAGTGGGGCGGGGCACACAGCTCTCAGATGGCACAGTGAGGACCCTCATTAATACCACTCAGACAGCTTTACCTGACTATTGTACCCCAGTGTAATTATCCAGTCTGAGCTGAAACCTATTTTGAGCGCACAAATAAAAAAAGAAAAAACTACAGGTGTTTGCAAAGATTTCAGAAAGAGTAAATTGTCCGGAAAGGCAGAGGATAAAGAATGACAATTGAATGCAAACTTTTCTCAGTTCAGCTCTTTAGCTCTTTTGAACTGTTATTAAAAATTAAACTGTGGGATTGCTCTTGGTCTGATATAGGTTGCACGCATCGCAGGAAAAGACAAGACAACTGGCCTGGCAAATACCATTTCTGTGTTTTATTCTGAAATACCTCAAAATAAATGTTCCAATTGCTTATTCCATGCTTAACGATAACAGTAATACTTTCATGTGTTTCCAGTCATGGTCGGTGATGATATAGATTCTGATGGATCAGGTTGAATAAGATTACTTTGAGCAGCTGTGGCGGAGTGTTCAAATGTGGACTGATCTGTCCCTTCCCCCCCCAGGGGCTGCTGTCATGTGGTGCATGGGCCTGCTTCGATGAGTTCAACCGGATTGACCTGGAGGTGCTGTCCGTGGTGGCGCAGCAGATTTTGACCATACAGAGAGGTGAGTATTATGGAGTGCCACTAAAATCGTGAGTGGCAGGTACAAGCAGGAATCTGGATGGAGGCCTGGCTTTAATAATTAACCATGGAACGCTGTTTTGTAGTTGCTTTTTTTTCTTCGCAATGCCTGTATAGTTGCATGTAATCAGGTATTGATTACTTAACTGCAGCCAGTATCTGTACTGGTAGTTAAATAATTTGCAATACAAGACCTGTAGTTGTTTATTTACAAGTACCTGAAAAAGCAAGAGTATCTCAGCTTTCAGAGAGAGGACTTGGCTTGGAACGTTGTTCTTGTCCAATGCCTTTGAGGTCCAGAGCAGAAAGAAGGGATCAGGTAGAGGGTATTGATTTTCAGACACAACCGGAGTGGCTGACCTATAGCAATGTAGTGTGTTCAGCAACATCTCGACAAACTGTTGGCCGGGCCTGTTGATGTTGAATCTGGTGTCCTGCAGGAATCGCTGCCAACTCTGAGATTCTGCTGTTCGAGGGCACCGAGCTGAGGCTGGACCCCACCTGTGCCGTGTTCATCACCATGAACCCAGGCTACGCCGGCCGCTCCGAGCTGCCCGACAACCTGAAGGTACAGAACCGGGCCCCACACACAGTCCAGACTGGGCTTTATGGGGCCCAGCCTCATTTTGTAGTAATAATTATAATGCTAATGAATTACATTACATAGTTCTTATATAGCTCAGTTACAGTAAACTAATCTCAGCCACCCCTAATTTGTAGTACCCATCTGGATAATGCATGGAGGCGATTTTGTGTCAGAACGCTCACCACACACCAGCATTGCATTTGGTAGTGCCATGAATGATCCCTTGTCTCTTTTCAATGCCTTGGTAGTTGTGGTCTTGTGTCCACTTAATTTCATTATAAGTATAAAAGAACAAGAGCCGCAGTAATTGAGATGAAAACATTTGTCTGACAGAGTATTGCATTGACAGAGATCATCGGAGTCATGTAACCAGGTGGTTGCAGGCAATTGTGAATATACAGTTGTTAACTGTCATGTGACCAGTTCACATTCAAGTGTACAGTGGATGATGTTAGTGGTGGGGTCGGCCATGTGCCCAAGCTGTCTCATGTTATTCAGTTAGTCAGGCCATCACAGGTTTTCAAGGTATTGGTGGGGGGTGGGTTAGTTATATGACCAGGTCTTCACAGGTTTTGAAGGGATTAGTGGAGGATGGGCTAGGCATGTGACCAGATCTTTGCAGGTTTTGAAGGTGTTGGAGGGGCACGGGTTAGTCGTGTGACCAGATCCTCACAGGTGGGTGTTGACTGAGGGCAGGTAACGTGACAGGGCACTGACAGCCATGTGACGCACACTGCCCCGCCCCGTAGGCCCTGTTCCGGACTGTGGCCATGATGGTGCCAGACTATGCCATGATTGCCGAGATCGTGCTGTACTCCTGTGGCTTTGTGACGGCACGGCCGCTGTCGGTGAAGATAGTGGCCACATACCGGCTGTGCTCCGAGCAGCTGTCCTCCCAGCATCACTATGACTACGGCATGAGGGCCGTCAAGTCTGTCCTTACCGCCGCCGGAAACCTAAAGGTATCTCCTGGCCCCCACGCCCTCTCCACATCACAAACCATAACGTTTCACTTATATCCTTACCTCATCTAGTAACCTAAATTTACTGCCCCTTCCCTATACACCCTTCAGATACAAGTTTGAAGTGCTCCCCAGTATACCAGCATTTACAGTACATTTACATTTCAAATTCAGGTTCAGTTTTGTAATCACAGTAATTACGTGCATAAATTGAAGTCACATGAGGACCATTGTGCAACTATGAAAATAGCAGGATCGCACAGTAAAGAATACACAAGTGAGGATTTAAACCATACAAAGTTGTTGTCTTTGCTCATCGCCACCTGAATCAGCTGCAAGCTTGTTTCCCCCTGCATTCTGGGTAGATGTCTGTCATAAATAACAACAACTGCGGGAGTGCGGTATGCAGCCTGCGCAGAGGAGACGCTTCATCACAATATTTACAGTTCTGTGAAACTCTTGGAGTGTCAGCGTGCCGGGGCCACAGTGGCAGAGCAGCTCAGCTCGAAGTTGTCTGTCACCGAGTCTAATTAATACACCTCTCAGGAAAAATCATCACAGATACAGACCTCGCCATTCCCCTCACCTCAAAAGGGAGGCCAGATGCACGAGTATATTCATATGCGACGAGTATATTCATATGACACATCAAAAAGTCTCTGTTTTTCCTGTGCTGTGAGTTCCACCTTTGAAATTGCTTTGTGGGAAGGGGAGACACTGATTTGGCCCCAGGGCTAAAGCTGAAAATGCCGTTGATTTTTTTTGCATTTGAAAATAGGCTGTGTCAGCGCAAAAGTTGAAAGTCGGTCTTTCCCGGTAAGGATGAGATTCGTCTCTCAGGGCAAGCCTTTCATAACATGTTTTTTCCTGTAGTTGAAGTTTCCTGATGAAAATGAAGATGTCTTGTTGCTGAGGTCTATAATTGATGTCAATCTGCCCAAATTCCTGGCTCACGATCTGCCACTGTTTGAGGTGAGGATGTTTGTGCGTGCTTGCATGTTTGTGTGTGAGTGTGTGTGTGTAAGTCTCTGTGTCTTTACTCTCAACGTGTGAGTGCGTGTGTGCGTACTTCTGTATCTCCACCCTTTGTGTGTGTGTGTGTGTGTGTGTGTGTGTGTGTGTGTGTGCGCATGCGCGTGTTTATCCTTGTTTCTGCATCTGCACCCTTCGTGTGTGTGCATGTGTGTGCATGTGTTTGCAGGGCATTACATCTGACCTGTTCCCTGGCGTGACACTGCCGAAGCCTGATTACCGAATCCTACTGGATGCCATCAGAGAAAACGCGGCAAAGATGAACCTGCAGGTGACCGACTTCTTTGCAGAGAAGATCCTGCAGATCTTTGAGATGATGATTGTGCGCCATGGCTTCATGCTGGTGGGGGAGCCCTTTGGGGGGAAGACCTGCGCCTACCGAGTGCTGGCGGCTGCCATGAACGACATCTGCGATCAGGTACCACCGTCTCTGCACGAGCTACCACACCACACCTCACCTTCCCCAGTGGCACCGCCATCTCTACACGAGCTACCACACCTCACCTTCCCCAATGACACCACCATCTTTAGTGGGAGCTGCCTCACCTCACCTTCGCCAGTGGCACTGGTTGAATCGGCTCATTTAGTCAACTGAACACCAAAGTTTACATTTACATCTACATTTATTCATTTAGCAGACACTTTTATCCAAAGCGACATACAAAAGTGCATATAGTGGGCAAACAGGCACAAGGGCAAGATGTGTACAGGTCATACAATGCAGATAGTGCTGATGCTGAGCACAAGGTCAGTGTAGCAAGACAGAACTAATGTGATCTAAGGTTACATATACCAAATACAGTCACTGGGACAATAAAGTGCCGCTATACTACCTAGGCCAAAAATGTGCTACAAATACAATGCAAGAGATAGTGCTGCAAGTACGAGCCAAGAATTTTAGATTAGCAAGGTCAAAATGGCAAGGGTGTCAGTCTCAGTGTCAGTTTAGAACATGACTTCCTTTAAACTGGCCTATTGTCTAAAATGCTCAAAACTTTCATAGTCTTATGCAGCATCTTCCTTTTAAATGAAGGGGACCTGTTTACAGGACTTCATTTTTCATATTAAGTCACTGTTAGACACAGGGTTTTACAGTGATTAATGTGGTCAGTGTGTAACCAGGATTGGAGTAAAGCAGGTAAGCTGCCATGTGCAGGGGCTGCAACCCAAATGCTCTATGATCCTCCAGTGCAGATCCCAGAGCTGAAGTCACCACACAGCACGCTCTTTTCTTATGGAGCGTAGGATGGCAGGGGACTGCCGGCAGCTCTGTGGGCTTGCTCCGCCCGCCGAGGCACAGGATTGATGGTGTTTACACGCCCTGATGGGCAGCGATTCTGAGTGGCAGGCGTCGCAGAGCAAGACGGAGGCAGCCTCCACGGCCCGCCATCCCAACTGACAGAGGGGAGCGGCCGTTGCATCCATCATAGTCCCAGCAAAATGCCATCCTGTCCATCACCGCAAGGACCCCGCGTGGTTCTCATCTCATCCAGACACCTACATCCTTGCCGCGAAAGGCCCTGCTTCCTTAAGCACCGCCTGACAGCTCCTTTCTCAGGCATGGCGGGCGCACTAGGCCCTTTCCCTTTTGTTTGGTGAAACACTTGGTCACCATGAGAGGAATCACCAAAGCTTTTCTCGGAGCACCTCTCCTCTCACTGAAGAGAGCCATGAGGAAATATTTGGAGAGCATGTGCTAAGCAAATGCATATCAGCTGCGGCATTGTCTGTGTACTGCATATGATGGCTCTGTCATGTGGATATTAATGCACTGTATTTATCTGCTGTGGTTGCGGTTCATTCAATAGGGGGGTCAACATTTGCTCTCTGTGCCATCTTTGCAGGGTTTGATGGATGAGAACAGGGTCCAGATCACGGTCATCAACCCCAAGTCGATTACCATGGGTCAGCTGTACGGACAGTTTGACCCGGTCTCCCACGAGTGGTCGGACGGAATCCTAGCGGTCAGCTACAGGGCTTTCGCCACGTCTCAAGTAAGCCAGCCCCTGCAAGACTGTCGTTAGAGTGGCCAGTGTAAGTCCTTAAGCCGCACCTAAATGAGAGACTGCACTGTCACTGTTCTGTCAGTACACAAACTGAAAAGCAGTTATTTGGTGGTGTTAAGGGTCCTTGTAAATTACGTGCTCTCACAAATTAAACTGGTATACTCACCCCAACAATAAGAGCAGTGCTGGCTGTCAGCGATTGAAATTGGGACTCCTCTTCTTTTAAAATGTGGGACATGGGAGATTGATCTCTCCTTTACGTGACAGCAGCTGGAATGAAATTTCTCACTGAAGACTTCTTGTATTTGTGCTCAGAATCTTTTATACAGAAAATGAGTTGGATTCCCAGATAAGAAATAGAGATGTATGCGTTTCACTTGAAATGAAACCTCATACCAAAGTTTAATATTAAGGTTAGATTGGGAACTTTTATATGAGCAATAAACTGTATTAACTCTGAATAATGGTTGCTTTCATCATTTTACTTTTCCTAACTATAGTCATTGTTATGTACCTCCATAATTATATTTCATTTGTGCAGGGACTGGTTTATTGTGGCCCCCAGTTATTAAAGCAATTTAAGTTATGTATCAGCGCAGTTCAGATAAATGTTTTCTTATAATATTATACAGTGATATCGTTGTGTTCTTATTTTTTTCCATTTTTTCCATTTTTCAACTGAGTTTTTACAGGAGGATTTTAGATAAGGTTAAGTTCAAGTTAAGTTCAAGAGTAGATCAGCTGTGGCCTTTGGAGTCCAATATGGGATTTAAACCCACCCTAGTCACCTAATCACAAGGTCATTGCCCTAACCTGTGTCTGTAGTAGGCCTTATTCTTAAAGATTAATGTCCTTCTGAGTTCAAACTCTTTTTTTAACTGGAGAAACTAGGTCAGCACTTAATAATAAACTTTGATGGTTATTTCAGTAGCTGTGTTAAACTTATAAAGATCTTGTGTGATCTTTTGCAACTTTAAATGAACAGCTACATAGCACAAAATGTATCATGATATTAATATTTTAGTAATA
The DNA here is from genome assembly GCF_013368585.1 of Megalops cyprinoides. NCBI lineage: Eukaryota > Metazoa > Chordata > Actinopteri > Elopiformes > Megalopidae > Megalops > Megalops cyprinoides. Next base: position 5,466,785 of record NC_050593.1, read on the forward strand.
ATTCTGGCATCTTGGATTTGGACAGGTGGGTAAAAAACCTGTTTATTCAAATATGTCTGTAAGTGTTATTGAAAAGTTAAAGCAAGGTTAAATGTCAGCCTGTGATAAAGTAGCCCAAGGGTGGTGTGATACAGTAGCTAATGGTGTGATCCCTCCTTGTGGCCTCTCCGTAGAGTCCGGACAGGAAGTGGTTGATCTTCGATGGGCCTGTGGATGCGGTGTGGATCGAGAACATGAACACAGTGCTGGATGACAATAAGAAGCTCTGTCTGATGAGTGGGGAGATCATTCAGATGTCCCCACAGATGAGTCTTATCTTCGAGCCCATGGACCTGGAGGTGGCTTCGCCTGCCACGGTGAAGCACCAAGGGGATTCTGGGACTTTTATTTTTTTGGGGTCAGGGTGAAGTTCTTCAGGGAGTGTCGTCTGAAAAACACCCCATTAGTTCAACCTTTTCGTGCTCAGCACTGTGTTGTTTACATAAACCTGTAACTGGTGTTTCCAACATTCCAGGCCATTCCATTCTAAAACTTCCTGGGAAGTAAAAGCTACATGATACAGTAGGGTAATATTTAGTACTAATTATTTAATTTAATTATCATCAATAATGATTCAATAATGACTCAGTATATTTCTAAATTAGAGTGAAAGCATATGTTTTAAGTGTGATGTCACAGCAGAAAGCAGGTGTACATCTCACACAAGCTGCAGGGATAAACCGTGTTACTCTGATTCACTAAGCATGGCTCCTGGCATACTCCACAACAGAGAGTCATTCACAGCATTATCACAGTGTGAGAGCATGGGCCAGCGAATCCATTAAAAGTATCAGAGCGTGTGGATCTGTAGCAGACGTTGGCGTGTGCGCAGTAATATGGTTTGTCCTGTGTAACCCTGCCTTTTTAACAGCTGACAGTGAAGCCTCAATGGCTGACACTGAGCTTTTGCAGGCAGGAGTGCAACAACTGGAGCAGAGGAGTGATTTTCCAACTTGCTAATGAAGACCCCCCCCCTCCCTTTGCTAACCTTACTTGAACAGCTTGGGGTCAGCCTCCGGGCCCGGGCTGGAGCTCAGAGAGTTGTGGTTACAGGCTTGGTTCCCCTGCTCCTCTCAGACTGGGAATATGAAAAGGGCGGTGGCCCTTCTGGTCACCGCCGCAGTGTAATTACTACGCAGAAGCCTCTGCGAGTCTCGCTCTCCTTTCTGTCACCTTCCTGCTCCACGCATCTGATACGTTCTGTTTCCGTCCCACCCCTGCTGCCTTTGTATGTGCGGAGTGGGGCGGGGCGGCGGCGAGGGCCCCTCTCCGGAGCGTTGCGGCTCCTGCAGGAGGATTAGCGAGCGGGGGAGAACCTGGGCTCTGCCAAAACAAATCCCCCTCGCCCCGCGGGGCCGCCGCACCTGCTCGATTAATCCTCCTCCTCCGTGCCTCCCTCTGCTCTGGAATAGGAGCGCGAGAAGCACGCTGCGCAAGTGTTTAAAGGAGAAGCAGGCTGCGGTGCTGCCTCTCACTGCGGCGGCTTAAATTTCATGTTCATTATCACTGCAATGTCATTCACATCTGATATGTACTGATATGTATCCAACATATGCTATCTTCAGACTTTGATATGTACAGTGCTGGCCAAAAGTATTGGCACCCCTGCAATTCTGTCAGATAATGCTCAATTTCTCCCAGAAAATGATTGCAATTACAAATGTTTTGGTAGTAATATCTTCATTTATTTTGCTTGCAATGAAAAAACACAAAAGACAATGAAAAAAAAATTAAATCAATTATCATTTTACACAAAACTCCAAAAATGGACCGGACAAAAGTATTGGCACCCTCAGCCTAATACTTGGTAGCACAACCTTTGGACAAAATAACTGCGAACAACCGCTTCCGGTATCCATCAATGAGTTTCTTACAATGCTCTGCTGGAATTTTAGACCATTCTTCTTTGGCAAACTGCTCCAGCTCCCTGAGATTTGAAGGGTGCCTTCTCCAAACTGCCATTTTCAGATCTCTCCACAAGTGTTCTATGGGATTCAGGTCTGGACTCATTGCTGGTCACTTTAGAAGTCTCCAGTGCTTTCCCTCAAACCATTTTCTAGTGCTTTTTGAAGTGTGCTTTGGGTCATTGTCCTGCTGGAAGACCCATGACCTCTGAGGGAGACCCAGCTTTCTCACACTGGGCCCTACATTACGCTGCAAAATTTGTTGGTAGTCTTCAGACTTCATAATGCCATGCACACGGTCAAGCAGTCCAGTGCCAGAGGCAGCAAAGCAACCCCAAAACATCAGGGAACCTCCGCCATGTTTGACTGTGGGGACCGTGTTCTTTTCTTTGAAGGCCTCGTTTTTTTTCCTGTAAACTCTATGTTGATGCCTTTTCCCAAAAAGCTCTACTTTTGTCTCATCTGACCAGAGAACATTCTTCCAAAATGTTTTTGGCTTTCTCAGGTAAGTTTTAGCAAACTCCAGCCTGGCTTTTTTATGTCTCTGGGTCAGAAGTGGAGTCTTCCTGGGTATCCTACCATAGAGTCCCTTTTCATTCAGACACCGACGGATAGTACGGGTTGACACTGTTGTACCCTCGGACTGCAGGACAGCTTGAACTTGTCTGGATGTTAGTCGAGGTTCTTTATCCACCATCCGCACAATCTTTCGTTGAAATCTCTCGTCAATTTCTTTTCCGTCCACATCTAGGGAGGTTAGCCACAGTGCCATGGGCTTTAAACCTATTGATGACACTGCGCACGGTAGACACAGGAACATTCAGGTCTTTGGAGATGGACTTGTAGCCTTGAGATTGCCCATGCTTCCTCACAATTTTGCTTCTCAAGTCCTCAGACAGTTCTTTGGTCTTCTTTCTTTTCTCCATACTCAATGTGGTACACACAAGGACACAGGACAGAGGTTGAGTCAACTTTAATCCATTTTAACTGGCTGCAAGTGTGATTTAGTGATTGCCACCACCTGTTATGTGTCACAGGTAAGTAACAGGTGCTGTTAATTACACAAATTAGAGAAGCATCACATGATTTTTCAAAGGGTGCCAATAGCAGTAGGAGTTTTGTGTAAATTGATACTTGATTTGACTTTTTTTTCTTTCTCTTTTGTGTTTTTTTATTGCAAGCAAAATAAATGAAGATATTACTACCAAAACATTTGTAATTGCAATCATTTTCTGGGAGAAATTGAGCATTATCTGACAGAATTGCAGGGGTGCCAATACTTTTGGCCAGCACTGTATATATAGCTCAATTAGGAGTGTAATTTGATTATGAAAATACTTATGAAAAAGCACATATTGTTTTTATCTGTATGCGCATTTGTGTGTGTGTGTATGTGTCAATGTGTACATTTGGGTGTCTGTGTATTTGTTTCACTGAGTGTGTGCGTGTGTAATTGTGTGTGTTCATGCATGTGTGTACGTCTGTTTGTGTGTTTAAATGTGTATTCCTGTGTGTCACTGTGTACATGTGTGTGTGTTCAGGTGTCCCGCTGCGGGATGATCTACATGGAGCCCCACATGCTGGGCTGGGGGCCCCTCATGGTGTCGTGGCTCAACACTCTGCCCCCCACCATCAGTGACATGCACAAAGAGCTCATCAGCGGCCTCTTCCACAGAATGCTGCCCGCCTGCCTGCAGTTCATCCGCAGAGGCACCAAGGTACAGCATACAGCACCACCTCGATGCCTCAGCCATTCCCACTCACACAGCCCCTGCAGTTGGCTCCCTGCATAGGACATGGCACTCTATAATATGAATTATATGCTCTGTATGTATATGCATATGTATATGCAAAACATCACTGATTTGCTGTGATGTATGTGTACTTTTCAGTTCTTCTTGTTTTGTTTTGTATAATGTTGAATTCAGTGACTTTTTAATTTGAATATTCTTTGTTACCAATGCCATGAGAGTAGTGCATTTATGCATCAAAGGGACACAGAAACAATGTCCTACCTTTAGAATTCACATCAAAAGTTGGAATGTCTGCAATCTGTTAATGCACTGTTTTTGAGATTAGTATTAACATTCTGTCTTGTCGGAACAGTCCCTTTATGATTTTTCTTTGTCTGCAGTCATGTCACCCTTTAGAAAACACCTTTTGAAAATGTTGTGATGTGATAATGTACTGTCTTCCCTGAACGTGAAGGAGCTGTCGCCAACGTCGGACACCAACCTGGTCAACTCTCTGATGAACCTTATGGACTGCCTGATGGATGAGTTCAGGGATGAGGCCCTCATCAAGAGCAAAAACGAACGGGACATCTGCTCCTGGCTGGAGGTGAGTCACATTCAGATTCAGATCCACATCCAGATCCAGATTTAGTTTCAGATTCAGGTTCTCATACCACTATTTGTAATGGTGGGGAGCATGGCCCGTCAGCTAGAAACTCATTTATTGCCACGCTGTTAACACACAGCATCCATTTACACAACTGAATTACATAATATTCCCTGAAACAGTTCAGATTAAGTTCCTTCATCAAGGCTTCAGTCACACCTCCCATTCCAGGCATTGAACCTACAGCCCAGTGGTGACGAGACTGGTTCCTTAGCCGTTACATCACACAGGTGTTGTTAACTGAATTGTTAAGCCGGGAGACGCCCACACAAATGGAAGCAGAAAGAACTCCTGGTACTGTTTGTTTTCTGATTTCTTTCCGAGGTTTATGGAGTCTTTACGGATTGCCTTTCTCCCTGCTGTTTGTTGTCACGGTACACAAAGGGAGCCGTAGTGAAGTCTCTATCTCTGCATGTGGCCAGAGAAGCAGTGCTCGCAGCTGAGTCCTCTTAAGCCTGTACACATGTTCGCATTGATTCACCTGGTCTGAATCAATGCCAATTTAAGTGCTGCTTTCACCCCCGTGGTTCTCCGAAAATAGAATTCACTGTGCTATTGCAGCATCCCAGCTGGGATCAGATAACCACCTGGGGTTTTTCCAGCAAAAATGTGAATAACACTACATTTTTATGATACAGCACCTTACGTGCCTGTGTTCGTCTGGTTGTCTGACCGTTATTCGTATCTGTCTGTATATCTATCTGTCTGTCTTTCTGTCAAATAAAGTACGCATTTTAATTTCTTTTTTTTTCAGTGAAAGGTACAGTTGCGCTTATGAATAAGTAACTTACTCCACCCCATATATTGGCATGTGACCAAGGGATCTTTGTGTTCTGGGTGGTGTGGTCAGTGTGGCTGAGTGCTGTATATTGTCATGTGAGCAGGGGATCTTCGTGTTCTCGCTGGTGTGGTCGGTGGGCGCCAGCTGCCAGGAGGAGGGCCGTAACCGGTTTGATGGAGTGGTGCGGGAGATGCTGGAGGGCCCGCTGAGTGAGGACACGCGGGCGCGCTACGGCATCCTGGAGCAAATGGACCCGCCCGCCAAGCAGATGACCGTGCCCCCGCCCACAGAGGGCACGCTGTACGAGTACCGCTTCATCAAGGAGGTAACCTTGCAGGCCCAGCTGTGTTTCACACAGCTCTTCACCTGTATTTATAATCCAGCAGGACCAGCTGTGAGTTTCACAAGGCTCTACACCAGTACTGTTAATCCTACAGGGACAACTGTGAGCTTCACAGAGGTCTGGGACAGTGCTGGGGATGGACAGGAACAGGGATGAAAATATATCACGTATCAAGTATAAAAACCAGAGTCTCTGGAAGAGCAGAATAAGACATTCTATTGCTGTTTTCTTGTTTTTCTCAGATCTTACGAGTCTTTGCCCTGGCTGACATGTTGACTTATGGTACATATTCTGGAACCCATTAAGGTGGTTTTCACTGGGACAGCAGGGGCTATTTCTCTGAATCTCTAGCCTAACCCTACCCTGGCCAATTAAATCAGATCACAAATGTTTTTGTTCTTTCTTTCAAGAGGTGATGTTGTGCCTTAACAGCCTGTTAGTTGGTGTGACCCAGACAGACATGGCAGTTTGTTAGCCCGCTTGCTTTTCACTGCAGTCACATCATATTATTTTGAAGTTGTGTAGATCAGAAAACATTGAAGTCACAATTCTCACTGTGAGGACAGAAAATGAACAGATAAGAAGCTGTGAATGGTACATAATGTCAGGACCCTTGGCCTGAAGTGATGTGTGTTGCATGAGAGAAAAAGGCACATTGATAGGCTGAAGAGTGATCATCTCACAATGCTGCTCTGGCATTTGAAGCAAAATAGAATTGTTTCAACCTCACCAAAAGGTGGCAGGAAGGTTTTTTGTTAGCTGGAAAGGCCGTCACTAGTATCCCTTTCATTTAGCTAACAATGGATCAGGGTGCCAACCCAAGACTTGCCAAGGGAGTGATAATAACTTCTCAATACAGAGAAGGGAGAGCCAATGCAAACTCCCATTGTGGTGCTAATGTTGCTCTAACGTTGTGCTAATGCTGTGCTGATGTTGTCCCCAGAGACATCATGAGGATGTTGTGCCTTGGCTGCATCTGCAGTATAGCCCAGACTTAACAGAACATGAAGGAAGGTGGTGAAAACACGCAGCTTGTGGCCTGATCCGCCAGCAGTGAGGATCTTAACGAGGAAGTTCAAAGAGTCGGGGGGCTAAGGCTGGGATTATCAGGGGCTCACTTCAAGGGGAATCCTGCAGGAAATGTGCTGGATGGGGGCGGGGGTGGAACTCTGCAGGAGGTCTGCTCCCCCAGCCATTTCCTAGGCCACATTTATCCAGATCGCTTCTCTTTGCAAGCCACGGCACCTGCAGCGTGAGATGTTTATCAGAGAAATTATTATTAGCACTCTGTTATAGGCCTGTGTGTCAGCCAGCATTGTTAAAGATGTTGAAAAGTTTTCAGGTTGCGACAGACTGCGGTTTGTGTGAAATTTCCCCCAGTTTGACTTTAGAGCTTCTTTCACTTTGTTTCGGGAGTGGGGTGGAGCTGTGTGTTTATCCGCCTGCTGATCTTTGGCTTGACTTGACATATCTGTGTACAAAGTTGTAAATACTTGCAAATATTTTGTGAATTTTTTTATTCTATCCTGTCTGTTTGAGGTGTTGGTCATGTGACTGTTGTGTTTTGGTTTGAATCATGGGTATTTATGGCATCTTAATGTGTATGTATTAAGTCTGCTGAAAAGCGTATAGCTTGAAGTGTCATGTCAGGTGTTAAATCAACTGCATTGGGAGCGTAGCAGTCAGCGGACATCATTCTACCATTTGAGTTGGAGTGTTGCCTGCTGTCTGTGTCTGTATTCCTGAGGGATGGAAGTGAGGAGTCTCAATGGTAATTTTAATGAATGCCACCCAGTCAGTCAGGGAAGAAAGGTGGGGTGGAGATGGAGGGCCATGTTGGGGTAGGGTGAGAGGCAACAGGAAGTGTGCAGGACAGTGATTTCGACCCGTCAGAGGTGATAAATGGTTCTGGGGTATGGGTGGTTTGATAGCTTAGTAGTTGCAAAGAAGCACCATGGTGGCACCAGATAGCATTTGAAGGGGGTCGGGTCAGGGGGTCAGGGTGCGCTAATACAGCTCTGCTCATGGCCTGTCACACTCCCGCAGGGTCCAGGGAGGTGGGAGCTGTGGACTGAGGAGCTGAAAGCTGCCCTCCCCATCCCCAAGGACGTGCAGTTCAATGAGATCATTGTGCCGACGGAGAACACAGTGCGTTACACCGCCCTGATGGACCTGCTCATCACTCACCAGAAGCCCACTGTCTTCATTGGTCCCACTGGCACTGGCAAGAGCGTTTACATCATTGTGAGTGGCCCCGCCCTCTGCCACCGCCCCGCCTTCCTGCATCACAGCACTTCTCTGTGTGCATGTTTGCGCTGACAGTTACACTGATTCTCTCATCCTCTGGTTTGAGGACTTGTAGTACTGCACTACGTTGGATCCTTTTAATATACTTTATATATTAAATTATAACAATAGCGCTCGTTGTCTGTGACCGTTAGAATAAAGAATAGAATAAAAACCTGGAGAGAATATCTGTATTAGAAAAGGCTATGAAAGAATGTAACCGTGCTAAGGTTTTATTTTTCTGGAAACTGTGGGATGGCCCATGTTTGGTGAAGGGGTCCGTGGTTTCTTAACCCCCCAGCAACCCCATCATTCCCCCTTGGCCCCCCTCAGCCCGTGTAAAGAGGCGCTATGTACAGATAGGGTAGGTAATGAATGTTTCGCGCAGATCCCCTGTTTTCCCCTGCTCTGCTCCGCGATTATTTCTGACGTCTCCAGTAGGGCTGGGTTATATATATCGCAATACATCGAATAGCTATTTTTAGCACAATAGCAGCTATCCTCAGCATGTGGCGTTAGGTTTCTTCCCGTATTTTTTCCCTTTAGTCATAGCCTACCTGATGCGGGAGCACACCTCCAAAGTTCAGTGAAATGCTTCCGAGGCAGAAAAATATCACTTGTATCTATATGTTGGTTAACTTACCTGTTAGCTTTGAAAAACACATAGCATATGTTTTCACTCTTTATCTTTGTAGCCACGTGTTTCTATTCACCACATGGAAGCAGCATAGTGCTGTTGATGTCCTATCAACATTGTATAGTTACGAGTGGTGTTTTTTCCCCCGGAAGTATTTCACATGGGCTCGGAAAACTGGAGGTGTGCTCCCGCATCAGGTAAGACTAAAAGGGAAAAAATATGGGAAGAAACCTAACGCCACATGCCAGGGATAGTTGTTATTGCGCTAAAAATAGCTATTGGATGTATCGCGACGGCTATATTGCCCGGCCCTAGTCTCCAGCATAGAGGGAGGGACCTCTGGTGATAAATGAGCTCATGGTTTCCAGGTGACGACCAGCTCCGCCACCGATGGAAATTGATGGGTGAGACAAATGCAGGCCGTGTGCCTCTTCCCAGCACGATGTGGGGAGAGATCAGAACCAAACTGTGTGCGAAATCCCCTGGCAACATGCCTCTGAAATCCTTCTACTGAGTGGCCTTATTGACTGCATATCTAGTTACACTTTTTGCGAGTGTGCTTCAACCTTGTTATTGTTTTTTTTCAATGTGGGTTAACTGTTGCGTGTTTTAGTGTCTTTGATATTTTTTTCTGTTGACCCAAAATGGTCACACTGAAAAAGAATCACTTCAAAGATTGAACTGATGTGCTCTGACCGGAATTCATGTGAAAAAAATGAAAAAGAACTGAAAAGAAATGTGATTGGAAAGTCATGCCTTTGCAGTGTAATCTATATCTAATATACTTAAAGGGTGCATGAGGCTGTTCTTAGAAAAATAATTATAATGATCATTTAAATGCATGTTTGGAAATGCAATAAATTAAGTTGTCTGGAAAACATCAGTAAATATCAGAAAGAAAACCCCAGAGATGATATTTAGTTGATGCATCAGATACACACCAGTACACCAAACAATAGTTTTTATGCTCTGCGACTAACACCCTTTGAATTTGTGCAGTATTGAACAGCGCATTCTCTTTACTCTGTCATTAACCCCTTTGGCTCCAGTGCCCTGGCCCACGCAGTCTGGCTCAGTTCTTAGTTGTCTGACTACCCATATTTCCCTGCAGGACTTCCTTCTGAACCACCTGGATAAGGACGTCTATAGCCCCCTGCTCATCAACTTCTCAGCTCAGACGACAGCTGCCCAGACCCAGGACATCATCATGTCCAAGCTGGACAAGCGCCGCAAGGGTGTCTTTGGCCCTCCCTTGGGGAAGAAAACAGTAAGCAAGCCTGGCTCCATGTCTTCTAGTTACCTGCAGTGTGTATCCTTCAGCTGGCAATAGTCTGCAGCCTTCTACAGCACAGACTGCAGCCGTAGGACATGGTCCATGTCCTGTAGTTGGCCGCAGTCTGTGTCCTGTAGTAGCTGCATTGTGTATCCTGTAGCTGACCACAATCTTTCTCCTGTAGTCAGCTGCAGTGTGTGTTCTGGAGTTTGCAGTAACCTATGTTCAGTACTTGGCCTCAGTGTCTGCTTAGTTGGCATGACATCATATTTTAGAGCAGCGTTTCTCAAACCTCTCCTGGAGGACCCCTTGTCCTGCATGTTTTAGATCTCTTCCTGCTCCAACACAGCTGATTCAAATGATCAGTTTGTTATTAAGCAGCTTCAGGAGTTCATAACGAGTTGATCATTTGAATCAGCTGTTTTGGAGCAGGGAGAGATCTAAAACATGCAGGACAAAGGGTCCTCCAGGAGAGGTTTGAGAAACACTGCTTTAGAGAAGTCACTTAGGCCTTTATGCAGGCAGCACCAGGTGTAGGTGAAAGATGTTATATTGCAGGTACAACAGAATACATAGCAGTGATATGGTGTTATTCACTTTTTCTGTTCAACTGTTAAAGAATCTCTATGCAGTAATCCATAGCAATATTCACAGCACACAGCTACTTCAATAAGTTTAGCTTGCTCTTTTTAGTTGCATTTATTTCATTTCTGTTAGGTACCTCACTTTCTGACCATTTTTCTTTTTTTCTTTCTTTGCTCTCTGTTTGATTTAAGCGTGATTAAAGGATACAGATACACTCCATACACAAATTACAATATCCTAACATGACAAAATGGACGTCAAAACCTTTATTTCTTCCACATTGTTTTTGAAGAAAAAAAATCCAAGAATGACAAGGAGATGCAAAGTACACTTTCAAGACAGATGTGTTGACCTGCTCCTCTCCCACTTGGACCCCTGCAACTTTCTCCTTGTTAGTTTCCCTGCCTGTGCAATCATGGTTCTACATTTTATCCAAAACGTGGCTGCTCACCTGGTCTAGGACCTCCCTGATGTCCCCTCAGCTCAAGTCCTGTTGATCTCCGTCCACTGCCTGCCTGTAGCAGCTCTCCATTTCCAAACGCAGTTGTTAGCTGTTAGCCTGCCCAGATTGTGGAGAGGGAACGGCTCCTCCAGATCTACAAGCAATCATCAGACCTTACACACCAGCCTTACACGCTCTGCTCTGCAAATTCAAGACACCTGACTGTCTGCCCTACCCTGCCATCTTCTGCAGACCCACCTCCTCAAAATCTCCTGTTGACTCCCCTGACTAATAATCACAACACTGCTTGATTTGTACATTATTGACATTTTCATTCTGGCAGCACTGTACTGTTTACTCTGTGTTTCACAGTGTTTTCGGTGTGGCAGTGGTCATTGTAGCACCGTGTGGCATTGACACTTTTGTTCAAATGAGTCCCAGTGTTTTCTGTAGCCAAATTATTTGCACTTTTTTTTTACCATGCTTTATAATTTTACCTGGATAAGAGTGTCTGCCTAATGAAGAAATGCAGATGATCTTCTTTTGTAAAATAAGGTTGCAGCAGTGTAAATGACAAAATTATCTAATTACGGTCCATCATGAGGTTTGAATTCGCTGTTGCAGAGCTACAGAGTAATTCAACAGTCTTTAGAAAGCTCTTTCCCAATCATCCAAGGCCAGTCAAGGGAACCAGCTCCTGGGCAGGGTACAGATAAGAGCTTTTATGGAAGCGCCACCATATAGCAACACACTGGAATGAGGCATCGCTGATTATCTTATTTAATGCAATGATTGTTGAATGTCATTATTTTTTGCCATGCAATAAACCTGTGGACAGAGGCTACGTCCTTCACAGTGCCCACCTCTCTGGAGACCGCGGTTTCCCCAGCACCCCCACTGTGGCCCCATACATTTGTAAAGAATGCCTGTGCAGACAGTGTCATGATAGATAGTGTCATTTTGTATTTGTGTAATATGCAATATACACACTGCATGTGCAATAAGTGCATTTGGTGTAAGTATACAGGTGGTGTTTGTGAGTGGCGCGAGGCAGCTGTGTATTAATATACCTGTATAGGAGGTGACTATGGATGGCGAAGTAGAGTATGTGTGTTGTATACCTGTGCAAAGGATATTTGTAGCTGGTGTAGCATAGTGTGTTTGACTGTATAATGCTATATACATGTACAACTGGTGTTTATTGTAGGTGTAAAAGAGAGTGTGTGTGTGTTATATAAGATTACAGGTGGTGTTTGTGGATCTTTGTTTGCTTTAACAGGGCATGTGTGTTATATGTGGGTACAGATGGTATTCATGGATGATGTAATACAGTGCATGTGTACATATCAGTAGAGGTGGTGTTTACTGATGTCAGGTATCAGTACAGGTGATGTCTTTGTATGGTGTTACAGAGCATTTGTGTTATATATGGGTACAGATGGTGCTTATGAATGGTGTAATACAGTGTGTGTATATATGTTGGGACAGGTGGTGTTTGTGGATGACGTGAACATGCCAGCACGGGAGGTATATGGTGCCCAGCCCCCTGTGGAGCTGCTGCGTCAGTGGCTGGATCACTGGAACTGGTACGACCTGAAGGACTGCACCATGATCAAGCTGGTGGACATCCAGATCATGTGTGCCATGGGACCACCTGGTGAGTCTGCAGCTCCTCCTGCTGGTGTGGAGTACGTGCTGCTTTGCTGGGGCTGTGATATGGGCTACTCTCTAGAAAACCATTGAAAACACAGCTGGTGGTTTTGTTTGCGCATTTCAGATCTGTCTGTCTGTCTGTTTTCTCTAGGTGGAGGAAGGAATCCTGTCACACCCCGTTACTTGCGCCATTTCAACACGGTCACCATCAATGACTTTGACGAGAAAACCATGTACACCATCTTCTCTAGAATCCTGAACTGGCATCTCACCATAAGGTATCAGAATAATGCATTTCCATACCACCCCCACACTTTTTCCCCAAAGAGAATGCAGCTCTGAGTCTTTCCCTACTCTGTCTTGGGGGCCCAGGTTTTCCTTCCCTGCAGAGTTCGCAAGCCTGACCCCCCAGGTGATCAATGCCACCATGGCGGTGTACAAGGAGGCCACCATGAGCCTGCTGCCCACGCCTGCGAAGTCCCACTACATCTTCAATCTGCGCGACTTCTCCCGTGTCATCCAGGGCATCTGCCTGTCCCGCCCGGAGACAGCTGACCACCCCTCCGCCATCAAGCGCCTCTGGGTGCATGAGGTGATCCCCGCCTGTCCCCGCGATCCTTCGTGTCTCCTTGTTCACCTCCACGATCTTCCCCAACAGGCTAAGTTATATTCCTTTAGAGGCAGATATAAAGGAGGCCTGTACATTTTGAATATTGCCAGAATTAGAATCATATCTGAATCCTGGAAGAATCTCTATCTCAATAAGATCAGGAAGCAAGCTGTTAAAAGAAGATCTTTTAGGGTCTTGCAAGGTCACGGGTTGCTTTACTAATTTCCCTCTGAATTGGATTTGGAAAGAATGGTTATAATTATGCGTGTAGCTCTCAGCATTTTCTTGTGGTTTTGCTATGGTTTGCCCAAGCGGAAAATCTCTAAATAGGACTGTGCAGAAATACATTTTAGCAGCTGATGCTGTTTTTTTAATTTACTGACTGTCATCATTTTCTTTTTTGACACATAAGCACTAAGCAATTATTCGGGAAAAAAATATGCTGACTGCGGTTCCGGTTCTGGTCCTGATATTCAGGTGCAGCGGGTCTACTACGACCGGCTGGTGGACAACGTGGACCGGGCCTGGCTGGTGGACTACCTGCAGGAGGTGACTCAGAAGCACTTGCAGGAGGACTTCCACCAGCTCTTCCAGCGGCTGGACCGGGACGAGGACGGCAAGGTGACAGAGGACGACCTGCGCAGCCTAATGTTCTGCGACTTCCACGACCCTAAGGGCGAGGACCACAACTACCGCGAGGTGGGCTGCCTGGACCAGCTGCGGCAGGTGGTGGAGGCCCACTTGGATGAGTTCAACAATGTCAGCAAGAAGCCCATGAACCTCGTGCTGTTCCGCTTCGCCATCGAGCACGTCTGCCGCATCTCGCGTGTCCTCAAGCAGCCCCGTGGCCACGCCCTGCTGGTGGGTGTGGGCGGCAGTGGGCGGCAGTCCCTCACGCGGCTTGCCGCCCACATGGCAGAGTCGGAGCTCTTCCAGGTGGAGATCGCCAAGGGTTACGGCCCCGCCGAGTGGCGTGAAGACCTGAAGGCCATCATGCGCAAGTCGACGGCGGGCGAGGCGCACGGTGTCTTCCTGTTCACCGACACGCAGATCAAGCTGGAGTCCTTCCTGGAGGATGTGAGCAACCTGCTGAACACGGGCGAGGTGCCCAACCTGTTTGCGGCCGACGAGAAGGCAGAGATCTGCGAGCGCATGCGCGTGCTGGACCGGCAGCGCGAGCGCGAGAAGCAAACGGACGGCAGCCCGCTGGCGCTCTTCAACATGTTCCTGGAGCGGTGCCGCAGCCAGTTGCACGTGGTGCTGGCCATGAGCCCCATCGGGGACACCTTCCGTGGCCGCCTGCGCCGCTTCCCCGCCCTTATCAACTGCTGCACCATTGACTGGTTCCAGGTACTGCAGCACTCCCCCAGCCCTGATATTATAACTCTGATATTACAGCCCCCTGTCAGACAGGCTACAAATATGTGTGTGTCCATCCCCTTTGGTCCAAGTCTTGATTCTGAGATAAGTCACTCACGGAATACTGTTCTAAGCTATTGATTTAGTTTGCACTTCAACTTTAACAAAGCAATTTTACAGAACACTGAAAATGTGCTGCTGTTATTAAAATGAGATACTGATGTAAATAACCTGAAATGTAGCTTTGGATACAGGAGTCTGTACCGATGAAAGGAATAGATAGGGACATTAGCATATAGAAGCTCCATACAGTGTGTCTGAGCCAAAAGAAAAAGCGTTACTGTAACCCTGAGACTTGTCGAGTTCAATTTAATTTACATAAAGCTGTCCTACCAAGTGTTCAATTACAGCATTGATACTGGATGAAGAATCACAAAATTTTCTGTTGTATTCATTTTCTGTGCTATAGTAGTAGCACTACTGCTACTACTATAATGAATGAAGCCGTTTTGCAGTGATAATGCAACTTTAATGAGAAGAGCCCTGCTACAGCAAAGAAATCACCTCTATGGTGTGCTCTCCCAGTACAGTAATAGTAGCAACTCTATGGTATTCTCTCTCAGTACAGTAATGATATCACTTTGTGGAGTGCTCTCAGTACAGTAATGATATCACTTTGTGGAGTGCTCTCTCAGTACAGTAATGATATCACTTTGTGGAGTACTCTCTCAGTACAGTAATGATATCACTTTGTGGAGTGCTCTCAGTACAGTAATGATATCACTTTGTGGAGTGCTCTCTCAGTACAGTAATGATATCACTTTGTGGAGTACTCTCTCAGTACAGTAATGATATCACTTTGTGGAGTGCTCTCAGTACAGTACTGATATCACTTTGTGGAGTGCTCTCTCAGTACAGTAATGATATCACTTTGTGGAGTACTCTCTCAGTACAGTAATGATATCACTTTGTGGAGTGCTCTCTCAGTACAGTAATGATATCACTTTGTGGAGTACTCTCTCAGTACAGTAATGATATCACTCTATGGCATGCTAGCCTTGGTGGTCAGCGTCTCTCTGTGCTCCCCTCTCTGGCAGAGCTGGCCGGAGGACGCCCTACAGGCGGTGGCCTCGCGCTTCCTGGAGGACATCGAGATGATGGACCAGACACGGGAGGGCTGCATCGACATGTGCCAGTCCTTCCACACCTCCACCATCGAGCTGTCCGCCCGCTTCTTGGCAGAGCTGCAGCGCCATAACTATGTCACCCCCACCTCCTACCTGGAGCTCATCTCCACCTTCAAAGTCCTGCTGGAGAGGAAGCGATCGTGAGTGGAGCCCCCTTCCCGTTGTCAGTGCTTTAGAGTGCCTGCTCCAGGTCCAGGCAAACGTTTGCCCTTAACTCTGACTCGTGATTAAATAAGTCTGGATTGAGCAAGCTAAAATTTGGATTTTAGTGCTGGTTAGAGTTAAGGACAAATGGGCGACTGTGATTGGTTGTGCTGTTACTGTGAATGACTGTGATTGGTTGTGCTCTCATTGTGGATGACTGATCGGTTGTGCTTTTACTGTGGATGACTGTGATTGGTTGTGCTGTTACTCTGGGTGACTGTGATTGGTTATGCACTGAGTGCTCGGGCCCTTGTGCTTGCAGTGAGGTGATGAAGCTGAAACGGCGGTATGAGGTGGGTCTGGAGAAGCTCCAGTCAGCGGCGGACCAGGTGGCCACCATGCAGGTGGAGCTGGAGGCCCTGCAGCCACAGCTCCGGGTGGCCAGTAAGGAGGTGGACGAGATGATGGTGGTGATCGAGAGGGAGTCTGTGGAGGTGGCCAAGACCGAGAAGGTGGTGAAGATGGACGAGGCGGTGGCCAACGAACAGGCCATGGCAGCCAAGGCCATCAAGGATGAGTGTGACGCCGATCTTGCCATCGCCCTGCCCATCCTGGAGTCCGCCTTGGCTGCCCTGGACACACTGACCACACAGGTATGGCACTGTGGAGGACACCTCAACACACACAGACACCACACACACACACACACACACACACACACATACTCCCACCAATGTAGACTAGACAAATCTGAACTGCTTAACAGCTCTTTTACGAGCACATTAACAGACACAAGACAGCTGCAGTAAGCCCTCCAGTTCAAGCACTAACCAAGACCGTATGAGAATGCCTAAGACTGCTCACAGACAGACAAATGCACAGGCAAAACAAAAACACAGACAGGCAGACATTCACATGACATGCACTCCACCCTGTGGTGTCGGGTAGAGTAAACATTCAGAATGCCGCATGCTTGTGTCTCCAGGACATCACGGTGGTGAAGTCCATGAAGAGCCCTCCGGCCGCAGTGAAGATCGTGATGGAGGCCATCTGTATCCTGAAGGGCATGAAGCCCGACCGTGTGCCCGACCCCTCGGGCTCCGGCAAGAAGGTGGAGGACTACTGGGGCCCGGCCAAGAAGTTGCTGGGGGACATGCGGTTCCTCCAGAGTCTGCACGAGTATGACAAGGACAACATCCCGCCCAACCTCATGGCCATCATCCGCAAGAACTACATCACCAACCCCGACTTCGTACCTGAGAAGATCCGCACCGCCTCCACTGCCGCCGAGGGCCTCTGCAAATGGGTGCGCGCCATGGACTCCTACGACAAGTAAGGAAGCCGCCCGGGTGGGTCGTGGCATCAGTCTGTCGTAGGATTGTCACCCACAATCTGTCTACTTCAGCGTCAGCTGGTGAGCTGCAAATCAGTGGAGGCTAACGACTTACCTTCATTTTGTAACTGTCCTGAACCAATCAACAAGAATTTACAAAACAGACTTTAATTTAGAAGCAATCTTCAAGTTAAACTCTAAACTGATGTGATGGAATACAATTTTTCAGTTAGAATGAAATGATTTAATGTGAAGCTGCCGAAGGCAATGCTGCCTCAACACACACAGTTAGGTAAAAATGTATCATTATCAATTAGGTGGTCCTTAATAAGCATGCTGAGCTTGTCAATCACAAAAACAGACTGAGAAACTTTATTGATTCATGTTGTCTGCCTTGGGTCTTTGTAACTCACTGGCCCCCACTGATCACCTCAGATGCCTCATTCCAGGCATTTGAGATGGCAGTTACTATTCCTAAAATTTTTGATATCATTTAGCAGGGTATTGAACTCATATCCGTCTGGGTTAAGGGCCCCCATTGATCACATATAGCACTCATTGCCATGCAGAGAGGTAGCAGTTACCATTCCTGTACTCTTTGTTATGATTTGGCTGGGTATTGACCCCACAGCCTTACAGCTTCAGGGTGGATATCGTAACATGTCCACAGAACTGGCCCTCCTCCAACAAAGAGGATCAGTCAGTTAATTCATTTGTCTTTTCATATTTTAGGAGAGACGCACTCTGTTCCTTCATAAGCCTCCGTTGCTATAGTCCCACATTATAAATTGTCAACCACTTTGTGCAAGGATTCGTAGTAAGAGCATACAGTATTTAAAAGAAATAACAAATACAAATAAATACAAAATTCAAACTCAGTGGGTGCAGTAATTTTGCATTTTCTAGTTGTAATATTGTCAACTGTTTCCCTAAACAGAGGAAAAGCAGTTAATGAAGCACTCGATTAAAGCTTTTCAGCAGGATTGGTTAGTTTTACATGCCTTGTGCCTCCTCCCTCTTAGTGTTGCTAAGGTCGTCGCTCCAAAGAAGGAGAAATTGGCCCAGGCGGAGGCTGAACTGAAGGTGGCCATGGAGAGCCTCCACAAGAAGCAGGCTGCCCTGAAGGAGGTCCAGGACAAGTTGGCCAAGCTGCAGGAGACCCTGGAGGCCAACAAGAACAAGAAGGCCGACCTCGAGAACCAGGTCAGGGGCCACGGTCAGACCATCTGTTTCTTCATGGGGAGATATTACAACACACTAAAAACCCTCTTTAAAAGGCAGCCAGGTATGCGGTTTTCCTGATGTTCAGTGGATAACAGAATGCAAAGCATTCTCCCAACTTGACGGTTCAACAGGGGAGGTTTTTTTTTTTTTTTAGCTTTGCTGATGCTTGCTCTTTTTTTTCCCGTCTTTTCCCTACTCTCCATTTTCATCTGGCTAATTCACTGGGGAGGGCTGTCAGTCCACATCTGCTAGTTTGGCGACTCAACCAGTGCCGTGTCGTCTTTTTTTCCTCCTCGGCCTATTTTGTTGCCTTTCATATTCCTTTTTTTTTCTTTTTCTTTTTGCAGTCACTGTTTGGACTCCTAGTTGTCAGTCTTGGTTTGCTCACCCAGGTTGACGGTTTGAAGGCGGGGAAGCTGTTTTGCGGTGCACTCTCTTGCGTGTCGTATCGAGCGCGCAGGAGCACGCAAAACTTTGCAAAGTCAACCTTTCAAGCTCTCTCTGCACTCGTCATTCATGTTTTTTGTTCGATTGCCTTTTAACATTTTACAGGTCATTAAAAAGTCTCATATGCGACTTGCTGCCCGACGCAGTGCTCTAAATTTGGAAGCTCCCAAACACTCTCGTGTAGTTTAGAAGACGTGAAACTTAAACTTTTACAAACTCTGAAGCTTCTGATATCATGTCTGGAATGATACATATGTCTTGTCTGCTGAGCCTTCTTAAGTGTGTCACTTTCTCCAAATTTGTCCATGGAAGAGATAACAAGCTAGTGTGCCAGTTAGCGTAGGATTAGCTCAGCTCCTCATTCATTAACATTCCTCAGCCCGTGAAGTATGCTTTATCCTCTCATAGCTCTGGAATCTAAAAGGGGAACCAAACAGTCTTAACATTTAATGTGTTTCAAAAATCAGGCATTAGATTTAAGCCTGTTGAAAGACACTGCTAAGAGTTTGAGTTTCTGCTTAGCAGAGGCAAGGTTTTATGGTGTAGCCCATCACGCTCCGGCCTTGTGCAGAAATGTGTAGTTTAGTGCATGAGAAATGTGGGTGAATATGACTGTATTGCTATGAACAGATATGCAAAGAGGTGTTAAGTCTACAAAGGGTTTTGATGATATGTTCATTGAGTGTGTAGAGTAATAGACTGGGCATGTAGAATGAGTTTAGGGTCTGTTCAAAATATACACTGAATTTAATGGACAAGGTATATAGATAAAAGTGTATATTGGGTGTGTATACAGTGGGTGTTTATCGTGTTTATAAAGTATGCTCAGTCCATGTATATGGTGTATATCAAATCTGCACAGGGTGTGTTCAAGATGTGTAAAGTTTGTGTAGAATGTGTACATTAATTCAGCAATGTATTTATGTATGTATAGTGTGCATATTCAGTGCGTGTAGAGGGTGTATACACGGCATGTATGCAGTGTGTAGAGCCGCACTGAGCCCTCACTTCACCCTCCACTGCCCCCTACAGGTGGACTTGTGCAGTAAGAAGCTGGAGAGGGCAGAGCAGCTTATCGGTGGTCTGGGAGGAGAGAAGACCCGCTGGAGTGAGACAGCGTTTAACCTGGGTGAGCTGTACAACAACCTGACTGGCGACATCCTCATCTCCGCTGCCATCGTGGCCTACCTGGGCGCCTTCACCTCCAGCTACAGACAGGTATGGCATATCGGTATATTACATGGAATATCAGTACATATCTGCTTGCCCTTTAAACTCAAAGTTACAGGGAATTGCTTACATATGCACATAATATGTTTGTGCAGCATGTTATTTATTTGTTTTAATTAGTGTGATTGCGAAGCAAGCACACTATTGTTACCCGATAGTTTTATTGGTGTGATTGCGAAGCAAACACACTGTTGTTATCCGATAGTTTTATTAGCGTGATTGCCATGCTTCGCAAGACTGTCTTGACCTGCATTCGTCTTTTTCTCGTTCACTCATCCCTCCATCCTGCCATTGACTTCAATTCATTTTTCAGTCTTTCCGCTCGGTCACCGTTCAGCCTACGGTCACAGTACCTCATATGCTGGCTCAGGTCATGCCACCCAACACTCATTGAAAGCCATACTGACCCGCACTCGTCCTTTACTCGTTTATTCATCCTTCCATCCTCCCATTCACTTCAGTGCATTTCTTAAAGTATTAACACTGATATGCTGCTTTGGGTCATGTGATCCAACACTCATCAAAAGTGGGTGTGTCCCTATCAACCATATTGTTTACCATAGCAACTGCCTAACAACACCCTAGCAACCACTTAGCAACACTTTGGCAACCACCCAGCAATGCCCAGCGACCATACTGTTTACCCCAGCAACCACTTAGCAACAGCCTGGCAATCACCCAGCAATGCCCTAGCAATACTCCAGCGACCATATTGTTTACCCTAGCAACCACCTAGCAACACCCTAGCAACCACCTAGCAACACTGTGGCAACCACCCAACAACATCCTACCAACCACCTAGCTACACCGTAGCAATATACCTTAGCAACCACCTAGTAATGCCCTGGAAACCACCTAGCAACACCCTAGCAACCACCTAGCAACACCCTAGCAACTACGTAGCAACCACTTCGCAACATCCTGGCAACCACCCAATAACGCTCTAGCAACCACCTAGCAACACCCTAGCAACCACCTTATACACCTTGGCAACCACCTAGCAGCAGCCTAGCAACCACCCAGTAATGCCCTGGCAACCACTTAGCAACACCCTAGTGACCACCTAGCAACACGCTATCAACCACTTAGCCACATCCTAGCGATTGTCTCATATAGCACGTTTTCGCTGCCGGGTTGCAATCACACACTGCATTTTCTTAAGGAAATGCACTTTTCTAGTTAAGCTTTGCGGTGTGAGAGGATACAGCAGTAGCGGATCACCCGATTCAAATCTGGTGCTATTACTCCACACTGCTGCCCTCATAAAACCAACCCTTGGCATTCTGGGAAGAGTCATCTTAAAGCTCTCTGATTGGCTCGTGGATTAGTGACTTTCCTGAAGTAGCAGTGAACTTCTGTTTGAAGAAACACTTGGTTGGAAAGCACACAAGGGTTCGTCAGATAAGCAAAGACAGCCTGCTTTATGATATGGCAGCGAGCATATTTCCCACCATCAGTAATATCTGAAGCTGAAGTGACACGGAGGGGGGTGAGCTGGATTATCTCTCTTTGCCACCACGAATTGCCCTCTGCACTCAGTTGCCACTGCTGGTCCTGACCGCTGATGAGCGATTGCTTTGATCTGACAGCGGGATGCCAGATATTTTAATATTTAACCACTTTTCATGAAGTTCAAAGTGATCTAGATTTGAGAGCTTGTCCTTTTCCTCTCTGAAGACGTTATTGGAACACACATGCTTCTTTCTGCATGTATTTTTAACAACAAAGGCACCCTCATGAAAAATGAATTAACTCAATGCGGGAAAGACAGCTGCGGGACTCTTGATTGGAGGATGTTGTATCATGCAGATAGCGCAGCGCTGCACAGGAAATGAGCCCAGTTCCCATCTTTGGTCTTGCGCTTGAAAAACACATGTCCATCATATCGTATGTGACAGGACGGATCACAGGCTAGGTCCTGACATGTCCTTTTGTAGTAGGTTACACCACCCAAAAAAAGAATTTGCAAGAAATTCCTTGAATGGTGCTTGAACAGTTAATAATTTCTTGCCTTAGAGAGGACCTTTCTAGGGACTGTGCTTGTGTTTGGAAATGCAAATTTTGTTGTCTGTGAGATGCGCATGTACCTAAAAGGTAACGGTACTGAACTAGATGCAAAACTGACTGATACATTTAATGTAATTTTTGGCATTCCCGTGGCAACAGTAGCCACAGTTTGTCGGGAACATTGCTGTTGTGCTTTCTAAATTGCACTCATAAATATATTATTATAGATTACTGTTCAATCCGTCTCAGTACATGATAAACGGAAGCAATTCCACTCCTGCGCGATTGCATTCGACTCCCAAATATCACTCTCCTAATAAAAAGCCCATTGTAATTTCACTATTTATTTTTCCAAATGTCTTTGTCCACCCAGAGCTGTGCTCACTGTTAGCTTTAGACAGGTACAAGGCGTACTTTTTTCTACTCTCAGAACAGTGTAGAATCCCCAGAAGACCTTTCAGTCTAAAAATTCAGGTCAGAATCATAGCAGTGAGGATGATATTAGTCTGAATTGGTGGAACTGTACCTTTTTTGCTGGAGCATAAAAAGCATAATATTGAATGTAACTGAGTACACACATGGGCAGCTCAGGGTAGGTCTTTGAGAATGTCGGAGCTCAGTGTTCACAACGCACAGTCTGCCTGTCCTACTACGCCACAACCCTGCCCCACACATTCTGTAACATCAGCACAGTGTGGCTCATTGGCTAAGGAATTGGGCTTGAACCCAGGTGGCTTTAGGTTGGATTCCCAGGTAGGGCACTACTGCTGTGCCTTTAAGCAAGTGAAGTAAAAAAACAATGTACATGTAATGTAATATGTAATTATGTGTTTTGTTTTGAAATGTAAGAATTGCAACATACATGTAAGTCATGTAAGTCACTCTGGATGCAAATGAATAAATATTTACAGTAATGAACACCAGCCAGCTTGAACACAACGTGGGTCTTTTCAAAGGGCAGTGCCACGGCTCTCCTCTTCGGGGGAGAGGAATTATCTTTATTAAGCTGGGGTTGAATTGTGGCTCCCTGCAGAGACACTAGGGTGTGTGTTTGAGCACCACAGGCACAGCCGCAGTAACACTCTTGTGGGGGCCTGTTTCAGAGCCAGACAGAGGAGTGGATTGAGCTGTGCAAGAGCCGGCAGATCCCCTGCTCTGAAAACATGTCCCTCATGAGCTCGCTGGGGGAGCCAGTGAAGATCCGTGCCTGGACCATCGCAGGCCTGCCATCCGACAGCTTCTCCATCGACAATGGCATCATCATCTCGTGAGTGCCCTGTCCACTCCCCCACCCCTCCAGCCCAAGTGACTGTCAGAGGCCCACTCCCCCAAACCCTGAACTTCATTGCTTGCATGCACACACACACAAAGTTATTTGTCACTGAAAGATTACACCAGTGACAGGCAGAATCCCAAATTTCTGGTTGTGAACATGAGTGACAATGCAGCTGCACATCACAAGTCACATGGACATCTTGCGTCTTGGCACTATGTCTACACTGTACGTGGTACTATGCGAAAAAGCAAGCCAGGTGTTTTTTAAGGCCACAAATTTTCTGGCACCTTATGACTTCAGTGAAGTTTTTATCTCCATGTTTACCCAGAAATGCAAAATCAGACAGATTTTGAGCAGAAATGAGCACCGGGCCTTTTTTAATTACTCCTCAGTGCAGCTAAAGCCCTTTGTGATAAAGCGATCGGTGCAGAAATTCAGTTTCTGAACAACCTCCATCCCCCAGGCATTAGTGAGGTTCTTTTGGAGCTCTAATTATGCCAGGGTTAATCTTCCTGAATGGGTCTCATATTTCGGCGGCACATCCCAGAATTTCGTGGAGATGTTTTTCTCTCTCCCCCACTCACCGGCCTGCCCAGAGGGCATAACAAGTTCACACAGAAAGTTTGTGGCACAGAAAATTTGGCGGGAAGAGATTACAACCTCTCGCTGATTGAGATGCTGTCAGCTCTGAGTCTTTAAGGATGCTGCAGCCTTTAATCACTGAAATCACTAGCTTTCCCTGGCATTAAGTACAGACATTATTAACCACCCCACAGAGTGTGCTTGCTACAGGCTAAGGACTAAAAACAAAGGTGGAAACGCTTGAAAGATGCCACGCTGTGTCAGCAACCTTCGCCACCAACCCCCCACCCCCCCGACCCCCCGCTGGTCCACGGTGTCTTAGAGTGGAGGTTCCCAAACCTGATCCAGGGGGCACACGGAGTGTGTAGCTTTGCAGCCCCACTGAGCTCTCAGTTAATTAGGTTTGAATGAGCCGCTCAGCTGAATAATGAGGTGAATCTGATATCACGTAACAAGCATCCATTATTTGTTACAGATATTTCATTGTTGAAAATGCATTTGTCCTTTTCTAAAGGACCAAGATATTTCTATTCATTTGAGTTCCTAAAGCAATGCAGAAAGCTATTTTATTGTACTCATGAAGAAATGATCAGTTATTGAGATAAATTGCAGAGCTGGCAAGTAATTGAACATCCAGCTTCATTGAGACAGCTGCACTCCATTTGAGAGGCAGATAGAAAGCTTTGTTGGCTAGATGGCTTTAAATAATAACAGCACAAATATACCTCCAGCAGGTCATTTCTTTCCAAAGAGAATTCAGAGCGTTCATTTTTTGTGCAGGAATGCGAGGAGGTGGCCCCTCATGATCGATCCCCAAGGCCAGGCCAACAAGTGGGTGAAGAACATGGAGAAGGCCAACAGCCTGCACATCATCAAGCTGAGTGATTCTGACTTTGTGCGCACGCTGGAGAACTGCATCCAGTTCGGCACTCCCGGTGAGTGCAGTACCACCTCCTTCCTGAAGGGGTCTCCCTCCGCCACAAGAACTCAGCCAGGTTGCCTTTCTTCAAGCAGGGCATAAAACCGCTGTTAAAAACAGGGAGGCGAGGACATAAGTATGCAGGCCCCACTCTGCCCTTGGGGAGCCAGGTTTGGTTAATGTCTTAACAGTATTTAGAAGAACATTTCAGAAGTAATTTGTCATGAAAGCTGCATAACCGAACCTCCAGGGAAAGCTTTTTTTATTACAAGGAACCAAAAGCACAAATAATGTGTATCGATGCTTTTATTTGTCTAAGCTTGTTTGCTGTCGTGCACTGGAAGGCTTCCTTTGTCAACAGATGTGGGTGTAAGGACGTGTTTTTGGGCAGCTTTGTGTTTTTAAATCCCCCCCGAGGACCTTGAGGCTCGGCCGCATAGCAGAGTCCTTTTAACTGCATTCCCCTCGGTTCCCAGCACAGCCACGTGGGTGCAAACATAGCTTCCTTCACAAAATAGCCACTGTTCAGCTCCATGTGAAGGTGCACCCATGCATGACTCTTTTTGGGCAGCCCATCCCCCCTCCGCCAATCGCAGTCCTGTTTTCTGCTTGTCCCGTCACCAGGTGAGGGTCCTGCGGCCTCTTGAAACCTGCACAGTACTGTGTTGATCGAGGGTGCCTGTGCACCCCTGTCGCAGCGTAGGTCAGCCACAGGTTTCTGCAATCGTTTTTCTTCTTGTCATATTACAACGTAGGACCAAATTAAAACCTACATTAATAAATAAACATGAGTATTAATACAGAATAAAAGGAGTATGTGTTATTATTATTATTATTATTATTATTATTATCATCAGTAACAGTATGACATTTTATACCAAGTCACATTAATACTCACTCAGATACAATGCTAAACATGAATGTCAATAACACATAGATACTAAGACAGCTCCTTCGGTTACAGTAATATGCATTGAGATTCACACTGTGCTTTCATGTTAAGGTAAACATCTTGTCACAGTTGAGCCTTCATTACTGGGGCTTTCTATCAGGGCCATCTTTGTAGATAGATGACAGATCTGCTGACACTAAGGGGGTAATCCACGCAAGCGTGCTGCAGCAAACACTAAGTCTCTGTTGATTGAATAAGATCAGTATCGATTGAATAACTCAGGTACTTAGGCATGTAGCTCCTCTTAATGGTTCAAAGGGAACATATCTTAGGCTTAGTGGATGGGAGGTGTGGGTGGACGTAGTTTCTGGTCAAGATTCCCACGGTCCTTGAAAATATTTTCATCATGAAAAGTCCAGGAAAATTACTCCTCGACAGCTCATGGAGCAAAATAATCAAGTTAATAAAAAGCTTATTATTATTTTTGGTTGCAGAAAAAATGTCCATCTTTCTTGCTGTTTCACAAGCTGGATGTTAATTAAAGTCTGTCAATGTGCTGATGCTGCACTGGCCTGTACTATAAGCTCGCTACGAAAAGCCATTTGTGATTACTTGGTATTTCCTGTCAAGAGCACCTGCAAGCGTGGCTGTGTGGACACAAAGGATTCTGACAGTAAACACTCTTTCCCCTGCACTTCCTCAGTGCAGTAATTGTTAAACATAAAACGCCTGTTAAACTAAACTAAAAAACGGTACAGTCAGTGAGAATGTGTGTGTAATCTGAGTGGGATCTGCCCCTCTCTCCACAGTCCTGCTGGAGAACGTCGGCGAAGAGCTGGACCCCATCCTGGAGCCACTGCTGCTGAAGCAGACCTTCAAACAGGGAGGTAGCATCTGCATCCGCCTGGGCGACTCCACCATTGAGTACGCACCCGACTTCCGCTTCTACATCACCACCAAGCTCCGCAACCCCCACTACCTGCCTGAGACCTCTGTAAAGGTAGGCCCCCACCTACTGAAACCTACTGCCTACAGAAACGCAATGTTCCCTAGGCGGACGCGTTTTAAGAAGGGACTGGGCTGTGATGTTTCAGAATGCCCAGAGTCTCTGTATACTGAACAAAGATGCAAACTCCTCACCCATTGTTTTTTGGGGGGGGGGGGGGGGGGGGGTTGGGGGTCAGTCGGGTGACCAACAACAGCAGAAGAACAGCAGAAACACTTGTTTACCTTCTCTGCGAACTGCATTTTTTTCGCATCAGCATTCTGTGAAGACCTGCCCCTATTCTGCCTCTGATTGGCTTTGACCCTGATATTCTTACCCTAACCATCTCACTCCTAACCAACGAAGGCAACAAGTACTAGCCAATCAGAGAAGGTAAAATAAAAAACAAAAAGGCCTGTGCTTTCCATTCGGAAGGCAGGTGACTTATAATGGTGTTCAAAACGATTCTTTTTAGTGATTCAGTTCCTTTCGTTCAGTACAATAAAATGATTCGAATCTTTGACTCACTGATTCGTTCATTTCCATATCCGGTCAGGCAGCATACACAAATCTGTAAATAGTTTTATTGCATTTTAAAAATTACCCTACATTGTTCCAAACATCATGTCCATTATTAGCCTGCTCTGTGGCAAAACAGCATGTGTGAAACCAAATGGCAATGAAATTAAATTGGAATTAAAGTATATTTGGCAACGATTCTCAAGTTCTGTCTACAACTTAGACTATCTCTTAATTAGTTAATATGCATGGACTTTACAAATGATTATATTCTTCTGAATATAAGTCACGTAGCAATTTTTATATAATTGTGTTTAATGCAGCTAGCTAGCTAGCTAGGTACAACTTGGACATCAGTGGTCCTGAAGTTCCCTTTAACCCACTAGGTAGCCAGCTAGCTAGCTTGCCTTGTTAACGGCACACAGCTGACATTGAAAACTTGCCTTGTTTTATTTAGCATTAATTATAAAAACAGCAGTAACAATGCAATATTTTACTAAGGTTAGATGAGTGCGTTGTTGGTAAGCTTATGCAACTAAAATCTGTTTGAACTAATCGTGACATGACTTTGTCAGTGTCAAAGTAAAGGATTACATACGAACATTTGTCATTGAAAACTGCTGTGCAACATGACAGTGAAAGCATTCATGGTATCTTGTTATTGAGATTCATTTTTCAGTCCTCCCAACTGAACCATTTCATTAGATGATAGGCACACAGAGAGGGCCGTTAAAAATTTTATGGATTTTTTGACGGTCCACCAGCCCACTGATATGGCGGCCCACCGGGATTTGTCCTGGTATGCCTGATGGCCAGTACACCGCTGCTGTAGTCACCACTCAAATCGTAATGTGACAGTGAAGGCATGTCACTGCCCCCGCTATCTGTCACACATATGGTAGTTCATTAAATGCACCAAACAAACACATGGGGTCTCCCACACACACACACACACACACACACACATACACACAACCTAACGTAACTGTGTAATAAAGTCTTAAAGGAAGAACATTAATCACAAAGAAAAGCTAACGACAAAAACAAAAAGAGTCATGGGAACACACACTTCCTTAGCAGCAGTGGCTAACTATCAACCGCTACAATATATTATGTAGTCTAAGCATCATAATTAAAATGATCCACAAAACCACTGTAGTTTACTGAACTATTCAACTGTGATTCAGGTCAGTAGAGGGCATTTCACGCTGCACTCTTTGGAGTCATACGGAACCATTGTACTGAGAACATTTCGGGGCATTTCAGGTCTCATCGTCAACATAGTCAGAGAATCTTTCGAGTCTGAAGGCACCGTTGTACTGAGAACTTTTCTACAGTACATCAGGTCAGTAGGGGGAGTTTAGAGTCTTCGTAGTCACTGGATCTTTTGAGTCTGAAGGAACCGTTGTACTGAGAACTTGTCAACAGTACATCACGTCATTCAGTACACAATACACAGTGGGGGCGTTTTGAGTCTTCCAGAGTCAGTCATGTGCTGTAGTCACCATGGTCAGCACAGTCACTGAGTCTCTGTGCCAAGATGGCCAGTGGGAGGTGCTTCGAGTGTTTTAGCATTTCAGCCATTGGCTAGTTGTCCTCATGAACGTACTGCTGATACAGTTATGTGATAGGCTGCTTCATGGACAGACCGTATAGCTAATATCCACTGGAGGGAGAGTTATAGCTGCTATGCCAGCTAATCAGCACGCATGTTTGCAAAGAGGGAGGAACGAATCTTTTAGACTAGCGATTCAGTACACCTCAAAGATTCATTCAAAAAGATTTGTTCGTTCACGTACTGCACATCATCATAGTGACTTGGTAGTCACTGCCTTCATAGGCAGCACCTTAACCTGTAAGGTATCTCAGAAGGCAGCGGTATAAATTGTGTTTGGAATGCCCTTTGAAGTTTGAAAGCCTCACACGAGACTTATATTTACTCCCACATCACCGTCTTCATCAAAGAAGTGCAGTATTGACAGTATGTGTTCACACTAAGCTTCACAGGCACCAAACAAAATTACATTTTAAAATAATTGAAAGGATAGAACCCTAAATGATAATATTGCCTATTATAATATTAATATATTATTCAATGGCGTATTCTCCCACTCATTTTTTGGTAGGAGAATCATTACTAGTAGGCTACATCATTAATGCAGGCTAGCTGCGGAAGAAACCGCTAACCTTGGTGACTGTGGAGTCTAGCTTGCCAAACTTTTCTACCTGAGCCACCCAGCTACGACGAAACGTTTTGCCCTACAATGTTTAATAAAATTTGGCAGAATTACTACTTAGCTAGCTAGCTACACAATAAACAAATCAGACGTGCCACAGAACCACTGTGCATGTGAGCTAGCTTGCTATTTGCATCATCAGATGATTTACAGTTTGTTAATTTATATTACAGCTTAATTTATTATTTACAGGTCATTCGTTTCTATTATTTTTGTTTTTGTTTCTATTTGGGGAAACCTCGTATTACACTACATTTCCTGTATCCCACAGTATATGTGCAAACCCAGTATTTTATACAGGCAAACTCTATAGGTTGACCCCTATGAGTTAGCTAGCCAGTTTGCTTTTATGACTGGGTTGACAACCTAGCTATGTTTATGGCTTATTTATGGAAGCCCGTTTCCGCCACTTAAAAGAAAAAAAAAACAGATCACAACTCGTTATTTAGAGATATCATCTCGTTATTTACAGATAGTATGCAGGGCCGGCCCAAGTCTTTATGGGGCCCTAAGCAGAATTTGATTTGGGGCCCCCCACCGTCTCTGCGCTGCCAATACTGTTGAATATTGTCGATGCTTGATCATTCGCACACCTACTGTCAATCTAACACATTATCAATTTTATTAGTTGTAGCTGTGTTGCTTACATCATACCAATGTCAGCCTGGCATGTTTTTACACTTGTGAGGGCCCTCTGGTGGCCACAGGGGCCCTAAGCAGGTGCTTAGGTCGCTTAAAAGTCGGGCTGGCCCTGATATTAGGCTGTGTTCACACGTAGCGCCTTTTTTTGATGAAAAATGCTGGCAAGAGCATTTTTTTCAAGTTAAAAAAACGCCGGCAGCGTTTTTTTTTTCCAAAAAGCAGTTGAGAGCATCTTTTGTTGCCATAACAACAGTAGCATGTACAGTAGCATGTTGTTAGCGATGTAGCTGGCTATACATTGTTGCAGAGCTAACTTTAGGTAATAGGCTAGTTTTGCTAACGACAAGCAGTAAACACAAACGCTTCCCAGAAACTCCTATGATCTGTCCAATTTGACTCTAAACGGCATCTTTATAATGAATGTTATGATACCGTTTAACTGTCATGGTGTGCAGTTCACTGTGCTCAGAAACTAGCTAGCACAATTGACTTCTCCACCGCTAACTTCTTCATCTCCGCCTGTGATTGGTCAGCTGTCAAAAAAGCGCTTGACGTAGGGTGTTTTTTTCTGAGAAGTTGAACTTTTTTCAACTAAAAAAAAACGTCCTGAGCTGCAGAAAAAAAATGCCCTGAGCTGCAGAAAAAAAACGCCCTGAGCTGCAGAAAAAGACGCCGGTGACGGCTTTAAAAAAAACGCTCAGGATGTTTTTGAAAACACGGTCTACTCCATAGGAATATAATGTAAAACAGACGCTGACAGCTTCAAAAAAGACGCTACGTGTGAACACAGCCTTACGTCGTTATTTAGAGATACTATCTTGAAATATTGAGATAGTATGTCGTTATTTATGAATTATGTATGTTTTTTTTTTTCTTTTAAGCGGCGGAAACAGGCTTCTATACTTATTTGAGGAAAAATATAGCTTAAGTCATAAAAATATTGCCAAGAAACAAATGGTTAAGACATGTTTGAACTTTTATAAACTAACTCTTCTGCCTCTCTGCTTCGGCTGTCCACCATGTTTTTTAAAAATTTCATGGAATGTTTGTTAGACTAAGGGATTTATGGGATTGCCTTCTCTGTGAAGGATACATGCGACGCTGCCCACAAATATAGCCAAAATAAGGTATCTTAAAAGGCAGCTACCTTAAGCCGACCACACACCAGCACCGACATGAGTGCGGCGCACTCCGCTGCTGAGGTTCGATTATTTCGTTTCCATTGTTTTCTGTTACTACCCCGCACACCAGCGCCAAACTCTTCGCTACCGCCGTGTCAGTTATGATTCAGTTCTATTTTGTCAGTGCCGTAATAGAAAACAATTCCTTCCGCTTGGGACAGCCTTGATGTCAGGAGAGTGAATATGCTGCCTTAAAATTATATAATATATATTATTTATTTTATTTATTATTATTTTTATTTATTTTATTTTTATCCTTTTTATGAATTTTACCAATTACATGTCTGTGGAAGAGTGAATAAAGAAGCAGATTTCCAGCATACTTTTTTTCTTGTTGTCTTCTTGTTTTTGTCTTGTTAATGTATTCAGCTCCCACATCTACTCATTCCTTTTATATGTTTTATGCAGGGTTGTTTTACCCCATAATGGCTGTTAGAATTAGTTTACAGGCAGCTGCAAATATACTTGTGGTAACTAGAAATGAGCATGTAAAGCGAATATCTTTCAACATTTTCTCCCGGGGGAGCATGCCCCCCGACCCCCCTAGTTGTGGCAGCTTTTCTCTATCCACACACTGTTCTCACCTTTTTTACCCCTTACCTGTCTGCACCCCTGACTGAAGGATGAAAACTCAGGGAATAGTGTTTTGTTGAACATATTGGGACAAAAACGGCCTCCGGTGGACGAAATGAAGGATAGCATTGCTGTGCTGGCAACCATCTCATTAAGATAAGGACTAAGTGCCCTAGCACAGAGTGGCTGCTTAGGACATGCTTTGCAACCTCCTGGGTTTATTAATAACCCCTGTGCTTGCACCCAGTATGAGTTAATGCTCTTATTCAGTTAAAGCTCATTGAGATGCTGTGAAGAGTTCTGAATATAACAAGACCACATTAACAGCTAACTAGGAATATCATTATTACTGGCTGTCTAGCTTTGATAAAATATATGTGGGATATTACATCTATATTAATATTACAATATTAACTTGCTAAACATCCTATTCTGCAAACCTGTACAGATGGGGGAAAAGTTGACTTTACTGCAAATCGCTTGGGGTAAGTGCTATAAACGAATAGCTTGATCCTGCATGGTCTACCTGTCATGTTGTTAATGTGGCTGTTGCCTCCAAGGATATGGGACTGAACACATGTTTAAAGGTTAGTTTATTCCCAAATATACCTGCCTGCTTTTAAAGCTGCAATTAATCAGTACAGACAGAGTATAGCCTTTTTACTAATTGCATCCCTAATCAAACGCATAAAGGTCAAATTAGATGAATTGCTTTAAATGCTTTTTTTGTCAAAGTGGACTTTTATGCGCTCTGACTCCTTAGTAACTGCCTGTCAATCATTTCCCGGCTTCTGGTGAATTACAAATGGAGCACTGAACTTAACACCCTATTCGCAATCTTGATTTGACACTCACAGAAGTGACGGCAGGCTCATTTCGAAAGCAACACTTATTTTTGTCTGGCATGTTTTGCATACTGTATAGACATTGCTTACTCAGGTGAGTGCGGGACTCAACATTTCATGACTGAACATGAATTGGTCACATCAGTGTTTCAGATTCATGGTGAAGCGATGTATAAGTTTGATGGGTAATCGTTAGCCTTTCATTCAAATGCCATCCTTAAAAGTAGGCCTAACCCCTCCCCACCCCCACCCCCGTTCTGCCACTTGTCAGGCTCTTATTTGTGCCCTTTTGTTTGCTGTCATTGGGGGAATTACAGATGTTTACAGCCTAAGTAGAGCTGTACATCTGCTTCTGTCAGGAGCACGTGGTTTTAATGAAGTGGCTGCACTTATCCTCGCATCCCTGCATTCACCCACACCATCTGTGAGCTCCTTCAAACTCTATACGTGCCATTTCCTTAAAGCAGCAAGTGCGGGGAACTGCTAAACACTCAAAGCGCAGTCTACTCGCTCTCAGATTATAGCAGGTGCGATTAAACCAAGAGCCCTAAAGTTTTAAACCTGCAACGTGGGCGGGTTGGCAGGCTACAACAGTGCATTTCCAACATGCATTACGCTTCAAACAATTACTGCTGTTCATAGTCCCCAGGTAGAGGAGATTTGGCTCATTTACATGAGTACTTAAGGCTTCCTTTTCTCATAGCGTTCCCATCTTGATAGGAGTGCATTAAGAATCCTGCTGCACTGGGAACATGATCATTCTTTTCAGGTCAGCGCTTCCCCATCCAGCCAATCAGCTGGGGGGAATGGGCATTCAAACTGGGGAGGCGGGGCTGCTTTTAATTTGACAGCTGCGAAAAACGTGTAACATCCGCGAGAGGTTTTGCCATCAGCCACTCCGCCTGCGTCGATAGAAACCAAATTACGGCCCGCATCGGCACAGTCATTTATCAGTAGAAAGTGAAGCTGCCTTTTCATCCATTCAGGAATGAAACCTTGAGAGGCTCCAGCTCTCCAAGAGAGCTGAGACTGGGTGTGGCGCTTCCCAGTGGATTCATTAACTGCTAATAGAGCTCAACTGTTCCACCACGTTCCAGGTTGCAGTCAAGATTTTTTCTTTTTGGATGGGATTTAAATGCAATGTGGGGTGCTTCAGTTGACCCCCAAAATGCTTGATTTCCCTTGTGCAACTCAAGGTAATTGCTCTGTCCTTCACAGAAATGTGCTTGGGGGTTCTGTATGGGAGAGCAATTCTGACAGAACACAGAGGTTGCATCTAAGTTGCATTTTGTAGTTGCACTGAATTAACTACTAGAAGCAGTGACAAAGAAGGTAAATAAATACCCAGTTCATTTTCATGAATGACAACTGCTTGCACTGCACAGAGGAAAGACATTTGTAACTAATGGCCTATCATCTGAATCCATGCTAAATAGCTAGCTAGATGCTAGTGAGGAACAGAAGAACGCATGACTATATTTACGTACTTCCTACTTTATGTGTAGCATGGTAGAATAGGTGTTTAATGCTAACTGCTATTATTTAACAGCAGTCTGGGTAACTTAACCTGGTAATAATCACATTTGAATAACATTTGAGTACAGCTGACGTGGTACAATGCTTGATGGGCTCTGGCTCCGCTCATCCAGGTGACCCTGCTGAACTTCATGATCACCCCAGAGGGCATGCAGGACCAGCTGCTTGGCATTGTGGTGGCCCGGGAGAGGCCTGACCTCGAGGAGGAGAAGCAGGCACTCATCCTGCAGGGGGCGGAGAACAAGAGGTAGCCTACTACTGCAGGGCGAGACTGGGGCTCTTATGGGTGGGTCTACAGGGAAAAATAAGATCTTTGGCATTGGAATGAAGTGTGTTTAGCACTGACCCTAAATTGGATTAAGGTTTTTTCTTTATTTTACAATGTCTAGATGTAGTCCCAGCCCCATCTCACATCAGATGTAACTTTAAATTGCTCTGGTCATGAAAGACTACTGTGGCTTCTTTGTGCAGGACATTTATAAGTCAAGCCGGGCCTGCTCAGGATTGGCCCAAGGAATAATTTGGAAGGAATTCTCATATTGTCATAGCTGTGCCCTCACACCTGTTTCCTCGGTAAACTCCCCCCCCAGGCAGCTGAAGGAAATTGAGGATAAAATCCTGGAGGTGCTGTCGTCCTCTGAGGGCAACATTCTCGAGGACGAGACGGCCGTCCAGGTCCTCTCCTCCTCCAAGGTCCTGGCCAACGAGATCTCAGAGAAGCAGGCTGTCGCTGAGGCGACAGAGGTGAAGATTGATGAGACACGCATGGGCTACACGCCCATCGCTGTGCACTCCTCCATCCTGTTCTTCTCCATCGCCGACCTAGCCAACATTGAGCCCATGTACCAGTACTCCCTTAGCTGGTTCATCAACCTCTTCATCATGTCCATCGACAACTCAGACAAGAGCGAAAACCTGGATGAGAGGTACGGGCGCCATGCGCTTGCCATGATGATTACATCATCACACTCATATGACTTCCAACACATGAGGTTCACTGGGCAAATCTGTGTGAGTGCAGTGGGAACCAAAACATGCTGAACACAGCCTTTAATGTGTGTTTATCTTGAAGACTGCTATTCTGTAATTTTAGAAAGACCTAATTCAGTTCACGCTCCAATTAAAGTGGCGGTACAAACAATGCCATTAGTGTCATCTTAAATTGGCGTTGCATGTAACAGTCAATTACAGCATTTAAGGGGAAGCTTTTAGGCCACAGGCAAACAAATGGGAGTTATTTTTGTGGTTTTTCTTTTTATATGAAGAACAATGC
The DNA here is from genome assembly GCF_013368585.1 of Megalops cyprinoides. Classification (NCBI taxonomy): domain Eukaryota; kingdom Metazoa; phylum Chordata; class Actinopteri; order Elopiformes; family Megalopidae; genus Megalops; species Megalops cyprinoides. The sequence goes on from NC_050593.1 coordinate 5,502,129, forward strand.
AGTTGAATATGCTCTTATTCAGAGATTTTTATGGTACTGGAGTGATTGTCCAATACCCTTTGGATCTGAAAGCTCTGAAGATGCTTGTTAAATTGCAGCGCTTGTGCCGGTTGGGCTTTTGGCATACTTGTCTGGCCTTGTGTGGAGACTTTGAATGTGCATGTGAATGCCACATGACAATTGCCAGAGGCTGGTCTTTAACCCACATCTGAAAAAGAAAGATGAGACTTTCATTGCAGGGGGCAGGGCCAAATCTATATAATTTCCCATCATAACCATTCCAATCTGGTCCGGTTAGATGTGATCACGACTTTTGGGGAGGGGCCTCCTGGCTCAGTCTTGTTAAGATTTTGAGACCAATTTCACTCCGAGTGCCTTCATTCGCAATCAGTGCAGTCCACCCTTGGCATCTGTGTCCTTTCTGAAAACCAATTCAAGTTTCACCTTTGGAACGATTGTTGAGATAAAGGAAGAGCGATCACATGCAACTCCCTGTCTCATTGATCATGAAAGCGGGATTTTCTCAGGGATAAAAAAATGTTTACTAATATGGAAGTCTCACCTGACTTTGGCAGTTTTGGGAGCTTTCGAATCACACTGCTTCATTTCTGAAGCTTTTTTTCTCCTCATTTGGCCCTGAGATTCCATGTAGTTCCCTGCATGAAATCAACCAATTGGATATTAGCAACCAGAGGTTGCATTTCATTTGAATGGAAAGAGGCATCATTACCACTCCCACTCTCTACTCCCTCTCTGTCTGCATCTCTGGCACATGGGCTTGTCAGGCAACCCGGCTTCATTTTAAACAGTGCGTCATCAGTTACCCGAAAGGGGAGCCCGCAGCGACTCAGCCAGTCGTCTTCCGAAAGCACAATGAGTACATCTCTCCAGCTAATGAATAAAAATGAATGGAAACTGCAGGCAAATGTATCATTTATTCTAATGTGCACACTCAGAGACGGAGAGGCCGAGGCAGAATTAAATAATGACAGACCTTTTCCATCTTTCCGGGCTGTCGCAGAACGACAGCCGCTGCTCTGTGGGCTAAAAAAAAATCAACTGCCGATGACTTGATCAGCGATTAAGTGGCATCGTATAAGTCACGGCAAAAGCAAAACAGTCACTCATCAAAACAAAACATTCAGCGCTATATGGCACACACATACAAAGGCTGAAATAGAGCGTTTATTCATTCTTTTGTGTGTTTCAAATACCGCGCTGGCATTTCTGATAGCTGTCTCATTTGCGTTCACTCGACTGTTTGCAAGCTTTGCTGTTAACTGTTCAATGATGTGTTCATTTTTAACAGGCCACATTTTTAGCCTTGCAAAGAAAAGTAGTGGCAATCAGACCATTACCTTTAACCTTACATTTTTGAAGTTCCAAATTCATGTGGACAATTTTCACACAATCAGTATGCAAGTAACCAAACTTAGACAAACTGGGCAGGTCTACAACAAAAAAAATCCCATTTTCACTTCCTCATCAGCTGTTCACGGTTTCCCTGTTCCCTGTTCCCCATTTGGTTAAATATATAGGAATTATCTGAGAATTTTTCTCCTGAATCTTTGTTTGGAACTTTAATTGTGCAAGGTAGTTAAAACCAGTTTAAGGTAAAGTATTTCAGCATCTCTTACTTTGAGCTCAAAAGCGTCCACTTAATAGTAGAATAGAATAGAATGTAATTTAATTGTCTGCTATGAAAGAGAGAGTGATAGTGAAAACGTGTTTTTTTTTTTCATCTCCAAATGCAAGAGAGCAGTAATGAGGCACAGGGTCGGCGTTGGTGCAGTGACCCCTGAAGTAGTTTTGGGGGTAAACTTCCTTGCTCAAGAGGGATACTGACAACCCTCTGGTTGCTAGGCTAGTGTGCTAACCACTAGACAGCTACCATCCCTAGTAGTGTGAATGTACTTTCAGTCACAGATTTAATATGACTGAATAGTTCAAGGTGCAAAGTTTTGATTCTAGCGCTTAGTAGACATTTTACATTTGAATCACCTCTGGAGTAATCTGCAAATAATTTACTAGCACTGGTTTCTGATTTGGATTTGGAGACAGATAAAATGGTGCTTTATCCAGACACCATGAAACAAATGATTCTGAAAAATGAGCACTGTCCAAGGCCCAGCAGCTGAAGTGTGTTGTTTGTGTCCTCTAGAGCATTAGAAAACAACAGCTGAAAAATCAATAAGAACTCTGAAGTCTCACCCTTTTAGTGTGAAGTATCATAAGTTTGAGATTTACAGGTGCAACCAGAGAAGGCAGAAAAAATATTATTTTCTCTATTTTTCATATTTTTCTCTATTATGTGCGGGGTTCAGAATGGTTTTCATTTCAGCATTTTTTTTATTTTACTGTCAGTCTTGTCAGCCTGCCTTTTTCCACATTATTCTTAAAATTATGGCTCCTCATTAAGAAACAGTTGATAATTAGTCATATTTAAATGAAATCACAGGGACCTGACAACAGATTTTGATATGCACTTTCTGCCTTTCCATAAAAGGTCATGACTTCTAATATCAATACAGCGAATAATAGTTATTGAACAATGGTATGCTCATCATTTGTTCTTGGCCCGCAAGTGTAAAGCTTAGTCATATTCAGAATGTGAATGCAGTAATGGGGTTCTCTAGGCCTCATGCTAATGGCTGCAGCTCTCTGAAACCACGCTCATGATGCGGGTGTGTGTCCATCCCAGGCTGAAGATCCTGAGGGACCACTTCACATACTCGCTGTACGTGAATGTGTGCCGCTCACTCTTCGAGAAGGACAAGCTGCTCTTCTCCTTTTGCCTCAACGTCAACCTCCTCAAACACGATAACCTGGTGAGTGGAGGCTCTGGCCGGCACGCCTCACCTTTGGATCACTTCCTGTGTTCCCATGGCAACACTCACCCCTGACCTGAGCCTTATTAACTCCACTGAGCCCAAGACATTGCTAGTAGGATTTAATGTCTAAAATAACAGGCTAGATATTAGAAAGCATTTCCCATAGGGGCAATGTTGTCTAATGCAGAGGAAGGTTGGGGATTAGTCAAAGCTAAAGGCTGATAATCCCTGATGATTCATATTGCCTCACTTTCAAATGGCCAATATAACTGTGAGTGCAGCAAGGAGGGATTTCATGGATGATACTGAAATTCCAAAAGTGACATGTTTATAATTTATTTTGCACTTTACAATCTCAAGGGATTTTTTATTTATACACATCTTTTTTAGGTAGTTTCAGGGGACAGTTAAGGACTGGGAGGTTATGGTAAAGAAAATAGTCTGTAATTACAGCTGACAGACTCCACCAAAATCAGACATACTGTATGTTTTAGATTATTATTAGATCCTACAGTCTGTGTGTTAACAGGTAAAGGCCATTTGGACAGATTTGTCCTTTCTTATCAGTAAATGGACTGACTCTGGCGTTCCTGGTGCTCTGACGTTAAAAGCTTGCCCCTCCACCAGGTGGACGAGAGCCAATGGCGCTTCCTGCTGACTGGGGGAGTGGGCCTGGACAACCCCCACTCCAACCCCTGCACCTGGCTACCCAAGAAGTCTTGGGATGAGATCTGCCGGCTGGACGAGATGGAGGGCTTCCTGGGCCTACGCAAGGACCTGGCTACACTGCGGGACGCATGGAAGGAGGTGTATGACAGCATGGTGAGCCTGGCTGCCTTGGGACAAACCAACAGACACATGCACATACAAACACAGACATACTCCATTGGGACACTGCTGCTGTACCCTTGGGCAAGGTACTTAACCCACAATTGCCTCAGTAAATATCCAGCTGTATAAATAGATAACATTGTAAAGAGTTGTAATCTATGTAAGTCGCTCTGGGTAAGAGCATCTGCCAAATAATGTAATGTAAATGTAAATATACATGCACTCACATTCACATGGGTGTGCACGTAAATGCATAAACACAGACAGACTCATACGCACTCACAAAGACACACACACTAATGCATACACATACACACGCACGTTCACACATGCTACAGCAAAGAAACAGCTGTATGACATACAGCTACACTGTGGCCCTTGGAGACACTGCTCCACTATTCCTCCACAGTCCATTGATTGCAACTTTGTTGCAGGTGATCTTGCAGGGTGGAGGAGCATATTCAAAAGCAGTATTTTAACAGGACTTGTTCAGTCCCTCTGGCATGGGCTATGGTGGCAAGGGAGGGAGTGACATCGTCTCAGCCCATAGGAGGGCATAAATTCTGCCCTCGGACGATCAGCTCAGGCATGCTTGTGCTTTCTGAGCGGAACTCCGAGCTGACAGCGAGCGCCGTGATGTAGTCAGTGTGGTCCGGACGGGGAGTTAATTACTGCTTTCGCATGGCTTTATCTGGCCCCATCACTCCTCCCGCGCACCTGAGATGAGCGTTTATCACGCGGCGTAAAACATGTTAGCTGGCCTGACAGATATGGATCGCCTTCCTCATCACTTAATTATGTTGCTTAATCTTGCAAGAGGTCGATAAATCCCACGATTCCCCCCAAACAAATTTGGTGATAAAGCACCCCTATTATCCGTGAATAACTTGATTAAGTGATGAAACGCTGCTGTCCCTTCAAGGTTTATCTCTTCCAAATGAATGTAAATGCATCTGAACGCCTTCATTAAGGCAGGTATTAAAGAAAACCTGGCTAATAATCAAAACAGTCCCCTCATGTGTGCATATTGAGGCTCCTGCGTGCCGAAGCTTGCTGCAGTGTAGACTCTTTGGTGATATTCCTAGAAAAATATTACTGTTGTCTGCCATTGTAAAAGCCTTAATTTGGAAACACTGCTGGTGAAAGTGGCTTATAAATCACATAACCCTGCTATAAAAGAGACATAAAAATGAGGTTATATAAGAATATGAGAAGCAAATCATTGTATTTCAGTTTTGCAGTATAAATACTCTGTATCAAGTCATTAACCTGAACAAAGTACAACATTCTGTCTGTAATAAATGCTTGATCATGTACGTTTGTATTCATGTCCTGTTATTAATACATTTTTAAAACAACTGAAATGAAAGTGTGGGTGTAAAGGAGACTGAGATTAGTAAAAGCATTGGGCTGAAATGAAAGGTAAAGTGTAAATGAGACTGAGATGTTAGTAAAGGCTTAGATATTGAAATGAAAGCTCTGGTGTAAAGAAGGCTGTGGTTAGCGAAAGGGTAGGTGCTGAAATGAAAGCCCTGGTGTAAAGCAGGCTGTGGTTAGCGAAAGGGTAGATGCTGAAATGAAAGCTCTGGTGTAAAGAAGGCTGTGGTTAGCGAAAGGGTAGGTGCTGAAATGAAAGCCCTGGTGTAAAGCAGGCTGTGGTTAGTGAAAGGGTAGATGCTGAAATGAAAGCTCTGGTGTAAAGAAGGCTGTGGTTAGTGAAAGGGTAGATGCTGAAATGAAAGCTCTGGTGTAAAGAAGGCTGTGGTTAGTGAAAGGGTAGGTGCTGAAATGAAAGCTCTGGTGTAAAGAAGGCTGTGGTTAGTGAAAGGGTAGGTGCTGAAATGAAAGCCCTGGTGTAAAGCAGGCTGTGGTTAGTGAAAGGGTAGATGCTGAAATGAAAGCCCTGGTGTAAAGAAGGCTGTGGTTAGTGAAAGGGTAGATGCTGAAATGTGAAATGAAAGCTCGAGTGTAAAGAAGGCTGTGGTTAGTGAAAGAGTAGGCATTGTGATGAAAATGAAAAGGTTAAGTGAAAGCAGTCTGAGTGCTGAATGGCTCTTGCAGGAACCGCACCACGCCCCTTTTCCTGAAAAGTGGCAGGACAGCCTCGGACAGTTCCAGAGGATGCTGGTCATACGCTGCCTGCGGCCAGACAAGGTAAGCTTTATACAATCACACACTCACATGCACGCACACACACACAAACGCGCACACACACACACACACACACACACACACACAAGTAGTCTCTCTCTCTCTCTCTCTCTCTCTCTCACACACACACACACACATAGGCACACACACAGACAATGTTCACACTCAAAAAAATGGCAGACTGGCAACCCCATAAGCAGCCTGGATCTGAGTGTGAGAGGAGCTGGCATCTAGGTGAAGCTGTTCTGTCTCCCCTTGGTGCTGCTAACCTTGAGTGAAACACTCCTCTGGTCCCATGGCACTGCTTTCCTGAAGCTGCTGTCAACAAACCAGCTGCCAGAGAGCATCTTTGTCCCAGAAAGCCAATCTAGCAAACACACCTGACCCCAGACACACAAGGACACAATGATACACCTCTCACTTCACACGCTCAAGGCGCTTCTCTCCATTTGGTGAGTTACAGAGTTTCTGTGGCAGGAAGACTTTATCGACGCACCCTCCCCTCTGTCTGTGTCCTCCTTCTCTCCTTCACGTCTACCTCACGGCCCTCCCCCTTTACCCCTCCCACCCTCTCTTCTCTGTTTTCTTTGGACTGTGCTCCTTTCCTGTCACAAAACCCTCATCTGTCTGTCAATACTTTTTTACCTCTCTTCCTGTCTGCCCCCTGCTTCTCTACCTCTCCTTCTGTCGCTCCTCTAATCTCCTGGTTTTCCATATCCCTCTCCCTTCTCCACGTCTGTCTCTATCTCTCCCCTTCTCTTTTTCTCCCTCTCTTTTCCATCTCTCTGCCTTCTCTACCCCTCCATCTCCATCTCTCCCCCTCTCTCTCCCTCCCTCTTTCCTGCACTCCCAGATCATTCCCATGGTGCAGGAGTTTGTGTCAGGCAGCCTGGGGCGCCAGTTCATCGAGACACCGCCCTTCAACCTGGGCAAGGCGTTTGGGGACAGCCACTGCTGTGCCCCCCTCATCTTCATCCTGTCCCCCGGCTCCGACCCCATGGCCGCCCTGCTCAAATTCGCAGACGACCAGGTTTGAGCCAGCCTAGGCCCCCACCTCCCACGACTCACAACTGCAGCGTGACGCTCCTGTTTGAGACAGACCTGGGCCTACCTCAGCGCACACATCCAGAGCTGCTTTATGACTAAGTGAAACCCAGGGAAAGTGTTTGGTTGGACATACCCATCATTTATAAATCATCTTTGGGAGAGTCATCAGTTTGACTTAGTATGTGCTTTGTTGGCTAAACTTTACATTTTCTGTGGGTTTTTCAAGGCCCTCCAGTAATTTCCAGGAAATATAACCTTAGTTTCAAGCACCAGCAAGTTTCAAGTCTACAGCACTGCATATGTGTTGCTGAATATGTATGCTGAAATGTATACTAACATGAATTTTTTGTAGTGCTAAACACACACGCATATATATAGAAACATTTTATTTATACACATATGTGCATGCATAAAGATATTTTACAGATACGCTGAATTGTGAAAACAAAGTCCTTTTCCATGAGTCTCTAGCCTCACTTGGTATAAGGAGTTAGACGTTTCCAGAGCAGTAACAGAGATTATTGTTCGCACACAGATCTTACAGCACACACAGTTAAGTCACATATACTGAATGTAGCAGGTGTTTTCCTATGTTTCTTATACTCCTCATGCTGCCCCCATCCCATGCAGAGTCACAGACAGTGTGTAAAAGGAGAGGATGTGAGTGCATGCATCCCTGTGTGTTTTGTTGCATCCCACCAGGGCTTCGGCGGGAACAAGCTGACCTCACTGTCCCTGGGGCAGGGGCAGGGTCCCATTGCCATGAACATGATCCAGACGGGCGTGAAGGAGGGCACCTGGGTGGTGCTGCAGAACTGCCACCTGGCCACCTCCTGGATGTCCACGCTGGAGCGGGTGTGCGAGGTCAGTCACAGCACTCTGGCCCGGGAGGGTTGCGGGTTCAGAATCCTGGGTGGCACTGCGTTCTGTGCTCTCTGAGCTTCTCTGTTAAAAACACAGCTCTTTTAGTCCTCAGTGGCTCAGGCGAGCCCTATAGCCCAGGTTTGATCCCTACGGCCTAGGTTGTTTACTAGCATTGATCAGGTCTGCAGCAGAACACATTGGCTTTGTTTGTCAGAGGTAGGGGTGGGTAGATTGGCCACTCGCTGTGGCTGTGTGCAAGTGAATCTGAGGATTTCGATCATCTCTCCTCAGCACTGCTGGCTGAGTGCAGAAAGGTATTACAGTGAAACAAGACTAGAATGCAAAAGCCAATTGCATAAAAAAGCAAAAAAAAAAAAAAAAAGCCTAGGAATGTCAATGGGAATAGTGGAAAAAACACTACCCGGCTAAGCTGAGGGGGGTGAGGCAGTTTGCTGACTGGCTGTACGATTAATTTAAAGTGATGTCATTGTTTGCCTTTAAATTGGTGGAAATTACTGAAGCCTGCTAATTAGAGGGAAGAGTCTCTCCGGCAGCACCTTGGTGTCACGCTTTGTTTTCCTGCTTCACTCACCCCTGCATTTCATTCTAATTAAATGTCATATGAGGGCAGCAGCGTGGGGCTGTGATTAAGTGTCGCTTACTCCTGCAGAAATCCAGCTGGAATCACCACGTCCATTATTTCCAACAGCATTACGTTATTTATTTGCTGGGCTAAAGACCTCAGCCAGTACAACTACCTTAGCCCACATTTACATGGCTGGATATTTATTGGAGCAACCTTTCTTTGTTCAAAGCTATAGAAGCAGTCTACTGGGGAGTTGAACCTGGAGCCATGTGTGTTATAAGCCCAGCTTCTTAACCACAATACCACACTGCTGGCATATGTGCTCACAGGTTAAGCACAGGTTTACCTCCTTGGGGAATTCCTGGATGTACAGTAAGAGGAGGATTGTATTGCATCTGCTGGGTAAACCACACTGGAATGTAAGGAGGTTCTACTGTTCATCTGAGGAAATGATGCACTCTCTCGTCCCTCACCACACTTCTCCCAGGAGCTGAACCCCGACACCACTCACCCGGACTTCCGGCTCTGGCTCACCAGCTACCCCTCACCCACCTTCCCTGTGGCTGTCCTGCAGAACGGGGTGAAGATGACCAATGAGGCGCCCAAGGGCCTCCGCGCCAACATCGCCCGCTCTTTCCTCATGGACCCCATCTCCGACCCAGACTTCTTCAACAGCTGCAACAAGCCGGTCAGTCACTGTCAGTCCGTCAGTCAGTGTGTTTGTGGAGACAGTTATTTTTGCATGTGTCTGGCAGGTGGTATTTAGGGTCCTGTGTGTGAGTGTGTGTGTGTATGTGGGTATGTTTGGCAGTGTGTAAGATCCAGTCAGTAAGTGTATGTGTTTTGCAGGCGGTGTTTAAGAAGCTGCTGTATGGACTGTGCTTCTTCCATGCCCTGACTCAAGAGAGGCGCAAGTTTGGCCCCCTGGGATGGAACATCCCTTACGAGTTCAACGAGACAGACCTGCGCATTTCAGTGCAACAGCTGCGCATGTTCCTCAACCAGTACGAGGTAGGCACAAATGCACATGCGTATGTACACTAAGCTCAGGCACACACATACACACTACAAACTCACAGACATGTATACACACACACAACTCAGAAGCACAACTGGTAGATGCAACTGTTGTATACACACCTGTGCAGGATGCTCATGTGATGGAAACTCATGATGCGGCCACGTGATTCTGCATGTTCCTCGTCCATAATCAGGTAATGCTGGCCCCACACTAGGGGATAATTGGGCCGATTTTGGGTCCAAGTCGCCCCTCCCGACAATTGTGGGGGCATTCCCGACTCGAGGCTGGTCTGAACCGATTAACTGCCCAAATGATCCTGTTGTGTGAGGGGTTTAAAGACATAATCTTAATGTTACAGACTTGATCGGAGATTCCCCGATTTCGAATCGTAAATATCAAATATGTTTGATATTTACGACTTGAAATCTTGTTGTGTGAAAGGAACAGCGATGTAATATTGAGCAGAAACCCGCAATAGCCAATGAGAGCGAGCTGACCGGGAAGCATCTCCAACCCAGCAATTGACACTTAACCTTCGCAAAAGCCCAGAGCACAGCAATATAAATATGGAAGGGCATCTCCAGGGCAGTGGAAGGTCAGAGAATGTATAAAAATAACTACATTTCTAATGATCACAGGTTTCACTCTCCCCTCCACCTGTGTACAAATAACAATAACCTTAGCTTGTAGCAGTAGCTTGCACTAGCCCTGTTTGAGACTAACAATAAGACTTTATTTCCAACTCAACTCCAGCTTGCGCTGCAAAATGTATAAGCCATGCTGATTCCGTCTTCTCAGCCATGACTTCATCCATAGTTTTTTTCTCCTATTTTTTCTTTGGTGCAAAACAGCACATACAAGCGCAACAAGCTGAAGACGACAGTCCACCTCCATTGTTGGTTTTGCTCTGAAGTCACATTTGATTGTGAGTTTCTGTGAGATCCCAAGCCCCTGATTTCGCCACTCTGAAATCGTTTAGTATAAACGCTAAGTGTGTGGTCCTACACCTTGACTGAATTGTCTGGTGTGTGTGTTCTTATGATTGAAATATAAAAAATCGGTTAAATCTATCGTTATGTCTGTGGTCTCCCATGTTTTTAAAATCGGTTAAGATTTGAAAATTCTCTAGTGTGCACCAGGCATTAACGTCCTGCAGCAGGTAGCTACTGTACATCCCGTCTGCAGTAACTGTGCAGAGACGCCCTGTTCCTCGGCCGTAATCAGGTAAACGGCCTGCAGCAGGTGGCTACTGTTCATCCCGCCTGCAGTAACTGCGCAGAGACGCCCTGTTCCTCAGCCATAATCAGGTAAACGGCCTGCAGCAGGTGGCTACTGTTCATCCCGTCTGCAGTAACTGCGCAGAGACGCCCTGTTCCTCAGCCATAATCAGGTAAACGGCCTGCAGCAGGTAGCTACTGTACATCCTGTCTACAGTAACTTCATAGTCCCATACTTCTCTTTTCATCTGCTCTTGCAGTTGATTAAAAACACTTGACATTTAAGGACTGCTGCTCTGTTGCTGGGAACTGAAAACGTCAACTGTTATATCTTCCCTTCAAAACAATGCATAAATAAAGCGAGCCAGAGTGGTTTTGAATGCCTTGACATTTTCCCAATAACAGGTGTAGCGTGCCATGAGCAGGATCTGCAAGTGGAATTTGAATATGAAATGCCACATTTAAATGTTTCCCTTGTCCATTTTATTTGTTTGAGAAACAAAGTAAACAACAAAGAAATGCTGAGGCTTAATTGCAGCGAGATTTGAAATGGCTGCATTACCCAGACAACAGGAACAATGGAATTCCCTGCTCACAGCTCTTCCTCTGTTTACAAGTTACTTTGAGAGGAGCTTTTGTGACAAATAAAGGATTGCTCAATCAGCTGCATAAAGATTACAATTTAAGGAAATCTTTGCTGGTTAGCCTGTAGGTGTCCTCATGGACAGAACTGTCTGCAGGCAGAGGTTGATGGGCCATTTTATGACTTCACGATTTTAAGAGATTTTTAAAAAGGAAACACTTAAAATAATCTTATAGGAATATGCAAATGATGGGTAGTCTTGTTGATTCTTCAAACTGCTGTTGGTACAGATTACCAGTGTCTGTGTCTGTGAATGTGCATTTGCCAGTATAAACGTTAGGAGCAGGGTTTGCCTCAACTGAACAGTGTTTAAATGATGAAGGGTTTACAGAACAGCCATGATGATGATGCTGATGATGAAAATGATGACAATGATGGTGATGATGATTGTAGTGGTTATAGTGGTGTGGACTACAGTTGTGGTGCCAGAGATGATGATGAAGATGGTGTCCTTCCAGCTCTGTTCTCCAGAGTTTTTAATCCTTGCCACGTCCCACCCTCCAACAGGAAGTTCCATTCGCTGCTATCCACTACATGACGGGCGAGTGTAACTATGGTGGCCGTGTGACGGACGACTGGGACCGCCGCACACTCCGCACCATCTTGTCCCTCTTCTACACCCCCAAAATCATCCAGGACCCTGACTATAAGTTTGACTCCAGCGGCCTTTACTACTCGCCCCCGGAGGGAGAGGTACAGACCCCAAACCCCAGCAGCAGTGTGCAATCCACACAACGCCTATCCCACTTATAGCAGAACTGACTACTCCTGACGTTTGACAAGTCAGGGGACATTTACTCATTCATTCATTTCAGGCTCCTTTGCTTTCAAATGTTGACATGGTTTGAATGTCTTATTACCTTGTGTCCATATTTTGTATGGGATCCACTTGTTCATTTTGTGCTGTGACAACTTTCTGTTGTGAAGGAGCCTCCTGTCAAAAAAATTGATTGGCTGATGGAGTGAGTCTCCGCCCTAAGCCCTTGAAAGCCTTTACGGAGCTTATTTGCAGATCACTTTTAGATAAGCTTACTGAGCAGTTCATGTATCAGTGATTTTGTTCTCAGGCAAGGAGTTTTGTTTTCCCAGAGCTTTAGAGGGCGTTTTACACACAGCACCTAAATCCAACCCCAGTTACTAGGGCACACTTGATGTGTGCAGGTTACTCAAATGTCTGTGATTAGCACATGCAGGGACAGGTAAATTGGGTCACAATACAAAATGAAGGACTGTCAGTAGTTGTATTAAATTAGAGCTGTTGGTTTATGTGGCTGACGCCAGCTGCATTGTGGAAGAGACACCTAAAAAAAAGGGATGCGGAGCTGTTGAGGTGGAAGAGCTCTAGAGGGCCACTGGTTCTTGCTCCATGATTGCTTAATTCCTCAGTGGCCTGACAACATTTTTGACTCTGCAGAATGCTCAAAAGGTTAATTCCAAACTAATTTCTGCAGGTTTTATGTTTGTGTATAAATGGTAGAAATGTCAGACTGAGCTCATGTCAGGTAAATAATGAAGAGCAGAGCCCGGAACAAAAAGCTGGAAAGGGATGGCCTCTCGGGAGCGGCCCAAGCCGGCCCCTGTCATGCCGCATTCATGGGTCCACAGACACATCGCCGTCCCGCCACCAATGAGCGACATGAATCTTTTTTTAATGCCCTCATTAGATTTCTGTCAGCACAAGTGTAATCAATACACATTTTATATGACATTTCCACACCAAATGTTTTATTCATGAACATGCATTTACATAGTCATTCTTATAAATGTCAGCGATCTTTGGAATGTTAATGTTGTGGATGATTGTTATTTCTCGCAGTAGCTCGTGGCATTCTGGCATTGTGAAAAAGTGCCCTTTCTCTCAATCTCGACCCCCACAGTACAGCAGCTACATCGAGTACACAAAGAACCTCCCCCTCAACCCCTCCCCTGAGATCTTCGGCATGAACGCCAATGCCGACATCACCAAGGACCAGGCCGAGACCCAGCTGCTGTTTGACAGCATCCTGCTCACACAGGTACTGGAAAGCTGAACACGCGCTGAGCACTGTGCTGCGCTGTCACGCTGAACACATGCTGAAAATGTACAGAGGAGCACTGTACCTTCAGGCTGAAAGCATGCTGAGCGCAAAATGAACACATACTGAACAGCTCTGCATTGTCACAGTGAGCATATACTGAACACCACTGTATGGTCACAAGTGCTGTTGTACATTAAACAGGGATAACAAAAGCATTGCAATTAACAAACAGTTTCCTGTGGGCCACAGGGATAAATTAGCTGTTAATTTTGGCCCTTTGACAGCTGAATTTAGCTGAAATAGTTAAAGCACAAAATGATTTCAGATGAAGTTTAGTATTTTGAGTACTTTTAAATATGGAGATACAGTATATTGTTGAAAGCCACAGCGTATATAGATGTGTGCTTGCAGTAAAGCTACATTTTAAAGTTGGTTAAAAAGTAGAGCTCCCCCCGATTTGAACGGCAGGTCTCAGTGTATCTCCTCATTTATTCATGGGCCATCTTCAACCTTCACACAGACCGCGATCCTGCTTATCGTCCCAAGGGAGCTCAGACCCATTTCATGATGTGGTATCAAGCCTAGATGACTTCAATATTTCATAAAATTCAATAAATATTTATCATGAAACATTCATTAGAAACAACTCAATTAATATTTCAGTTGTTTGTGAGCGGATCTGAAAAAACCACCAGAACGTGAATTCCCCTCAGCACACCCGAGCCCTGATATCTGCCTGTGACAGAGAGGAGACTGGCACCCTTTTTAGTGGAGATTGCCTCGTATTTGCTAAAGGGCCACGGTTGTTGCACTAACAGTGAGCATTTCCAACAGCTGAAATCAGAGCGGGTACAGAGACGATTTCACAGAAATGTGCAACACAAAATGACCTAGCACAGCAGAAAATTTCAGATTCTGGACATACCCCTGTTGAGATATGTAATATGTTGTGGTTGAGCATTTGGCAGATCAGCTTCATCCCAGGAAGTTGAGAAAAGGTTTTGCTTGAGCCCACTGTTTCATATGCAAACAACTCCTTCCTGAGATGACAGCGGGACTGTCTGCTCTCCACAGGACAATAGCTCATATGGGTATTCAGAATGGTGGTTAACATCAATGCCAATTGAATGTTAACTCTGTGGGGACAATCTTTTGCTTGACCATTTGCCAGGCCAGTCTAAACCTAGGAAGTCAAGGGAAGGTGTTGCTTCACTTACAGAATGCAAATGATTCCTTCCTGGGGGGGACTGCGGGAATGTCCAGCCCCCAAAGGTAACCAGCCAGGATGGGTACCCAGAATGTTAGAGGGGGTGGGAAAGATTTCCTTTAAAAAATCAGCATTACCATACCATCAGGGTTCTTTTATCTCTGTACTTGGGGAGAAGATCCACTAGTTCTTATACTATATTGAAGAACCTGAAGTTCTTCAGTCTGAAGCCTGCATTCATTTACTCGGAAAGCACAACAACCATTTTATTTCTACAGCCCCCCACTTAGCAGGTGCTTAGCAGAGCTAAATTAGCATCGGGGCTGAGCTGGTTATCACGGATCCTGTGAAAAATCAATGAGGCAACTTTCTTGGATGGCAGGGGGTCGGTGCCTTAAGCCATGTTCACACAAAGGGAAAACGCTGACTCGACTGTGGCTCCAAGGTGCCACGGTTCCCTGTGTAAATTGGCCAAGACGCCCCAGGAGCAGCTCACCTAATCCATGGCTGAACTGTCTTTGGTCGCATTTCAGCCATGGCTCATTGGAAGTTGTGAAGGGGGTTAGTTGGCCGTCTCAGAGACGTCTTTAGTTTGTAATTCCCCCCTTCTGTTGTAGATTTCTTTCATTGAATGACCAAAGAAGAATAGCAGTTTATTATAGAGCAATAAGGATTGGAGAAACGCACATTTGATACACTGTCTTTATCTCGGAGTGTGAAACATCTATTGGGTTGGACTGCAAGTCCATTGCTTAGTGAAGACAGTGTCAGTCGATTGTGAAAAATGAATTGCACATGAACAATTTGTTGCCAACCTACAAAAAATGGCCACTTCGTCAAAATTTCATTTGGTTAAATAAATGGTGCACATAAGTGGGTCCTGACCTAGATCTGAGTTACAACAAGGTACCAGTAAGAATGTAATCATGATTATCAACATATCCTACTGGGAAGTTACACTGCTTACTACTCCTTTGTTGGTCTTGGTCTTGTTATTTCTGTGGGGACTAGGGGTAAGAGCCTTTTTCCTAATTCATTAGGTGCCTGCTTGATATCTCTAGCTAGCTGGAAAATCATGGGTAGTTCATCAGCCATTGCTGTTTCAAAAAGAAGTCTTTGTCCAGTTCACCATAATGTTCAGGATGTTCTGTTAAAATTTAGAAAAGTCTGACAATAACACATCTACTGTCTCATAACTACCTGTGAACCTTATGTTCTCTTCATTTCTGTGTAATGCTATTCCTCTGTTAGCTACTCTCCTTTTTTATACTTTCTGTACGCCGTGTGTGTTGCCTAACACTCTCTTGCATTCTACTCACCTGCCAAGAAGAAGTACCAAAACCACTTTCATTGCTAAGAAAACATTCTGACAATTTTATTATGTCTGTCTATCCAGCTGTAGCAAGCTTAGCTGCTCAACACGATATGATGATAATGAACTTAAAATCACTTTACATTCTGTTGTTACTGACTCAACCCATTAAAGTAAATACCTTGCTCAGGCACACAGCTACATAAAGTTGGCTGCCCTTTCAAGTGGTTACACAAGGGGGTGCAGCAGAAGAATGTCAAACAAACGTACACATTGAGAGAGACACTTGTCCACATATGCACACTCAGTACAGAAATACATAGTCTCATGCTCGTGATCACGTGCAAATGCACACACGCACACACACACACACACACACACATATGCACATATAGAATGGTATTACTTTGGGGGCCCTACAAAGTCAGGATATGGAAGATTGAGCATTCTTGCACCTCTGTTTCATTTTACAATATGTAATTACAAATCAACAGCCAGGACTCCAAAATCACACCTTGGTTATTGCTGTAATTTGTTGCACTGAGGCATACTAAAACTTAGTTATAAACTCTTCTGTAAATGGAATAAATGCTGCAGGTGTATTTTAATGCAAGACAGCATATTGTAATTTAAGCAATTATTCTTGGTGAAACTCAGAGGTGTTCCTCTTGAATGTCCAGTATTGCTTAGTTGTGGCTGAGCAGTTTGTTGTAAATACTGTGCATGATTACATGTAAAAAATTAGATGTTTAATTCAGTCATTTTGAAACTGTCATATCAATGTGTTTGTAATTTTTTATAAGCAGATGTGAATGACAGTGCAGTAACTACTTGACCCTGGCTGCGGTCTGTGTTTCTCATTTCACCAATGTAGCTTCTCTTGTGTGCATGTGTTGTGTTTTCCAGGGAGAGTTAACCGTAAGTTGAGCGCAGGGTTTAGGGTCACACAGTCAGTATCCCTTCACTCAGTGCTTGTAGGCCCGGAGCTAGGTGTTACTAGAGGAAACCAAGAGCTCATGTTGTGTATACAAAAGCCGTAAGTATGCTGCCCCAACCTCAGAGAGCAACACTGCTGTGAGTATACAACCCCTAACTCTGAGAACAGAGTAGCGCTGCAGTGAGTACATTACTTCCCTACCACTAACAATGAGTAGGGCTGTAGTGAGTGTGCTCCTATGTCACTGAGGACACAGTTACAGCAATATTTCAGTAAAATAATATGTAACGACTCAATACCATATGGCAATACTTTCATTTAATTACAGTAATTGCAAGAGTAATTATATAATAACTGAAGTGATTACTGCACAGTCTCAACAGTAATTATGACATAATTGCCTTCTTCATCTATCTCTTTCTTTGCACCTCCCAGTCCCGCTCGTCCGGGGGCGATGCCAAGTCATCGGACGACATGGTGTTTGAGGTGGCAGCTGACGTGCTGAGCAAGCTGCCCCTGGACTTTGACATTGAAGCGTCCATGTGGAAATTCCCCACCAACTACAACCAGAGCATGAACACGGTGCTGGTGCAGGAGATGGGCCGCTTCAACAAGCTGCTGCAGACCATTCGCGATTCCTGCCTGAACATCCAGAAGGCCATCAAGGTGAGAGCAGAGGCATGATGGGGGCATGATGGGAAGGGGGAGCTGGTTAAATAAAGAAAAGAAAATCTGACTGAGAGTCAACCATAGGACAAATCCTCAAAATAATCTTGAAATTGTGATTTGAATTGAATTGAACTGTGTTTATAGCTGTGCATCTATACTATACTTTACTAGAACATCTTTAAAATGTCTTTAAAACATCCCCTCCACGTTCATCGCTGGTCCCTACCCCCCAGGTTCTTTGGTTTTTTGTGGAGGCACCCCTCTTAAAAGGAGCAGCATTTGCCCGCTCGGGAAGTTCAGGCAGGTAATTCCACCTGACAACAGCCTCAGGGGCTTCTATGGCTCCCTTGGATCCAGTGCCCCGAATAAATATAGAGCACCCCTCTTATCTCTCAGGCTTTTCAAAGCATGTCCCAAGTCTGAGCTCACCTCGCTGAAATACCTCCACATCACAGAGGACTACAGAGGCCAGGAGCCCAGCGGAGAAGGCTTTATCAGCTATTGTCTGTCAATCATCGGGACTTAACCCTCACCCGGTGTAATGAAACTATCTGCCTGATAAAATCGTACTTATTCGGACGTCACATACTTCTCTGCTTTAATCACAACTTCGGCGACAGACCTGAGCAAGTGATTATTTTACACACCGTTTTTTTCTTTTCCCCAAAGACCCTGACACATTGCTTTCAACTTGAGACTTAATGCATGAGGGCCCTCAGTAAATCTGCTTTTAAAACCCTCATTTCTACTTTCTACATTTGGCCTGTCAGCTCAGCTCTCATCTCAAGTTTTTGCTGAAGTTCAGCTCTGAAGAAAAGTCCTGAAGTTATGGCTGGTTTTCCTTCCCTGTGAGTGTAGGCTGAGTGTGTGAGTTCCAATGGGGGATAGTCAGGATCATGTGGAAGTCACATTGTGACAGACCAGTCAATATGTGACGTATGCGAAGGTGTTAAACTTGTGATGGTGACTGTGTTTTTCAGGGTCTGGTGGTAATATCTGTGTGTTACAGGGACTGTGTGTTTCAGGGTCTGGTGGTAATGTCTGTAACAGAGACTGTGTTTCAGGGTCTGGTCGTGATGTCAGCAGAGCTGGAGGAGGTGGTTAACAGCAT
Source organism: Megalops cyprinoides (assembly GCF_013368585.1). NCBI lineage: Eukaryota > Metazoa > Chordata > Actinopteri > Elopiformes > Megalopidae > Megalops > Megalops cyprinoides. The sequence goes on from NC_050593.1 coordinate 5,520,574, forward strand.
CCTGAAAGGCCGGATTCCCGGGATGTGGATGAAGAAGTCTTACCCCAGCCTCAAACCCCTGGGGAGTTATGTCAGCGACTTTCTGGACAGACTCAAGTTCCTGCAGGTGACCCAGAGTACCCTAAACCCCACCCAAACCCAGAGTCCTTTGCTCCACCTACACAAGTTCAGTAGCACACTGTAGACATGTGATTGAGAGCGTGTTATAGTTTTCCAGGACACAGCACAGAGAGGCCAGGAGAATTGGGCTTTGAAATGCCCTGTTAGACTTTCACGGGCAGCACGGTGGTTCAGTGGTTAGTACTGTTGCCTCACAGCAAGAAGGTCCTATCCCGGCGGTCCCAGGTCCTTTCTGTGCAGAGTTTGCAGGTTTCCCCCGTGTTTGCGTGGGTTTCCGCTGGGCGTTCCGGTTTCCTCCCACCATCAAAGACATGTATGTTAGGGTTAATACCCCTGTCAGCGCCCTTGACCAAGGCACTGGCAAAAAAACTAGAGATGGTCCCCAGGCACTGCCCTGCGGTTGCCCACTGCTCCTAGCTCCTAGTGTGTGTGTGTGTACTCACCGCTCCTATTGTGTGTGTGTTTACTGCTAGTGTGTGTGTGCTCACTGCTCACTGTGTATAGGATGGGTTAAATGCAGAGGACGAAATTCCCCATGGGGATCAATGAAGTATCTAACAATTATTACGATTATTATTATTACAATTATGTTATCATACTTTGTCAGCTCTCTAGTGTCCATTTCATTCTGCCATCCGATACCTGGCCATCAGAACCTCTGAGGTTGGATATTCCCTCACATGGTCGAGGGAAAGGTGTTCCATGTTTTGGTCACTCAAGTATGAATAAGCCCTCTTGGCATTAGACTTGGTAGACATGCTCTTACAGTTCAGCATGAGGTCACAACCGCTGTGCGTATTCCCTGGGAATAGCCGTCTGGGTAATGCTAGAATGTGAACGCTCTGGTCACCTGATGGTACTCAACACGCACTGCACCATTGTGGGTGTTTCTTGCTGTTCCTTGTCCAGGGATCTGTTCCAAAAGCTGAAGCACACAGACAGGTGGCACCTCTGATCGTGGACCTTCAAAGGGAGGGGCCTAACACAGACGGCAAGCTCAGCCAGCCAGAATTGTATCATTGCACTGTTTCAATTTGTGGAAATATTGTAGGTAAATCAATGAGATTCATCTCTGGCTAAAATCACAGCCAGTGTGCCACTGCAGGGCTAACGGTAGGGGGCGCATGAAGTACAGTAGTAGTGTATTGGCAGTCACTACGGTGATCCAGTGTCTCTTATCACACACACACTCACACACATACACACACAGTCGGCCCCTGTCAGCAGCCACGCCCGGGCGGTCAGGGACAGATACCGTTGGGCCAGGATGGCAGGGGCAGTGGAGCGCTGAGGGGTGACTGCGGTGCGACCACGGGGCAACCGTCAGACACACACTGGAGCACAAAGACAGCCTGACAGGGAAGGAGCTACGCAAGGAGAAACTCAAAAGCATCAGGGCAACTTCTCAACTCCAGCAAAGTATTTACACATTTTTGGCCTTGTGTTTCCCAGAATTCTTTAGGTGGGGAGAGAACCGGTCAGTGACATCATAATCAAACATGGCACAGTATTGTCACCATGTTGCACTTACTCAAGGTAGTAGTTGTTAACACTCCATGGCTAATGGATTGTGAAGGTAAAAGTCCTCTGCAGTGCATTATGGGTGCTTGTTTGTCTTTCCCTCTGTAGGATTGGTATGACAATGGCACGCCCGCGGTCTTCTGGATGTCTGGGTTCTTCTTCACTCAAGCCTTCCTGACGGGCGGCCAGCAGAACTACGCCCGCAAGCACACCATCCCCATTGACTTGCTGGGTTTCGATTTTGAGGTGCTGGATGACAAGGAGTATCGGCAGCCCCCTGAGGATGGTGAGAGGCCCCATCCATGTGGCCTGTCTTTGCTATCCGACACTGCTCTCTTGTGCCTGCTGGACTGGCATCAGTATTACTCAACTCTCCCTTACCCCTTTTCCACCAACGCGAACTACGTGCTAGTTCTGGGCTGGTGCTAGTGCCAGTTCGGAGTTGCAAACCTTCCAAGAATGGTTTTGCTTTTCCAGGGGTTAGAGAGCCACCATAGAGCCACGTCATCACGTCACTGTATACGTCTGTATATGTCTCCGCTTTCCCGCTAGCGGCAACCTAGCAGTGGAGGCTGGTGAGCTGGAAACGGGAAGCCCAAACACTACCTTTAAATCTACCAATACTTTCAAATTGTTCCCCTTTATTCTCCTTGATTAACAATAAAACAAGTAATTCACATAATAGTTGACACCAGTCGCGTGAATAGAGTAAATGATTATGCTCACAAAACACAGCAGATTGTCTGTAGTTTGTGTGCTTGTGAAAGCTACAACATGAGATTAATTAACAAGGATGGCATTTATCGATTTAAACTATGTTAAATGCTTATGACACATCACAGCTTTTGTGAGGTCTGTGTTCTAAATGTTATTGTTCATTGCACTCAAACTAACCTAAAAGTTTATTCTCAGTAATTTAAATCGATTTAACTAAATTTAGCTCCGTTCTGTAATTTTAATTTTGTAACACAAGAAAGCTGGAATGTGACACATTTAAGAGAAAGCGTTGGGATTAGTTGCCACTTAAATTGCCATCCTTGTTAATTAAACAATCTCATGATGTAGCTTTCGCAATAGCACACAAATTTCAGACAATCTGCGGTGTTTCGTGAGCATGTTTCGCTAGGTTGCAGCCGCCACTGCAAGCTAGCGGGAACAAACAACAACAATAAAAACAAGAGAACAGTGCTTTAAAAAACAAACTTGTCCACTGCACTTTATACAATGTTAACCTTTTGTGAAGCCAAATGTTAAGTGACATTGGTAGTTGAGTTAATGGCAATGTTAGAAAGTAGCATGCTAACATTAGCAACTGTTACCAAGGTTATGGTAGTTGGCCAGCTAGCTGTTGGTCAGCTAACATTACCCAAGCAAGCATAGCTACTAATTTCTCACATCAATGATACGAATGTCGAACGTAACATTGATGTGAGAAATTAGTAGCTATGCTTGCTTGGGTAATGTTATCTAACCAACAGCTAGATAGCTAGCGCATTGATGTGAGAAATTAGTAGCTCACTAAACAGGTGAGAAATACATAGCTGACTGGCAACAAGGCGAAATGTTTGAAAAATAAAACTCTGGTTCTTCTTTTTAGGCAGACTAGACACTACACTAGCTCTTGTTTTTTAAAAATGGCGGTCACAAAGTTTTAGTTGGATTTATTGGTCACGATAATCCCGCCCCCAGCCCCTGACGTAGCGGTTCTTTGTTCTAGACCAGCAAAGGGCTGGTGCTGCTCTCGAACCAGTTTTCCTGTGTTTCCAGTTCTTTGGCTGTCGAAATGCGAAGGACTGGTTTGAGATTAGGCACCAGCTCCAAACCAGCCCGTGAAATGCGTTGGTGGAAAAGGGGCACCTGAGACGCTCTGGATGAGAGCATATCTAAAGGGTGCCACAGGGAGTGTGTGAGTGTGTGTGAGTATGTGGTTGTGTGTGTGAGTTTGGTTTTCCGATGTCTGACATTGTGGTCTGATACAGCTGCGTGTGTTTCTACAGTGTGTTAAGTGGCAGAGACAGCCTTGTCTGTGTACATGTATTTCATCAGTGTGTAACGTTACAGTCCAAGAGAGCTGAGAATGCACGTGTCCCCGCTTTTATATTGTGTTAAAGTCTGATTGTGCTGTGTGTGTGTGTTTGTGTGTGTGCGTGTGTGTGTGTATCTGCAGGTGTCTACATCTACGGGCTCTTCCTGGACGGTGCACGCTGGGATCGAAAGACCAAGCTCCTGGCGGAGTCCTACCCCAAAGTGCTGCACGACACCATGCCTGTGGTAAGTGCTACCTTTCACTGCTCATACTAAACACCTGCTGCGTCGTTGTAGCAGTTACTGTCAGATCCACTTGCAGAAAGTTACTGTAGAATGTACACTGATGGTGTACCCCGGGTCCTACCCTTCTGGTCTCTCCACCCCTCCCTGGTCCATAAACCCCACGAAGGACAGGGGAGTCAAAGCAGCTGTCCATCAAAGCCACCTCAGTGGGTGGTCAAGACACAAGGTGTCTTCAATGTAGACGAACAATAAAGAAAGTAGTAATTAATTCATTACATATTTGTATTAAATATTGTAAATAATTAATAATAAAAATTATGCTCTTTCCATCTCTGTTCTGCTCTCTGTGTCACCACATTGAAACAAATCAAAGCGGGATCCCTAAAAACTCTTTGTGGAGCTTTGTGGACAGCAGCAAAAAGCAACAATACCTCAGGCGTCTGGGACTTCCGCCACAGAGACCATTGCAGTGCTCAGCTTCTTGAAATTTTTATGGCAGGGCTTTTGAGGCCATCCAATTATGGGTAGAACAATACACAAAGAAAAAGGAGTTTGTTTCCTCATTTTATAGTTTATATTAATTACAACCCGATACAGCTTCTATATAAATTATTAAGCGTTATATTAAAACAGATCGCTGATGGCAGTGTGGCTGTGGTGCTTGGAGGGAAAATGGACGATTACTTTGAAAGTTTTCTCCACCCCCTCCACCCACACCCCAGGGTCATGCATTATTCAGGAGTGTTTCTTTGATATTCAGACATTCCAGGTCAGCTTATTACCAAAACCATTTTTGACAAGAGCAAAACTAAATTAAGAATGTGTTTATCGTTTGAGAAGGAAATACAACGGAGTCAGTGGGACGGACTTTGAAATGCAAATCTCTCCAGAGAGCCGTGCCCTGCATCCCTATTATTTAAATCGACTGCATGCTTTATATATGGGAGCTGAGAGGTTACCACATGCAGGCCTGGCCAAAAGTGGGACTACAGTTTATCACCTTTGTTTAATTGCGCTGACAGTACCCCTGTGGCTTTGTTCCAGATATGATCAACTCTGAACCATAGCACTGGTTTTGCAATGGGGTCAAACCCACCGTTCTCCTTTCAATTTTCCCCTCCCTTCCCCTCAGTACTCTGACTCCACCCCTCTTATCCTCCCCCAGATTTGGCTGAAGCCACTGAAGAAGCAGGAGATCCCTGAGCGGCTCTGCTATACTTCCCCTGTCTACAAGACCAGCGAGCGCCGCGGCACCCTCTCCACCACAGGACACTCCACCAACTTTGTAATTTCCATGACGCTCAACTCCAGCGTGCCCCCCGAGCACTGGATCAGACGAGGGGTGGCACTCCTGTGCCAGCTGAACTCGTAACTCTCAGCTGCTCTCCCCAAAGCCAGCTGTAAAACCTTGTATTCCATTCCCTACTCATTCTTCCCATTCATTATTAAACTCTCCTTTGACCTGCGTGACCACTAGTCATGTTCTGGTTAGAAGACTTTTCCCTTAAGGCCAAGGTTGAGCAGTGTGAGCCTGAGAGACACGGTCTCCAATCAGAGAGAGACAGAGAGAGATGCAGTCTCTAATCAGAGTCAGGTGCATCTCCATCAGGTGCATCAAAGCAGGGTCAGGCACATACAATATATAATCAGACAGTCAGATGTACACAGTATCCAATCAGACATACAAAGCAATGACCAGTCAGAGACACAAAAAGCAACTCCTTTCGAACTTTATTTTCTTTCTTTGATGGGTAAACCACACAATCAGACCAAAGACAATCAGCGAGTATGGCTAACGCAGTGAACACATTTATATATCCAGGTTTGTAAACAATACATAAAATTAAGAGGAAAGAACAAAGATGAACCTTCATTGTTTTGACCTCTGGACAGATTTACACTGGCGTACCTGCAAAGAGACCAGGTATTCTTTGGGGCAAAGTAACCTCAGGTTGTTGCTTTGTCCTCTTAATTTCTCCATTCTGTAAATCATCTCTATAATGGTCAGCCCAGGAACTGCATTTCTGAGCCATGATGTGGCATACATGTAGTGACTGCTGAAAAGTGATGACCGGCATGTGGTAAGAAAGGCTGTAAATACCCCGTTTCAAACGTGAGGCATGAAGCCTGAGGCCTCAAACTACAGACCTGTCAGTACTTTTACATCCCAGATTTCTGTTTGGTTCAGCTGGGCCTGATGCCTAATGTTTCAAAATGAAATTCTAGTGTAGAGATCCCTCCATGTCCAAAGTGGTCTGATTCAGCCTTCAGAGCATTGGCTGGAACATCTCTTGATTGGCTGAGAAACAGATAACCACACCTCACCTTACGGCCCCCTTTTTGTCTTTGCGAGGTGCATCCACTATGTGACTTAAGAGCCACACCAAACAGCTGTCATCTCTCATTCTCTATCTCTCTCTTCCCATTGGTGACAGCATTCTCCACAGAATAGGGGGCATTCACCAGACTCGGCGTGCAGGTTTTTTTTCCCTTGAGACCAATCAGATGCTGCATCCACCGCGTTCACATGTGAACTAACAACCATTCTCTCCAGTTACAGCTGCCCCAAAGTACAGCATCTCTGAATGTAATCCATACAAAAAGGAAAAAACTAACACAATGTTCAAACACAGTCACATTTGTTATTCATTTTTTTAATAACAAAAAATTATTACAACCAAAACATTTTGTCTGTCTGCTTAAGTCATGCCTCATGCATGTATTGATCTAGTTACATTAGTTTAATGTGATCTTGATGATTTGCACCCAACAAAACGAGACCATGGTTGTCACACAGTGACAGGTGTCATTTTTACATAAGTCACACAGGTCTGAACTCCAGCAAACATAGAGGCAAGCCATCTGCACTAGTTAGTCTATGCACAGACAATGCTCTGGTAACACGCGCAACAGAAACGATAATGGAATGTCAGGAGGCAACTACAGCACTGCTATCATTTGTGCACAACTTCATGGTGAGTGGAATGACCAGTGTTTGGCACAGCTCATATCGGTTTCTGTCACATACAACCATTAAAGCAAAATAAAAGAAGATATTTCTATCAAATTAACGATCAGTGGTGTTCTCCAGTGCTTCCAATTTAGCTTGTCAGATATCAATCACAGTGCAAATTAGCCTGATATGAATTAAACACTTAGCAACATACAGCATGCAGGTTTAAATGATATAGGGGCGTAGCCAAGTTAATGATTCAATAATAAATAGTGCTGGTTTGGATTGTCAGTCTTTGATTCGGGACTCTTAAAGGAGCCAGTTTCTTAGACTTTTTTTTTCCTTGTTTGATTTGAGAACGGAGTTCATCAAACAATAGGGAGCAGCATTTAATTTATTGTAGTCCATAAGACTACTTAAAACATATCAGATGCACTCCTGTTTCAGTGAGTTATGTCAATGTCTTATATGAAAAGAAGTCATCCCAAGTTGGGAGTTTTTCTTGGTTCATGAAAAGTTTATCCAAGCTGTGACCCATTTAAAACTAAAGAACATTTATAACACATGGCTACTTGTAGAACGTGATCATCTATGTTAATATTTTTGTAATAAAAATGACTACAAAAGACTACATTACATCTAATGATTTAGTTGTACCTTCAGTTCCACTATGTGTGCATCACATGACAGACCAACAGGACAGACTATCTGGTAGGCAGTGTGGAAGACACTAGTTCAAAAAAAAAAAAAAGATAATAAATAAAAATGGAGCCATTGAACTCTCTCAAGACTGTAGTACAACATTTTTTTAACAAATAATTTATGGACGCTCTCCTAAAGCTTAAAATCAAAGCCTTTTTCATCATATACAGATTGCGTGTGCATGAACAGGGACCAATGAATGAACACTTGATGGAAAGGTGTAGGAGTCTGGCATAATCGGACACCAGCTCCTCACTGCAGAAGCAGAGCTTGGACTGCATTTCAGATTAAGGGATTCACCTGATTAATCCACTCCTCTGAAGGGTACTTGTACATAGCTGAACTGAGATGAACATGATGAACCGCTGTATCTAATTTTTATATTTGGAGAGAACAGGGGAGCTGTCCACAGGCAAACAGGATTGGTTAATAGCTGTTAGGTTTATTTTTTCTGCTTGTAAAACACTGCTGTGTAGCTTTTTACTTTCAATACTCCATTTGTGTGCAATTGTAACTTCAAACCTCCCAAATGGCATTCGTGTTTTTTAACACTTGATGAAAAGCAACCCCAGGAGTTTGTGAAGGAGCCAGGGGAGGCAGCAATGCATTTAACGTTTGGATGGGTCCAGTCAGAGAGCTGGCTGCTGGCATGACAGATTCTGAAACAAACACTTGGTAGGTCTGCCGGTGATGGCAGTGACCTGCATCGAGCGCTGTGGTGACCCGGAACACCTGGAGTGGCACAGCAAGGGACGCGGGGCACCATTCGCCCCGTCCCACCCGGGCAAACCAGAAGTGATTTATAATAGCCATCAGTGTGACATGCTCTTGTACTGGTCAAAAGTAAAAGCGGTAAAAATGAGGGATCTCAGGTTTTCGAAGGTGAACTCACAAGGTGTGTGGGTCTGGCTGGTGTTGATTTCCCATAGTGGACCCTGACTGGGATTGGGATTGCGTTCAGAAAGGATAAAATTATCGTTCTTTGGCAACCGTCTCTCCTGCTGGCAACCCAGTCGTGTTTACGGCCTCCAGAGGAAGGGGGCTGCTGGGGGGTGGCAGGGTGGTGGGTGGCTGAGTTAATTAAACACGGTGCTCTCTGGGACAGCGTGTCTGATCAGCGTGCACACAGGAGGTTGATTAAAGACATACCATCAAGCAGCTTTTATGGTGCTGAAATTTAATGATCAGAAGGCTTTTTCTGTTCTCTTTGTCTGGCACAGCATGATGAGTCATATGTTTCCTGGCTGTGTAAACTGAACTGTTTAAAAAGGGCTGCTGTCAGAAATTGATAATAAGGCTGGGTGGGGGTTTGCACATCTGTAGACTGGTGGGGTTTGCATTTAGACATGGATGTGGTTAAACTTAGCTGTGCTGGCATGGGGGGGTACACACAGTGTTTTACAGGGTTACAGCAAATGCTCAGAATGCCCAGACATGATTGACAGGACAGAGAGAATGTCAGATGGAAATGTGGGTGTGTAAACCTCTCGGTGACAAAGGTGACTGCAAGCCAATGTTTTCTGATGGGGACATGAGACATGGCTGCTGGGCGCGATTCATGCAGGATGGTATTGTCACAGATGCGCTTTAAGGCGAACTTTAGAAGCCGAAGTCCAGCACGATGCGGTCCTCAAAGATGGCGATGAGCAGCATGATGGCAAAGCCGGTCAACATGCCCACATTCTGCAGAAGGAAGTGACCGAACTGGCAGCGTTTGTGGTCCTCGCTGTCACCGTGAAGCATCTCTGGCAGCTGTGAGACACAGAGAGGGAGATGGGATATCACTAAACACACCACATCATCTCAGAAGACACTCAGACACAACATACACTCACATAACAAAACAATGTGGTAAGAGACAAAAGTAACACACCGAGACCCCAAAACAATGTAATGACACAGAAATAACACACCAGGATTTAAAAACAACAAACTTAGACATGAATACAATGCACTGAGACATGAAAACAACACTTAGTACAACTGATTGCATCTGATATAGCCTTAGGGTATTAGTGTATTTGACAGAATAAACACTACTCATAAGCTGCAAGATGGCATGTTACATGTTCAAAACACTTAAACAACATACTAAGTGTGTAAAGGAGTAGCTGTTTACCGATTGGTGTAGTGAACCCATAAGATTGTGACCAGTTAAATGATAATATATTTTGACACCAGTACGTGGTGAGCAGACTTGTGCTGACCCCTTGGTGCCGCTGGTTTGAGTTTGGGTAGAAGTATGCCTTTTAAAAGTAAACTGCATGATGCACCTGTATGGCACTCACAGGAAAATGCCATTTGAAAATGAGCCAATGACCAGATAAGGAAAGGACACCACACAGGCAAAATGTGCTGTTATCATTCTGTGACCAGCAAATCCACATCTCAGCCTGGACCTCCGGAACAGATTTACGGCAGTATGACTTTGGAGTGGAATGAATGGTGACATGTTATGCGGCCTCTCTAACTAAACGTTATCAGCTTTTGCAAGGGCCACTTTAATTATCAGAAACCTGCATCCTGGGCAAAATGAAAACTTTGCAGCAGAGGGGCACCGCTTTTTCTTCCTGTGCTGTGCAAGTTCCCTCTGTGGCCCCCTAAAAAATGCAGAGTTATCTCTGTCCGGATCCCGACGCAGCACTTTGGAGGCTGTTCTTGTTCCCTTACTCTATCATCAGATCTTGGCGCTTGATCTTTGCCTCATTAACCATCAGCGCTGTGTTAACGAGATTCCTGCAACCCACCATGGAGGTGGGGGCTGGCGTCCGATGAAGCACGTATCACAGCAAGCCGATTATTGGCCAGCTTGGAGAACAAACCAATGGGAGCTTGTCTGCTGGCTGAGGGAAGAGACCGGACTCTGCCCTTTCTGTTGGGAGTGGAACTTCAGTGCTGCTGGAAAACGCTGTCCTCATCGCATCTGACGAATTCTACTTCTGACATGTTGCACTCTGTGGGATTCATGTCAAAACTTGCCTGCAGTGAGAACTTTGGGTACATTATGTATTTTGTGTCAAGACTGTAGCTTTTTTCTGCTGCTGTGTTTGTTTTAAGTTTCATTTTTTATATTTTCTGTTGTAGTATTCTCTAAAAAGGAACTGAACTTTTCAGTTCATGTCTTCCTCTCTGCAGTGATGATTACCCTAGAGCAATTAATGCAATTTGTGTTGTGGGGGCTGATCTTTGGTTTTGCAGATTAATTTGATCTATCACGATCATTTAATTTCATTGCTCAAAAAAAGAAACAGGAAATGGTTCTTCCCTGTCCTGCCTCATCTGACCAAACAGACAAAGATAAAAGCAAAGAGGCAAATCAATCACCTGACAGATTGCTCTACAGGGGGGCGGGACTTTGAATTTGCTTGGGCTGCACGATTTGATTCGTTCTCTTCAGAATTTTCTCATTTTAATGAAATGATTATGTGCTTTTTACTTTCCTCAAATACAATTTTCTTCTTTTAATTGAAAGGGGGGTAAAAATGGGATGTACGGAAGGACATTTTTTTCTCGTAAGAATTTTATTCTTAAGCATTCTGTTTCTGAGACAGCTTGGCTGTCCAAGTCCCTTCCTGTGTAGATCTCTGTTGCTGTTACAGAGGCTTAATTCTCAGCGTGGCTCCTCTCCTGTCTGTAGTGTCTGTCTTTCCCCTGCAGGACTGAATACAAAGTCACAAGTCATATAATCGGAGGCAGATTTTTCAGCTCTTAGCATCTAGCCCATCCCTACTTCCTCCATTTCTCCAGGCCCCTAAACAACGTTGGGGCTGTGGTCGCGAATCTATCCTTGCTAAGCCCTGTCACCTCACAGATGTCAAGACAGACTGGCATCATGCCCGCCGCCTTGTGCCCAGAGTCTCTAAATCATAGTGGGAGCAAGGACAGAATTGATAGACTTATCGTTAAAGCTGCTGTCGCGGGAAGTGGGACGTAGGCGGGATTTTTGCACCCTCCTTTGATCCACGGACACAATGACACAAGGTGTGCCATTTGTAAATATCACCTGTAATTGTCCCCTGACAGCCTTTTGTTCCTGTTGCATTTTGGGCTCAAGGTGTTGCCCACATACCTGCAGCTGGCCTCTGTGCGCTGAAGAATTAGCCTGTCATCATAAATGGTATAAATTAATATCTCCCGAGCCTGAGTCTGTGAATCACTGTCGACCAGTAGACCAGGTGAATCTCACTGGCTTTTAAGTGGGGGACAAAAAGGAATGTAAAAATAATCTCTTTTCTTACAAATAAATGGGTTGCTGCAGTGGCTGCCAGCACACATTGAGCGTGGTGTTGATCTTAATATGAACTTTACTCTTCCTTGGCCACAGCAGGGACAGTAAAAGCACAGTGCGCTCTGTTGACTGTGGTTGGAGGCACTGTGACAGGTTGATAAAGGCAGTGGCTGAACACACCAGCATGGTGACATTTATGTGCCAGCCTTTTTAGCCTGTCAGCGGGCCAGAGGCGTCTGCCGCCAGACAGGCTCCCTCTGCCTCCGAATAAATGCCGGGTGCGATGGAGGCAGGGCTGTCACCTCAGTGTCTGCACGTTCGCAGCTCGGTCGCAGAAACCCAGCGGAACCCTCGTTTTCAGGAGCTGAGGGATGGCACAGTTTCAATGCCTTTCCAAGTGTGTGTTTGGCCTTGATATGGGCACGCTGTCGCCGAAGCAGGCACATGGGGAAGAATGTGCCTTCAGGAGGGAGGTGTGGGCGATCGTGAATGTAGCCTAGACCCACACATCCGAGCCCTCCGGGATCTGGGAGGTAGGGGTGTGAAGTCTCTTGGGAGGGAGGTAGGGGCTCTGCAGGGGCAGGGGGCGCTTATCTGCTCCCTTCACAAAGGACAGGGGCTTGGCTGGGCTCCAGCTCTCTCAGGCTGGCTTTGTCTGTTTGTCCACCTCCCCCTCAAGACCAACGTTTGCCATAGTCAAATTTGTTAGATGCTCCTTATGAGGTGCCCCTCTCCTTGTTTTTCTTCTCCTTCTGTTGTCCCTCCTCCCCTCTCTGTCTCCCTTTTTCTCCCTCTCCTCACTCAATCTGTCCCTCCCAACTTTCTCTCCCTCTCTGTCCACCATTCTGGGTCTTTCATTCTGGAGGTGTGCATTAGGAGTTTGCCGTACATACATTTCCTTGTACATTATTGGACAGATGGAGCTGGAAGCAGCTGGTACCATGTTTCAAAGTTGTTCTAAAAAGCCAGCATGACAAGGCCTTTGTCGATTTTACACAGAGCATCATAAAAAGACAAAATCAAATGCTGTAGTTTGCATACCCCTACCCTCAGCACCAGCAGAGGACAGAAAAGCCAGCAGAGCTGACACCATTCACTACATATATCCTTTATACCCTAACTCATGGAACTAGCATGGTAGGTCATGTTAGCCATAGTAGGAGCAGGAACTGAGCATCTCTTAACATAAAAATGGCAAATATTTTCCACTGCTACCCGAATTACAAAGACAACCACATAAAAAAATCCATTGAACAAAGCTATGTTGGTGCTCTCACTGCCAGCACTCACAGAGGAAGGAGACCACAGAGAGTAACAGCAAGAGGTCAGAGCTAACACCTCTCAGTGCCACCGCAGCAAGAGAAGCCTTACCATGTCCACCAGAGCGACGTACAGGAACATGCCAGCCGTGATGGCGAAGATCCAGCTGGTGACGTTGTGCGTGTACTGGCCCACCGCCGTGCCGATCAGCATGCCCACGTAGGCCATCAGTGCTGACAGGAGGTTGTACACGATGGCCTGCTTCACCGACATCCCCGCCTTCAGCAGCACCGCAAAATCGCCTGCGGCAGAAAACACAGACATTGCGCTGCCTTGTCTGCACCTGACTGGGGCCTCCTAGCATCACTACGCCAGTTATAGATTAGGGATGCAGATACTCTATTATTACCAGATATTCAGATCCTGCGTTCCTCCTGTCATGCCTGTAGAATGCTCCAGAGGGTAACAGGAAGCCTGAGTGCTGACTGAGTTCACTTCCTGACTACGGATGTTCTGTTTTAGAGAATATCCCTTCAAGAATGTTGCTAGCAAACCAGAAATTCAGAAAGCTTGTAGCTTCAACAATTCAGAGACAGAAGTTTCAAATTGAAATGTGCCCAGGTGACTATCTGGTCCATGTATTAAGAATCTCTGATAGGGACAAATGAGTATTTTTCTTATTCTATCATGAGGTCACTACTCAATATCAATCAGACAATGAAGCTGCATGGACCACAAAATGTGTGGGGCTATCAAGCTGTCAGTGACTAACAAATTGAAACCATACTATTTTGCTGTGAAGAGTAAAGTCTTTTAATTGGTTCAAATCAGTGCCTGATAGCAGTTCTGGTAGCTCTACCTAGTATGGGGTCAATATGAAGCCTGGTTCTCCTAACATTACTAAACGATTAATCATTTAGTACAACAATAGTAATGTTGTTACTTCACCAACAATACCAAAAAATCCACTTTTATTCTGTCTCGTCAATATTCATGAAGGACAGCCTGAGAACATGGCATAAAAATAACGATTCCTTGATATTAAGTTTCCTGCCTGAAAGTTTGAGTGAAGGATGATCCCTCTGCAGCGAGTGCTTCTTTACATAGAAGGAACAGGAGTTTCATACAGTGCTTAGGGGGAAAAAGAAGCCTTTTGATTTTTCTGATGTTTGATGTTGGGAGCCACAGAATATTTGAATGTGAAATTAATCTGTGCTGCACACAACAGATTCAGAGGAAAATATATACCGTTCTAAATCACTTAAAAAAGAAACTACATATCCGCAAACACACGCGCACACACACACACACACACACACACACACTGTTGCATCGAGTTCCGCAAACTCTGCAAAATGGCCTCAATTCAAAGTACAGAAAAGGGAACTTCACTTTTGGGAAAAATTGACTTTACTGCAGTCCTGCAGATTACCAAAATTAGCATTTTAACAGGCTCTTTTCACATCTATCAGTCAATGAAGCAGTGCGCGGCTCTTAACCCAGCGGCAGGTCTTCAGCCTTTGTCTTCACCTGCTCTGCTGTCCCTGTCTGGCACACCACGGAAACATAACCGTGCCAGTGAGCATAATTTACCAACCCAACACCGACAATTAACTTCTCTGTGGGGTACAAACCCCTTATCGTATCACCGCACTAAGAGTGGGAGGCTGTCTTGTGAAAAGCAAAGAGGCAGCCCCACCGGTGACCGTTGCATCTGTCAAAAGAGTGAGTGTGATAAAAATCGCCGAACATCACACTCTCCCAGCCGCTGGACAGTAGGGAAAGCAACATGGCCCTTTCACTTCAAACTCCAGATTTGCCTTAAATTTCCAGGAAATCAGTGTTACACCAGTGTTACAGTCCCCCCTGGCTGGGGGACGACATACCTACAAGAGAGACTGTGGAAAATCCATGTGTGATACAAATCAGCTTAACTGCTTAAATGAAGGCTTTAAATCTTCCTATATTAGAATAAAGAAAATCAGTGAGCCGATCGTCAAGGCATTTAAACACTGTTACTGTGGACATGAGATCTACCTCATATACTTTTGACTGACTGCTGTTGACTATGGGCTACACTTGCAATCAAACGATCAAAGGTAAATCCTGTAATGGGCTTTTACCTACCTGAAACATGATGTATCCATGGAAATGCATGATTAAACTTATTTAGGTCAATAAGACACGGGTATCTACTTTGCAAACCAAAAACAGAATCTTACAACTTACATTAATAATATATTACACACCATGTAGTTGTTCCTTTTTATCTGAAAACTTGAATAGATTTACATTGCTTTTGTGCATAATAAAACTCACAAAGAGGCAAAAACTTAAGCAAGACTTCTTATCTTCTCATACGCATTAACGAGCTTACTTTTTTATCTTTCATCTGATTAAGACTAATTGTATTTAAATTTTATTCCCATTTAGTTGCAGTTTACTTTCATTTAGTAGTACACATGGGAGGACAAAAAAGAATGCTGAAATGTGAATTCATAAAGACGGCTTTTGGAAACACACACAGATCGATCTTCATGTTTTGACATTGAACCAGCATGAGATAAATGATGAATCATGGAAAATTTGACATCAATGCCTGTCTCGTGTTCACTAGGCTGTGGAAAAGAACTGTTGTTCAAAAAGCATTAGGCACTATCATTAACCTTTTAGAATGAAATTACTTTAAGGGCACATCTTAACAATGAAAAATCACATTCACTCACCATAAGCTAGACCACAGTGGTCATTTTCCGCCAGTGTCACTCTGCGTAAAAGTTTTAAGAGAAGTTCAACTTTTTGTGTGCCGCTTGAAAACAACTGTGAGCCGTACGTGCTGTGGGGTTTTGTCAGTTTAATATTGCTGGGGGATGGGTGAGAGACGGAACCTGACAGCGAAAGTTAACGAAAACAAAGGCAGGCAGGCAGACGTGGGGAGCGAGCTGTTGAGTATTTACTTAGCTTTCACAAAGTAACATTTGGCAGGCGGTCACGGGCCCATTCATCAACTGAGAAATTCCTCGCATCAGCCTCGCTGACAGGAGATATCATTAGCGCTGAGGAACTGTCACTTTCTGAGCGCGCCGCCAAACTGCCTCATTAAACAAGCTGGAGGTGAGACCGCGGTGGCGGAGAGGAGCTCCGAGAACGACGCCTTACTGTCCCCATTGACTCTGCCTCCATCCCACCCCCCACGGTCTAGGAGGCTGACAAGCTCTCTGCCCTTTTCTGCTAGTCTAGGGTCAGCTGTGGGTCAAGTGACGCCCCCTCAACCACAAACAAAAAGCAAGCAGGCACTATGTCACTTTCAATCTACTTAACAGACTTGAATTGATTAGTTAGTCAAAGGGGCATCATAGGATGTTGGGCTCTCCAAAAAAGGATTCTATGAGTGTAAATGTATAGTATAAATATGTACAAACGATTATGACTGCAGATCGTCAGTCTTGTGATCGAACCTGTCTCAAGGGGTGGAGTCACTACTGCATTTCTTTGGTGCAAACACACACAATAATTCTCCACGACATACACACATACATTAAAATTAATGGGAACTCTGTGCTGGTTACACAACATGTCTGTCATCTGTTGGTTCCTCCAAGTCAGCCCCGGTCTGTTGTATTTTTCCTCTCTCACACACTCCACATACACACACTATATGCGTCAGCGTCAAACATCTCATCACGCAGGATGCATCTGGTGCTATCAAAAATATTGCGTTACTTTGTCTGAGTGACACGAGAGGCCCCCATCACAATCCACGTCAGAGCTTCACAGCAAATTAAACAGATCTGTCTCATACAAATCGAATTAAACACCCTACAAAGTACAAACTTAGCGATTATGTGTGATTATGCCACAGATGGCTAAATTAATACGACTGACAGTTCCAATTTTCATGCAAATGACAGTTCCAGTTTTTCTTTTTTTTTTTAGACCCATTTGCAGTTGTGCACAGCTGGAAGAATTCCTGGTCTCTATTTAATCCTATTCAGAAATGCTCAGAGTTCTACAAATAGGGGGCCCCAATTGGAAAGAGCTGAATCTGTATTTAACAAATCTGACAGATGGCAGGGCATATGTTATTCACACTAATTTTCGGGCAAATCCGCCCAACTGTTCATTATCTTAAATTGTTTAAGCGCATCACAAAAAATTTAAAATGGCAGAAAATCTAATGTGGCAGAATGCATTACAGGCACTTACAAACACACTCCTCACAAGCAGATATAGAATAGCATATGTTATGACTATGCTTGAGTATGTTTGTAAAGAAGTATTATCATGTTCTATTATCTATTATTATTATCTATTATAGCATCCACAATGCGATACCAGACACATGGCCAATGGCCAGCTCACATAATCTTCAAGAATCCTTTAAAATGATTCAGTGATGATTCATGTTTAAAAAATATTATTTCAGCAAAGATTTTGACATATTTGTGTGTGAACATAATATTATTCCAACTGAATGTAATATGAAGTAGACCTGTTCTAGGTTTGTAAGATGTCTCTACAGGCTGTTGTTAGACAATGTGTGAATACTTGAAAAGGTAAGAGGTACACGGAACTGCAGCAGAAAATATGTGGAAAATGCGCTTTGTTTAATCGAGTCTGTCCCGTGCAGGCTTGCATGCGCTGACAGCTAACATCCCTTCAAATCCAAAGGTACAAAACTCCATCAGCTACCAGAGCTGCACTGCCTGCAGTGAATATTACTCACCCACGCTGTGCACAGAAGCTCAGAGACGTGAAATATTCAACAACGATGTCCTCGAGATATGGCTGCATAGAAAAACTGTCAATCGAAGTGCCCTGCATTTGTGTGTGTGGATGTGATTAACATACTTGCTCCCAGAATTGCATGGTCTTTGAGCGTTTGGATGTGTGAGTGAAGAGGAGAGCATGAGCAAGGGGCAGTGTTTTTCACCCCACTGAACTTTTTTCACTGAAATAAAAACACTCTGGGTTACAAACTGACTGTAAAATCTGTGAACCTGTAATACGTGATTACCTTCCAAAAACGGAACATGGTCGACTAAACTTCACATTCATGTGATTGCACATGCACACTGATGAGAAGCTAAGAGCACTCTCGTGTGTGTTAAAAGTTACTGGAGCGTTAGCTATTTGTGAGAAGAAAGTGCTACTCTCTCATCCTTGCATGCCGATGATGGTGACCTTCAGCAAAGGGGCATCAAGGGACAGCACATCCGGGATACGATGTCATTAACGGGTCATTAATGACTCCGTGCTCGGGCGGACACAATCACAGCTAAAGAGACCCCCGGCAGGTGGCCCATGGCAGGGACCCCACACCCACCTTCCAATGCAACTGCTCCAACCCACCCCACCTAACCCACATGGCTCAGTGGCCTTGTGTCCAGAATCTCCACTGGCTATGCTATGGGAGGTTATGGGATTAACCCCGTGGGTAGACCGTGGCCTTTCTGCCGGTCACTCAGAAGTAAAAGTGATGGATTATAGGTAATGGCCTTGCAGCAGATTGTGGCTCTGTCATTACGGGCACACTTCTAACTACAAGTGCAGCAGAGACCCACTTAACATCCAGGCCTATGAGCCACCTGGGCTTGGACACGGCTTACTTACTTACTATGGCACACAGCCCGGTCACTCTCCTCTCGCAATTACACGACTGATACCCCCTCTGAGTCTGGGAACGGTCTCCCTCTCCCTACTCATGTGCCCCTGAGACTGGGGGAACCAATCACTTTTCTCTGTTTCCTCACTCAACACCTGTGCTTCAAGAGTCAAACACACACACACACACAGCCTCACGGTGGGCATTCGCTGTCGAACACCACTCACATTATGGAATGTGAACACTTACATCCCCAGCCACAAGTATGAAACAAAGAAATGAAGTACGAATAGCAATATTAGTGCTAGCTGATCAGCAAAGACTGCTAGGAATACACAATGTGTCCTGTCTCCAGAGGTGGAGGAGTACTGGCGTGGCCTTGAAGCTGAGCCAAATTGAAAATGGTTATTATAACAGGGCTGACGGTCTTCCTCCTCAAACTTGTGCGCTTGTGCCCTCGTGTCCTCTACAGTCGTGATGCCATGAACCCCTTGTAATGACACTGGGGAGGAAGGGGGAAGCCCTGAAAATGCCGGGCACGGCGCACTCACCCAGCTCATGGGGCAGCTCATGACAGAACACGGCAACAGACGTACTGATGCCTCCCGTCACGTTGGCACTGAAGGCGGCACCTGGCAAACACATGGCACAGCTTTATCAACAACACCACCTTTAAGGCTACCAACATTTGAGAATGTCAAAATTAAAAGTATTCTTATTATTGTCAGTCTGTACTTATCTGGCAGACATTCTTTCCAAGCCATAATGGCACGCTACATTAAATGCAAATTGCAGGAGCAACGAGAACAGCACGAATTACAGAACAACAAGTACTGAACAGCCTATAACTCACTGAATAAGTATTGAGCTGAAAAACAGTATGTCAGTAAGCATATGTCAGTGTTCCGGCACACACACAGACCCCAGTATTTATCCCAGACAGCTACATACCTGTAGGATACCAGCATGCACACATTTCTGATCTATAATAGCAACATTCCCCAATATCATTTACTTGTGAGACATGACTCATAAAGATATCCGATGATAAAAAGAAGCAGTACTCTAAGATGTAGGCCTGTAGTCTGTAAATAGAGGGTCTTACCTATTGCCAGACCATCACTGAAGTTGTGCATGCCATCTCCCATGATGACCATCCAGGCAATGCTAGCTATCCCAGCATCCTTCATCTCCTGGTCCGAGTGACAGTGGTTGTGGTGGGCGTGGCCATGGGAGTGGCCATGAGAGTGGCCGTGACCATGCCTCTTCGTCTTGGCCTTCCTGCCATTTTCCACGGCCGGGGAGCCCACACCCCGGTGGCCGTATTCGGGATCGGTGGGAGACAGAGGCCTCTTGCTGGGAGACTCCGGGTCCTGCAGCTCCGTCAGCTGGGTGTTGTTGTGCTTGCTGTCGCATGACAGCATGGAGCTGTCAGGCCCTGGCAACAGAGAAATGGCGGGGTTTAAAATTCTGAAATCACCCTGCTGCAAGTTCAACTCCACACATCCTTGTCATCTTCGCACAGTGGTCGAGTCAAACCCCTTCCTCATTTTCACACAGCAGTTTAACAAATGCATCAGAAGATAACAGAATCTACTAAAGTAAGTAAAATAATTCATTTTTTTTTCTTTTGTATTCAAAAAAAGAATGGAAAACAGCATGCCAGACCAGTCTTAAAGCTCTGTGTTCTTTGCAAAAGCACACACATAAAACAGGATTGACCTTACGTTTCCATTTACTTATTCTTCCTTTACTTCCTTTGAATTTGTCTGAAAAGCGAGGACAGAGGAAATGTACGACACGTTCCAACGCTTCAGGAACCCGAAGAGCCAGGAAGAGCCTGACAAAAACCTCATGGCCTGTACCTTTTTTTTTTTTTTCTTTCCTCACCACAAACAGTGCCTCAGCTAAGTGTAGGCAGTCATGCTTTTTGATTCGAGGATTCAAAAGTGGTCCATGAATAGAAGGAGGTGGGGGGGGGGGGGTACTGTACCATCGGCGGTCAGCGGCTTGAGGTGCAGCCACTCGGCGTCTGAGCGCCGGTTGAGCTTGTGGTCCGACAGCTTCCTCCCGATCTTCCCCTCATCGTCCTTCCTTGTCTTCCTGCACCAGCTCCCCTGGGAGAAGGAAAAAACAGAGAGGACTGAGCCGGCTTTGTCACTGTGTTGCAGTTTATTATGTGACTGCGTTATGCACTGTGACAATGCGCACATATTGCATACTAATGCAGACTTTGATCATCTGCATTCAGACAGTTGTCACATGTAAGTATGAGTTATGTGCAATAAATCAGAGAGTATAAGGCTGCCTGGCTCTATTTCATGATGGAATAAAAATGCTAAAACAATAACTAGCTGTATTAGATTTGTATTATTTAAATGCACTGGTGTAAATAATTTGTATGCAAACAGAGCTGGACCTGTAATTTAAAGGTTGTGAGTTCAGTTCCATGATAGCTGTTTGTACCCCTGAGCAAGGTGCTGACCCTAAATTGCTTCCGTAAATATTCAGATGAAAATGGATACTATGCAAAAAATGAATGTGTAAGAGATGCTCTGGAATAGGGAATAGATGGTACAACAAATCAGCTGTAAAAACTGCAGTTTATACCATGCCGTGCTGGGACAGTTGCAGGTCACATCAAAAACCGCAAGGGGTTTGCGCCCCACAGAGAAGTTAATTATCAGCGCCAGGCCGGATAATTAATTGCCTCAGAACATACCCTGCTGTATAAATGGATATTAGGTAAAATGGAAGCTGTGCGGGTGGCCCTGGATAAGGGTATCTATGGAGTAAATAAATAAGAAATACATAAGGGGAAACATGATAGCGCATCCCCCACAGTGACTTAGGGAAACTTGTTAGCTTAGCTCCAACAGTATCTTAGGGACAGAGGTGGAAAATCCCAACTTCAGAAAGTAAAAGTCCTACCATGTATTTGTTCTAACCATTCACTAAACAAGGTGATTTCACTAATTAGCTCCTCTACCTGGCTGAAGAGTTGTGCTAATTAAATTCAGCTGGTGTAGTGCATGGGTGGAACAAATACGTTGCAGAACTTTTACTTTCTGAAGCCGGGGTTTTCCACCTCTGCTTAGGGATATGTGTTAGCTTCTTAGGGAAACTCACTAGTTTAGCCCCTCACAATATTTTAGGGAAACATGTTAGCTTAACCCCTAAAGTGCTAAGGGAAACTCCTTAGCTTAGCCCCCTGTAGTGTCTTAGGGAAACTCATTAGCTTACCCTCTATAGCAGGGGTCTCCAACCTTTTTTCATCTGAGAGCTACTTTGAAAAAATGAAATTGGCCAGGAGGTAATCACGTCTTATATTACTCACACTTATTCATATAACGTATCAAAACACTCACATTAAACAGCTGAATTAAGCTACTTTTTGTATATACATGTATCAAATGTCAATATCCAAAGCTCACACTTTGTATCAAAAGTATCTTAAATTCACATTAATAGCATGTCAAACGTACATTCTATATCCATATGTTTCAAATTTCAAAGTGACAAGCTCACTGTAGCGACGGGTGAGAGCAGTCACCGTAGCCAGCCTCGAACCCGGGTCTACGGGATACCAAACTGCAGCTTTGATCGCAACGCTAAAGAGCCAGGCTCTTTGGTAGTCAGAGCACATACTCAACCGTAATGACAGCACTCTGTCACACACATTATATATCAAAACATCTTAAATTCACATCAAAGTCATAGAAAACATAGAAAACATTACTACGTGAATATGATGTGAGATGTCAGACAAATTTGGTCATCATTGATCGCTGTTTTGGAACATTAAGCTACATTAAGCCTTTTCCTTATAATGGGCGTCAATAGAGAGGAACACGCTTAATGTAAGATAACGTCCATATTCATAGGATTTCGGTTTTGATTTTTTAACAGGTGAAAGTGTTTATGACAAGACATGTCCGAGAGAAATTTGGTGATCATTGAGTGCTGTTTTGGAACATTAAGCCACGTTAAGCCTTTTCACGTTAAGGGCTTTAGAATGTCCCTGAAGTGGCGCTGAACGTTGCATCTTTTACCAACTGAAACGCTGGTACCGCAGATGAGGCACACGCTTGTCCTTCACATTCGTGGAAAAAAAAAATGGCGTTCCCATTCATCATGCAAATAGCATGTTTGGCCACTTTCTTTGTTCATCATAAATCTGCCTATTTTATAAGCTAAACCGGCTTGCTAACACTTCCGAACTCCTTGCTTTAGCTCAGTAGCTACCTCAGAAACTAGCCTACATTTTAAGTGACGTGACGATGTGTTGGCAAACTTGACAGTAGCCTAACTTATTTGCTTGACAGCTGATATCATTTTGTGTTGGAGGGGGGTGGGACATCTGTGTAATTGATTGGATTGAAATGGGAAGAGGTTTCCAGGATGCATTTATTCGTTGTCAAATTTTTTTGCACATAATCTTTGAACCTTTTGGCGAGCTACTCAAAAGCAGGCAGCGAGCTACTGGTAGCTCGCGAGGGACGTGTTGGAGACCCCTGCTCTATAGTGTCTAAGCTTGTTAGCTTAGTCCCAACAATATCTCATGCCATTATCTGTGGAGTGTTCACACAACTGCATGCCTCACCCCTTGGTCCTTGTAGTGTTTGAACATGCCAATGCAGTGTTCAATGATGAAGAGCAGGTAGATTCCAGCTAGGGCGGTCAGGCCTTTCCAAACCCCGTCGAATGCGGTCAGCAGGTCGGCCTCTGGGTCCAAGTGGCTGTGGCTGTGATCATGCTGGCCTTGTGACTGCATGCCAAGGCAGAGAGAGGCGTTACTATGTTCTGCAAAAGCACTGCTGATGGTGAGGTGAAGCCTTGGGAGTCTGAGCAGTACAACTGAGCATGACCTCTTGTGTTAGACCATGGGAACCTGTGTTTGCTGTCCATGTTAACCAGACCTGCAGATTCCTGGCAATCATGCTATTATGCACTAAACCCAATTCCAACAGACCTGTCAGTATTAATCATCAAGGGGTTTGGCAGAACATTCCAGAAAAGATGACATGAAATTGAAATCAGTTTGTCTTCTACAAAAACCCTGGTTTGGTACAGATAATAGAAAACAAAGGAAAGATGACACCAGAAACAAGGTAGAATATATATTTCTGAGTGCATCTCTATTTCCAAGCTTCCTGGCTTTGTCCTATTTTTGAGCGTATTCGCTGACACCCAGCCGGGCTCAGTAACCTATCCAAATGTGTGAGAGAGAGCCAAATGGAAGCTGTTCCTCTATTTAAGGCCACCTGACCCCATGGTTGCTAGCAGTGTGTGTGGGGGTGAGGCAAACACTGTTTCACCCCTGAAGGAAGTGCAATCTGACACGATCGTGAAGAGGTTTAGCTGTACGTGGCAAAAGTATGGCTCCTCACCCTCACAATGGGTGGAGCCACCACGCATTACCATGTTTTAGGTACTATTATGTTCAGTATCATTGATGTCCTTGTTTGTGTAATGTTTTCTGTCATCCTTTGTTGGATGCCCTTTGTGCTTGAACCCTGCAGTTGCTCTGAAGAAGAGGACTATACTCAATGTCAATAATGAAAATGTAAAGTTACATGTACTCATCTTGTACATTGCTCTGGATAAGAGTGCCTGCAAGAAAAATGTAATTATAAATGATCAGTGAGCTGTTGATTTGAAACAATCATCCTGGCTACACTGTGGACAGTAGTTGATGATGGGTGGTACATGGTAGCTCCACCCATGATGGGGCTCCTGAAGCCCCACTCTCCCATCGTCAGCTATACAGGCTGACCGATCAGTGGGTGAGACGCAGTACTCACATGGGGCAGCAGGTGGAGCAGTGCGTCGCCACTCAGCGTGCCCACCGCCAGCGCCACCAGGAAGGTGAGCAGAAACTTGAAGCATGATTGGTTGAGGATGGGCACCAGGACCACACCCAGCAGGGACAGCAGGCTGATGATGGTGATGGACACGAAGCCCCACACCCAGATCCATGCTGCAGAGGGAGAGGACAGATGCAGTTACTCCACCATGCTACCAGTGGGAGCCAGCACACACCACTCATCTCAATAAATAATGAATGATATTGACATACGCACCATATTACTTACTATACCCAACAAATGAAAGTTTCACACTGCTACACAATGAAATACAGAAGTCTGTTTTCCCTAAGGAAACCCTGAGGAGGCTACAAAAAGGAACTGATGCACATGGGTGTTTACAGTGTTTAAAAACTTCCAAAAAGCTGTCTTAAAGTCTTAGTAAATAAGATAAATAAGATAGCAGTCTTCAGATTTCAAGAAAAAGCAGTGTCATTTCTGTTCACTTTTAACAGTCAGTTAAAATGGCACTGTATCAGCATCTCTCTATCAGCACCAAATCAAACAAAATCAAATGCAATAATGTTGGAAAAAAGAGGAAATGTAGTCCTTTTCTTTTATCAAAATTCTTAAATGCAACCCTCCGGGGCTGGCAAAACAATGCACGTCTCCCCTCTCAATCACTTTACAGTTCCTGTACAGCAGAGAGTGCTCTCTGCTTCCAGCTTTTCATCTGCAGCCAGAGGAAGAATGCAGATCCTTCTCATTTGCATTTAAAAGACGTTCCTGTCTCTCTCCCATCGAGGATCGGGGACAGGAGAAGAGCTAGTGGAAAGTTGCTTTGCGTCGCTCTTTCGGCAGAGGACTGAAAAGCTGTTTTTTTTTTCCGAAACGAAACGCCGACGTGTGCGACAGTCCAGAGATGGGCTTGGAAGCAGCTGCCGTTTTGCATGATGCTGCAACACAACATCGTTGCCGTACGAAAACGCTGGCGGGGTGCCGCAAATCCACCAAGGAAGATTCAGGCGGATCCAACAGGCTTTTAACATTTGGCGCCAAATGCAGCGTAAAATCCAAACTGCAGGAGGACTCTCAAGATCAGTGAAAGCGTAGCGTCTCTCACCCGCATGCCACCTGAACAACAGCAGCGTTTTACTACAGCCCACGCTGAGCTTGTGTAATTGCTCCCTGCCATCGTCTTCCGGCCAGTTAATTTCATTGTTGCTTTCATGACACGTCTTTTTCCCCCATTAAAAATATGGTCTGTAATTACTGAACTGAGCATTAACTGCAAAGGGCAGGCTGTAAGTCAGCTGCATGGCTACGACTGTTCCGGTCTAGTCTACACAATGCAAATGAGGTAACATTAAGCAAACACTTCAACCTAACACTTTGGGTTAATGCACACAAGGCAGGTTATCTGTCAATGCGCTGAACACTAGCTCCCTCTGTGTGAGTGCCAGAGGCTCAGAACAATGGGTCTCAGATCACAGAGGCACACAGCAGCAGCCTAACATTGTTGCAGGGCATGTTCTCTGAACAGAGATCGCAATTCTGCTGTCGCAGTATGCTGACCCGCTCTCCATGTGGCATTTACCCATGAGTCCTGGAGATGTGGCCTTCTCACTGGCCCGGAGCGGTGGTGCTTTGATGGACAATACCGATCCTGCCTGACGTGTCATGTGACCGGTGCCTGGCTCTGTCTGGCCTCTCCTCCTGATCACGCCGAGACGGACCGACCAGCCACTCCCTAGTCACGAGTGTCCTCTGTCATCAGGGCATAGGGTCACTGCGGGGGTCATTTCAGTCTGGTCTTCTACATTCCTGTCGTTTCCACTCTGAGCTTCCTGTTATGTGACCGATGGTGTCAGCTTTGTGCCTTGAGAGACGCCCATCCTCAAATACAGGCTCTGCCCCAGAGCAGGGCAGGCCCTCCCTCTCAATCCCACCCCCCAGGTGGGGGGTATCTCCAAAATCTGCCCCCGTTGAGGACATCAGTCTTGCTCTGCCCATACCTGCACTGTCTGAGATTCTTAATAAGGGGTCTGCCCTATCGAGTACACAGTAAACCAGGGGATCAAGGAATTCACAAATAAGACAAGGGCCTAACCCACCGCTGCCAGAGCTGTCCCGATGACACATGGCAAACTCCCCGTAACTGCATACTGGACAACTGCACACTCCACTTTATTGCATAGCATGGAGCTGCAGTTATGAGCCCACTGACATTTCCATGCTCCTCTTGTGGGCATGCACTGCTTAAGTGCATAACATGGCAGCACTTCCAAATACAGGCAGTTATCAGACTGCAGTCCATTTTATACATGAATACAAAAGTTTGATTATACTGTAACCAATACATAAATGTTCACATTATCCAGTTATTAGTATTTCATTTATATGTGCCCATGGATTTAGTCACATATTGTGTTTGGTTTTTGTGGGATTTGGACAATGAAACCTCACATCGTGGTGCACTCTTATGTGGAATGAATTCCTGCAGAGCATTTCGCAGCTGGGAGATTAAAAACCATTAAGCACCACCCCCTCCCCTTTTCAATTTCCAAACGGCACAAAGCCTTTTGTAAGCCACAGACAAACAGCACTGCGGACGCTCCAGGGAATACTAATCAAAAAAGGGAGATGCCAAAAAGAGGCACTCAGAAAGCAATTACAACTTGGAGACGATTAGCTGGTTTTGTAATAATTAACACTTATCACCGTGCACTCCCAAACAAAGCCACACACAGGATGACTATGTAAAAAGGAAATTCACTGTGTGAGCAATTGGTAGGCTATGTGCTTGGAAGTGGACATTCAGAACTGTGAATATTGTCCAGATTAGAACCAATAAAAAGAACCAATAAAACCAATAAAAAGAAAAATAAGAGAGTTCTACTTGCACCCAATTGGGGGCTCTCACCGGATGCAGAGTCTGGCCAACCAGAGCTCAATGATGGACAGCTATTGACCAATCAGGCCCCTTTCCTTTCATCTGTGGTTATAGTGAAAGGTTTCAGTGAAAGAAATTGTTGTGCAGTTTCACAGCTCTTGCTGCCCTTTAAAGAACGCATGCCCTGAAGGGTCCTCAATCAGGAAGGTTTAAGCACTGTCCATGGTAACTCTCTCTATGGAAAAAGACAGGGTTAAAACCCACCTTTGACAATATGGTCAACTCATCCACAGCCCACAGGGAGTTGGTGGCTCCTTTACTGTGGGATGGACTAAAATAGAACTCAAGTAAAGCTCCTTAGCAGAATTTGAGCTTGGGGAGTGGGCACCAAACCTCATGGCTTAAATACTGGGTATGTTGATCCTGTGATTGTTAAACAACCAAAAGAGCCCACAGGTGTTGACTGGTACTCCACAGGACCACTGTGTCAGTGTGAGCCATCTCCTGGCAAGAGCTTAGCACGTGTTCCTTTTAATTGGAAAGACCTGCTGCAACTGCTTATGATCTCCTCTGAAACAACCCTGCTCCTCTCTCCCTTCTCATGCGCCTACCTGCAAGCCGTGAGTTTGGTAACTGCATCTGTCCTCGTTACGGCACCGCCACTCTCTGTGCTTTACTTCACCTGGGACCGAGCCACCTGCCCCCGCGTGCTTTAAAATGCCAAGAAGAATCGTGGGAAATGCACTAGAGGTCCTCCATTCTCAGCTTACTGAACTGTTCCCCGTTTCATTATCACTCTCAGGGAGCAAGAGAAGCGGCAGCCTGCACAAGCTTTCCAATTACGCCGTTTTCCAGGCCAGGTCTGGGAAGAGGGCACTCCGCACCATTTGAACATTTTAATTGGCGGAGAGGGGAAAAAAAAACAAAAACGATTAGTGGCCCTTTTGCTTAATAGTCTTCGGTAAGCCCCCCTGGCAGAATGGAAATGAGGCACGGCAATTCCCGGCAAGCCGGCCATCGCTGTATGCCTCCGAGATGCTGTGGCAATGGCCGGGGAACTGATGAGCCATTATCTGTGTCCCCTCTGCGTGCCTCTGCCTCTTTGTCCCTGTCCCTGCTGCCATGCGATTACCCAGCCCCTCCCAGCAGGGTCTCCTGCTTTCGGTTAACGACATCAGCAGCGTGACATGATGGGTGTGCTTCTGTATGGCCCAAGCAGGTCCCGGCCGCGTCGCTGAGGATTAAGCATCAGAAATGAGCCAGGGACGGTAATGAAGAGAAGCTAATTACTTTGGGAAAAACAGTCCTGGAGTTGGACGGCCCTATCTCAACTTTCTTGGCATGCTTTTTCACTAGTTTTTCTTAATTAGGGGGTTTATGTGGGGATTCAGAACTGCTGTGGCCCACAGGTCAGCATGCCTGGTTTACAGGAAAGGGCAAGAGTATGTGCGGGGACTGGCACAAAATCAGCCCTGCTCTTCTACAAAAAGAAACCATTTTCAGCTACTTACAGAGCTGCACAGGCTGGATTGAATGCTGTAAAGTGAACAGATAAATGGTAGTAATATCACACTCTATTAGGGAGTGGAAATATATAGTATCTGCTCAGCATAGTACAATGCAGTTAGCCAGTCTTCGCCCTTAACTTTCCCACTCTCGCTCGACCTGTTTAGGAGGGGTGTGTGGTACAGACAAGTCAAGTCAAAATATGCAAAGAGTACATGCAGATTTGGGTCTAACATGATCTAGAATTTACTATGAAACTACTTAGTTTTACTTACAGCTAACATGCTGTACATTGAAAATATATGCTTGAAAAGATGAATATTTTCAGTTTAGCCAGAGATAGGGACATCCACTAAATCCCAATTCTCAAGAGTGAAAGATAAAAAGAGAAGAAATCAAAGGACAGCATTCAAAAATCAAAGTAATGGACTGAAATGGATTGCTGTTGCTTGATTTTGAAAAAATTACAATTATTACATTATAGCCTCTACCTACTTGGTAAATTTGCAGTGGCCTCCTAAAAGCCCTTTTATGCTCCCCCCACTAGCAGAACGAAGCACAAATACACAAGTTCTTTCTGCCTCTGAGAGGAGCTGGGACAGCTCAGGTACCTGCCCACACCAACTACCTTGCTCCACGCAACCTTTAAGAGAGGCCGTAAAAAAAATTATATATATATATATATATATCATTGACTTTTGACCACATTTTACTTCAAAAAACTGCCTTCTCCCCTCTCTCACCGCGTGTTCCATCCCCCTCCGACATTTCTCAAAGGAAAACAACGGGGTAGTATTTGTCTTTGTTAAATGCCACAGACAACATTAATACATATTAGGGTTTATGAATGTGAGACTGTAATGGTTGTAATCTGACAGGAGACATTTTCTGTACAAATGACAGTCGTGCAGAAGGTCCTATGGGGAGATTCAACTGTCAGTGGGGGCCTTGAAAGCCTTCATTTATATCGTGCGCGATGCTGCTTTGTCACGGAGCGCTGTCCTCCAGGCTATTAGGCTTCCAGCTTTGTTTTGTTCTTGTTAAGCTGCTTTTTATTTTTATGGCTTTATTGCCCCCAGTTTGATAACTTTTGATCTCTTTGTGGCTACTCCTGAAAGGGTTTTAGAACCCTGGTGGAACACTGCTTTAGAACAGCACCGGGCTCATCAGCAGTGTTTACTGTTCAAATACAAGCCCAAACATATCAGTGCATGACAGCATATGGAATTATATTATTGTCATTTAGCAGACACTTGATCTACATACATGTAGCTTTAAATTTTTACCCGTTATTACAGCTGGATATTTACTGAGGCAACTGTGGGTTAAGTATCCCGGTGGGGAATCGAACCAGCAACTTTTCGGCTACGAGCCCTGTTCCTTACCACTAGACCACAGTGCTGCTATATATTAATATAATATATAATGTTGTATATAACTATATAATGTGAGAGTACTATTACAAATGTAAACCATGTATATGAAGGCTGCTAAGTAGTAGTATACAACTACCTCAACCAACCACTGTTGGAGGACAAAAAGGAAGAAGAAGCTGGAAAAGACTGAAATGGGTTTTCAACAAAGCAAAAAAAAAACAGTGGGAAAAAAAAGACATCATGTACCAATGTCTGGTAGAAGGTCATTTACTATGCACGATGCACATAGAGTTAAAAACAAAGAAAAACTCTGCGGAGCTGCTGTCAAATCCAAGTCACATAATCTAAATCAGCTTACATGTTTTGGAAAGGAGTCATCTGGTCCAAATGTGGCTTCTGGTGAATAGTTAACCACACGTTTGATCACAGGGTGGTTTTTATGACCTTTGGCACAGAGTAAGGTGACACCGTGTATCCTCTCTGAACGCTGTCACAGGAAAACACACTCCTCCGGCCCTCTGATAGGGCAGCATGTGACAGGAGACAGGCACTGCAAAACATCCAAATAAACTGCCCCTTTCTGCAACAAGTTCCAGGGCAAATGGAATGGGCGAGTGTGTTCTTTGTACTGCAAACTGCTTAATGTTTCTGCAACAATGTTGGACAAACAAGTCACAGTGATGACTCTGTTGCTCATAATCCTAAAAACATACACACAAAGGGCGTGAGTATGTGCGTCTAACACTGCTGTGTCCAGCCACTATCCAATGGCGCCAGCCTCCTGCCTGTCCCCTTCCAAACTCTGAGAATATTTCTGCAGTGCTGTGGCTCACTATCAGCGCCACAATGTTGAGGGAGCATTATTTGAGAAGGGTGTTTTCGCGCAATGTTAATTTAACTTTTTATTTCAGTCTGTCAGGACATGTGCCTCCTAAGCAAACAAAACTCAGTACTATTCTCCAGTCCTTTAATCCCACAGATCTCCCAGTCCGTCCCACTCTACTAAGAGTGACAGCGCACCCCACTAAACGCAAACCCAGAAAGGATCGCACTCTCACGTCCTGCTGGATGAGAAGCCATTTAGGGCAGTTGGGCATCGCTGGCCAATGCAGACATGGTGCAGGGCTTTGCGCTGCTAGAACATTGTTAAACACATATGAAAAGGGCTTTTGATCCCAGGAGACTGAATGTAGTATGATGAGGCAAACAACCTTCATTCCTCTTGTCTGCTCTGGCCACAGCTACGCTCAGGTATGTAGGATGTGTGTGTATCTGTTTAGTGACTAGGAGAAGGCAGCAGCAGAAGAGCATGTCCTCACCTGAGTGCGCGGGCTCCAGGGCCGTGTGGGCGATGTCCACCTGGTGGTAGTGATGGATGCAGACGCGGCTGTCGATCTGGTACAGCAAGGCAGGGCACAGGTAGGTGAAGGTGGTGGGGGAGATGAGTGAGTCGGGGCTCAGCCCGTAGTAGTGGAGCAGCTGGGTCAGGTTCAAACACTGGTAGGGCAGAGGCAGACGCAGAGAGGGAGAGCCAATTAATCAGAGGTACAGCGCTGCTAGGCAACAGCCCTTACTGCCCACTCGACTCGACCCTATGGTCATGGATGGCCGCAGTAACCGCAGACTTGCACTCCGAGCCAAGACCTTAACCACCTGCTTCCACTAATGATGTCTAGAAGGAACCCCTTCTACAGTTCTGGAGGTTTAGACAGAGCTGGAAAACCTGCTGGATTGCAGAGTTTGGCTGCCCTGATATGACATTTGCTCATGTCAATCCCATGATCCACTACCAGTGGTGCAGACAGCATGTACAACTGCGCATGTGTGTATGTGTGAGAGACAGGGATGGCGGATGTGTGGTGTTTGTTTGTGTGTGAGAGAAAGAGACAGAGACAGCAGGTGTGTGTGTGTGTGTGTGTGTGTGTGTGTGTGTGTGTGTGTGTGTAGCGAAGGGCGAGAGCAGTCGCCCCGCCCGGCCTTGAACCCGGGTCTACGGGGTACCAAACATGCAACTTTGACCACGACGCCAAAGAGCCAGGTTCGTTGGTATGGCAGTCAGCGCGCATACTCAACCGTAGTGACGGCACTCCGTCACACTGCCCTCCCCTTCGGGAAGCGCGCCCATGCACTTCACGCACCATGGCATCCCTCACGCATTCTCCTGCCGTACTTCTCCCATCCCAGGGTGCCCCACTCACCAGTGCTTCACCCATCTCTGGGGTCCCTCACACCGTGCTTCACCCATCTCTGGGGTCCCTCACACACCGGGGTCAACTGAACCTGGGGGTCCCTCATACGGCTCACACACCGACTGGTGAGTGCCGTGGGCTGGCATGTAAAGCTGTTGCGGCCCCCACCACTACGACAGATGACCCTGTGCACCCTTGCACGGGTGAACCTCGCCCCACCACCACCTAGTGTGAGGAGAGAGGCTGCTAATGGTTTCTGAGGGACGCTACCTCCTCTCACACTGGCGAAGTGGGGGGGGGGGGGGGGGGGGGTTGTGCATCAATCACGGCTCATTTACGCCCAAGGGCAAGAGCCGCCTGCTACCGCTACATTTTTGCTTCAGAAGCAAAAATGTCAAGCTTAGTTACATGTGCACAAGGACTCTTCTCACTTTCTATTTTTTTTAATGACTTATAGAAGGGTTTTGTGATTTTGTTCCATTTTGGGAATCCTAAAAGGCCCCAGGACACAAAATGTCACCATCCCAATCCTGTCCTTTATAACTGATATGGACCAATCATCATTTTTTATAAAAGGGGAATATCGCCATTCTAGTCATGCCCTCTCTCACTGTTACTGCTGATATCAACTGCCATTTTTATAAACATAATGTGTTGATAAATATACCATGTTGATACTGATGTTTACACTGAAACTTAATTGTTAATTGATGTATAACTTAAATTAATTAAATTAAAAGTATCCCATTATATTCTTTATATTAGAGAAATCTTGTCTACTCCCTCAAAATACAATAGAGCTGGGCAAACATACCAAAATCATACCAAATCAATGATTTACTTTAATAACAATGGATCATTTCATTTGCATACCTCAAATCAAGTCATTATTTGCCCCACAATTCCATGTTCCATTCAGGAGCACCAGTCATTACTCTCACATCTGATACTGTAAACTGAGTGACTACATTTGAACTTCTGAAGACACTGCTTGGGGAAAACATCAGTGCTGTCCACTGTGAATCCACAGACAACATCATTGTTACACTGGCTACAAACCCTTTCCTGTTCTGCTGGCATTTTTATGATTTGACTGGCATCTGAACTCACATTTCTGACACTTTTATGCTCTAATTTTCAGTTGTTCCAGAGTCATACAAAACTGCACTGCACAAAGCTCATCAACTGAACCACCACTGTTTGGAACTATGTCTACATTGTAATAAAGCTGATCACTGTTAGGCTCTGTATTCACTTTAGTATGAGCTAAGCTTGTCCCTCTTTAGGGTAACTGATATGTACTGTTCTTTTCACAGCGCTGCTCCTGTGAGAATGTAATAAACAACAGCAGCAACAGCAACAAAAGTGGGACCCACCTCCTCATGCTGATGGTCCACGCCCCTGTGATTAGCCAGGACAGTGGGGGCGGGGTTTACTGGGCTTCCAGGAGCCTCCCTCTTTTTCACATGCACATGCCCATGATCGTGATCGTGGTCATGCATATGCGGCTGCTTGGTGCCCTCTTGCTCTTCTGAAGCTTTCCTATCATTCCCATAATCCCCTATGGCAGACGGGGCAGGTGTGAGGGCGGGGACACCTCTGTTTTTATTGCGGGAGCCTTTGTTCTTTGAAGGCTTCCTGGGTCTCTTGGTCATGGTGTCTTGGGGTGATATTGCCTGAGATGGCTGCTCTAGCTGCTCTGACTGGACTGACTGCTCTGTCTGTGCATTCCGTCCTGGCTGCTCTAGCTTCTCTGACTGTGCAGTCTGTCCTGGCTGCTCCAGCTGCTCTGTATGGACTGACTGCTCTGTCTGCACAGTCTGTCCTGGCTGCTCCAGCTGCTCTGACTGGACTGACTGCTCTGACTGTGCAGTCTGTCCTGGCTGCTCCAGCTGCTCTGTATGGACTGACTGCTCTGTCTGCACAGTCTGTCCTGGCTGCTCTGGTAGCACTGTCTGCGCTGGTTGCCCTGGAGGCTGTGATGGCTGCTCTGGCTGTGCTAGCTGCTCATGGCCCGTGGCATCTTGTGGCTGCACTTGGTGGCTTTCCGTGCCGTTGTGCTTGTGGTGATGGTGTGCGTGCGGGTGTTTGTGGCGGTGGTCATGGCGATGCCGCTGCTGTTCTCTTCTGCCGCCACGGTCGTGGCGGTGGTCATGATCATGTTCATGTTCATGTTCATGTTCATGGTCGTGATCATGTTCGTGGTCATGGTCTTCCAGAGGACCGCCGCTTGGGGCCGGTATGGCGGTCGGGTTCACGGTCGCCCCTGCTGTGCTTGGGTTGCAGGAGTTCTGACTGACATCGTGGTCTTCCTCAGGCTCTGCGTGCGGATGCGGATGGGGGTGTGGGTGGCTGCGGGGGTGAGGGTGGGGGTGGGCCGGGGAGTGGGAGTGCAGACCCTCCTGCACCTCCAGCAAATCCAGGTGTGCCACGTGGTCGTGGCCCAGGTCGTCATGGTCCAACCCCACCACTCGCACCTCCCCTAGCCCGAGGCTGGACAGAAGCTTCTGGAACCCTGTGAAGTCCAGCCGGTCCCTCTGGCCGTAGCGGCGGAACAGCTGCTGTATGTAGAACCTCTGCTCACTCTCGGCATCGCCCTGCCCGGGGACTGGGGGGTTGCCGTGGCCCCCTGCCTGGATGTAGGGCGCCTGGGAGATCTGCAGGTCGCTGTGGTCATGGGTGCGGGCATGGCCGTGGTCGTGGTGGTGGTGGTGGCCGTCACCGTGGCAGTGGCTGCACTGGTGGAACAGGAACGTGACCACACACAGGAGGCAAAACTTGGTGTGCACGTGGACCTTCATGGTCTCCTCACTTCGAGACACCTGCAAAACAAGCGCGGGAGTCGCCATCTCACATAACTCGCCTGCTTGGAGAAACCAAACAAGAACCACCCTAATCTGCCTCAAACACTGCTATGATATCTAATCCTATCAACAACAGGCCCGCTGAGTGGGTAGCTATTTCCCACAGTGTGAATTCAGCAGGCTCTTACAGCGCTGCTGAGAGTGAAAGCAGTGCAGTCAGGAGCCAAGAGGCACAATATAATTCCAGTCAGATGATGTTCGTATGTTCTCCTCGGGTTCTGGGGCTGGGTGGGGGGATGATCACAGAGAGCCGTAAAATAAAAACACAGGCCAGGGACTGAGAGGTGGAGCCGTGCATCACAGCTGTGCCAGATGCCTCCTAAAAATGTACTGAAGAATGTACTGCACAGAAACTAGGGGCGTGGTTCGAGTCGAAGGTCATGTGGAGGGTGTGTCGTGGCCCGTGCCGCCGAAACTCGCGGGGAACCCCTCGCTTCCCTTTCCCTTCCAGGAGGAAGAGGGAAAGAAGAAAAGAGGGAGTGTGGTACGAGCAGCTGTAACGAATATTCATGAATGAAATGGAATGGGCTGGGATCGAACAAGGTGTGTCAAACATTTCTCGCACACTCAGAGAAGTCCAACCAGTTCCACTCTGTCTGACTGTTTGCAAGGTTTACAGCCTGCTAAAAATGCAATGAATCTTTAGTATACAATCATCTGTCTATAAACAAACACAAAACACCTGTTTTCTGCCATTTCAAGTGATTTCAAACACACTTTAATGGGACAAACAGACTCACTCTGCACACAACAGCAAAGCAAAGCCTCCTGAAGCTAATATTTGTGCCAAGAAATACCGGTATCAATATTATCTTCATTGTTTGGAGCCTGTGAGCAGTGTGAGATTCCATTCATGTAATGATTACAGCAGTTAAAACTAAATTAAAATTACAGAACACTGCTGTAATTGACCACACGCTTCACTCTCATTTCCTGCTTTCAAAGTCAATCCTGTGTAAAAATGATTTGACATGTCTTAAAACAGTATAAATTCCAACAGTAGCATCAACGCAAACAGAGAAGCAATCACAGAGCAGACAATACTGAAAAATAAAATAAAATAATTAGAGGCATTCATTTCACACTGTTAAATTACTCAATGGAATCCAAGACACAGGACTACTACTGCTACTACTACCACCATTACTGCGACTACTACTATTACTACTACTGCTACCACTAATAACAAACAATAATGATCAAAGTCTGGATTACTGACACAGTCGACTACAATTCTGTTGAACATCCTTGTAACAAGTTTTGCACAGGACTTCCTGTGAATTACCACTTATAGGAAAACAGGTTTGAAAAACTACCCACAAGCCATTTCCACATGGATCCTTTGGTTCCATCTTCACCTCTACAATCCTACAGACCTTCAAAGGCAAACCCCGGCCGGTTTAAGCCGGGTGTCACAGATATTAGAACTGCATGCTGGCGCTGTCCAGTTTTCTTTGGCTTTAGCAACTGACGCAGAGTACTTACGGCAGTGTTGTGTCTCGCCCCCGGTGTAATTAAGTTAACTGGATATACCACGAAGGTCGGGAGTTTCTGTTTCTAACATTTACGGTTCACTTCACAGCTTCTATCAGCTGTTTATAAACTTGGAATGGCTCTGAACTATGACCCCCACAAGAGATAGGATGAGGCCAGGCTCATATTCAGTTTGAAGGCAGATATTTTTTTCCCCTTTCACAAAAGCACACTGTGTTTCCTCAATAAACTCTTTGTTGGAACGACGAAACCTTTTTCAAAGATTGTTGTCCAAGTCAAAAGCATAAAAAAAAACTGCACTTAATGCCATCATGTGACAACGAGCACGATACAGGAAAGTCTTCTAAAGTTGAGCAGGAAATTAATGTCTGGCAATCCTTGAGGGCTGTAAAAATATTGTCAAGGCCAATTTGTGGAGGTTGGACGTCCCATAACTTGATGCAATCATTTGTGTGTGTGTGTGTTTTTTTTTTTAACACCCCTTTGGAAACTTACTATAGTAAATTTGCATTTTGTTTAGGCTTCTCAGCTTTTAATTTGATGAGACCATTCACAATAATGCCAGGTGAAGAGATTGTCAATCATGGCCTGCAGTAACCATGAAATTATTATTATAGCTGTGTAGGCGCTCAACTCGCAATAACTAAGACTGAGGTGATTTCCCTCCAAGAATTTCACAGATGGCTCCATTTATTTTACATTAGCAAAGTTCTAGAATGACAACTGGGCAAGAGGACCATTTGGCCACCACAGGGGCCTCAAGGAACAGCCATAATTGATGATGCTATGTGTAATCATGATACTCCTAATGCTTTGAGTTTGTAACACATCGCGTGACAAAGGCGCGGGGTGGGGGGATTTGGCAGGGGGATCGATCAGATGGGAGCTAAAAAAAAATCATCTACAGTACTGAAAATGTCTGCCTTTGTTTGAAAGGTCAAGAGGAGCAGAAAAAATGGGACGGTTCACTTACCATATCCGTGGGTAGCTTCTTCACCTACACTGCAAATGGAAAAAGCAATTTACTCACTCCATACACCAACAACACATGAATGAAGGAGTCTAGGAGCCGCCGCAGGCAACGAGCATTAGTGAGACCTTTTTCCCTCGCTCGTGTGTGATGTAGCCTCATCGCAACGTGAGCGTTGTTTTGGGTGCAAACCGCAACTATTAATTTCATTAAGGCCTTTAAAACATAACTCTCAATGCAGAGGATCAGGCTGATAATGGCCCTTGGCTACAATTAAACTTACAGCCCATGGAACAATGTTGTTGAATTCGTTGAGTCGATTCTTTTTTTTCAAATGTGTATGATGTAAGCATGGAAATGTTGCACTAACCACTCCCACAGACCCTGTATTTTTTCTTAAAATTAGATGGCTTAATATCATATACAGGTTTCAGTACAAACCACAGAGTGCAAAAATAACCTGTCAAATTTACTGTCAACCCTCTCTTCAGAAATTAGGCTAAATTAGACACAAAGATTCAGTGTGACAACAAACATACTGTAATAATGGCATTGATTCACATTCATTTCCATCCTTGATGCAGTTTATGTGCAGACGACTGTGTCAGTTACCATGGAAGTACATAGATGACAACAATGGATGCTTTCTTTCAAATCAATGCTCTTCAGGGGTTCAGAAGAGTTACCTACACGGACCTCTGTAGACTGCTGGAACTTGTTTGACTGTGCAAGCTCATGGGCGTGAATGAAACCACCACCCTTTGTGACATCATAACACCCCGCTGTCCCCTTTTCACTTCCCCATTGCCACAAAGTCTGCCTCTAGTCAGGAAATTGTGATTGGCTCACTATAATTATGCAGAAAAGCACCAGTCATTCTATTATCTGTCTATCTGACTCATTCAGAAGAGCGTTCCATGAAAAGAATGTCTAAAGCAATGCCCACTGGTGATCAGAACAGAAAACAGTGCATGAATGTCGCTATATTAAATTGTGAGGTAAAACACAATGACCTTGCTGGGGCTTTAATCTACGCCTGCACGATATGAGGAAAATCTGCGATGTGCGATAACATTGTTCAATATTGTGATGACGATATGACTTGCGATAAATAAACAAATACTGAAGTGTGCATATTAGCTATACAGTCCCTATGTCTTTCTGCTTTAATAGGTACACTGCTAACATAGACCCCAAACATTGAATAACCTATGCCCACTGAATAAAAAATGAAATAAATTATTTCGAATATGCTTTTATTGACCAAATTGCACATGAATACCCAACCAATTAAACAGTACATTAATTTAAATAAGACATTATAACTATAAGAAATGAAAGTTTAATTTCCCCTGCTCCCTTTAAAATATTTTCTTCTAAACCAGAGGTGGCCAAAATCTTTCCTATGAAGGACCAAAAATGAATCTGGATGGAGGGCCGCAGGCTAAAAAAAAATGTTGATGTTATGTGAAATTACATTACATTAAAATGTATGACATTTTATAGAAAATTAACATCCTAAATCTAAAATAAAATTTCAAAAAAATAAAAACACTACTCTTTAATCTGCTTAACAGTAATTTTATTCATTTGCAGAGATGATTGTCAAAAACATAAAACATCCATATGCTTCTTTTTGGGAGCCTAAACATATTTATAAGTAAAGACACCTTCCTGACAGAAAGTGCACGCAACTCAAGGTGGTTTAGAAAATTAAGTTGAAAACAGCTATATTGTCCACCTTTGTAATCGAGTGGAAATTTGACTTCAGCTTGAAAAATTGACAGAAATATAAACATCATAGTGACAACACTGAATAACAAATCAATATTGGATATTAGGTTTACACTGAGCAACGTTTAAGTTACACATCACAAAATGCCGCCATATAGTAGCTAATGAGCCACAATGTCAAAACGTATTAACGAAAATTAGCTTCTCATTCACAGGGTCACTCGGAGGGATTTGGTAATTTCATTTTATAGTAACGTTGGCTAACTAATAGGGCTGGGTATTGGCACAGATGCCCTGATTCGATTCGATTCCGATTCACAAGCTAACGATTCGATTCAATCTGATTTGATTCGATTCTGATTCGATAAGAATGAGATATGAAATACTATATAGCAGCTTTCCATATTTGGAGAGATGTTTAAAAAGGGAACACAAATTTACAAATGCACAATTGTGAAAATCACTAAAGAAAAGGCCAAAGGCTTACAGTCATGCGCCGCTTAACATCCATACGGACAACCGTTTGCATATATGTCCGTAGTCCCATAAGGTTATAATAAAGTTTAAAAATCCTGATCGCAGAACAGGACGTAACAGACGTAACCGGACGTAGCACAGGCAACGCTTCCCGCACGCAACACGTCTATCTCATGTCTCATGGAAATAAAGCGATTGCCCTGCCAGGCGTATGGTACAGTACTTAGTATACCATATAATACATGTTTTGATAGTCATAATAAATGCCTATGCTAATGTCTTATGAAGCCTATGTACTGTACTGTACTTTCTATTGTTGTTTTAATGTGAACTTTGCATACTTACAATTAAAAAGTTTACTGTATAAGTATATGCTTCGACTCGTAAGCAGCAGCATCCAATCTCGTGCCTATTCCATATAGGTTTGCTAAGTATATAGTATGGTGTTGGCACAACGTCCAAATCACATAACGTCCTATTTCACAGAATGTATCATGGACGTTAAGTGACGCATGGCTGTATACCAAAATCTTTTTATTTGAGGAATACATGGGTATAGTTCCTTAAAACAAAACCAACCTGTATCAATGCCTACTTATTAATGACACAAAGCAGCAATGTGTTTGAGTCAGTTAGCTCAGGGAAAGCTGGTTTGTAAGGTAGCTACAATGACTGACAAAACGTAGCTGACTGCCAGTAGCAACTTTGCAATTGTGAACGTTTTCTTGCTAGCCTAATATGAACAACTAGCTAGCTAGCTACCTAGCTAACAAACATGAACAACTACATTTCTCTTGAATTGCGCTAAATTACATTGCATTCGTGAGCAAGTGTTGTGGTTCAGTTTAGCTAGCTAGCTGTTAGGTAGCTAGGTAGTGGTTGGGCACTGTATTAAAGTTAAATCTAAAAAGCTATATATATATATATATATATATATATATATATATATATATATATATATATATATATATATATATATATATATATATTTACATATATGAATATGTATACCAGGCATCTCGGACACCCTTCTCCATTCTTCTTTTTATTTATATCTCTGTACGTATCAAGAGACAAATTGTAGAGTATGGGGAAACCCAACACTGCCACGATGTTTGACTGGATGGAACCAGAATGTTGGATCATTTGTTTCAGCAACGTGTGTCATGCTGCCTTCGCAGTGTCGCATCACTCAGTATTTGCATAAAACAGACCTCGAGTCTAGTCTATTTTAGCCCCACCTAGTTGGCTTTGCAATGGGCACTTGTCTCTTGTCACTGTAAATGGCCAACTCTAAAATGAATGGCAGCCGGTCGCTTCATCTCTCTCCTGTGTCGTCCGTGTGACCTTAGGGTTAGCCATGGTGTGACCTTAGGGTTAGCCATGGTGAACATGGTCGTATCATAGTAAAAAAATATGATGTAACAGGTTTTCCTCTATGCGTTTACATAGAGAGGGCGACATCTAATGGGGGGGGACTAGTAATTGCCTTTAATCTGACAGGCTATGTCAGAGCCCATCAATTTAATTCTTTGGCTATGTTTAACCATTTCGGAAATGAACCTAGAAAACCGGAAAAAAATGCATATTAGCCTAAAAGATCGATCCATAAATTTTACAGATCGATATCGATATCAGACGAATTTCAAAAAACGATTAATTGAAAAAACGATAGTTTTGCACACCCCTACTAACTAATAACACCAACAACAGATTATTGGTCGGAAATACAACAGAATTCGCTAACCTGGGCTGTCAGGTTTGGCATAATTATTTTGCCTAATTCGTAGTGATTTCGCACTGACTTGTATGACTGAAATGGCAATAGTCTGGTTTCCTTACTGAGATCGTGTCAACTTAAATAACAAAATAAAACATGCATTTTAGCCATCAATTTCAACACTCGTTCCTGCGCAGAAATAACCACGATTTGTTTCCACGATTAGCAGTTTATTGTAAGTAAACACTTGGCAGAGTGGTGTTTTAGTGCTTTTTCCAAAGCAAACCATGTCGGGAATCGGTTTTGATAGCGTGTAACACGATTTCAGCTTTTTATGTGACGTCACTTGAAATCAGACTGGCAACCCTGCCGAAAAGGCCGACTGTAGTTTATCAAAAAGACACGCTTCTTTACTGAATTTTATTTCCTATTCAGCCAGGGCTCACTAAACCCCTGCCCCTTACCACTCACTGGTGGAACATCAGTTTTAAGGGGCATGTCATCTTACCTGGAAGAACATGGCGGCGGGAGCGCATAGGTCAAATGTTCGCATGCTGAGTGTGAATGCATGGCGAAGCAGGCAGTCTTTTGCGATGTGTTTATCGTGCATGTTCATATCGCAATGACGATGAAAATACGATTTATCGGTCAGCAATACTTTAATCCTGAGTGGTCTTTTACAGGATCAAGTAGCTCAGCACTG
Source organism: Megalops cyprinoides (assembly GCF_013368585.1). NCBI lineage: Eukaryota > Metazoa > Chordata > Actinopteri > Elopiformes > Megalopidae > Megalops > Megalops cyprinoides. The sequence goes on from NC_050593.1 coordinate 5,562,967, forward strand.
GGGAAAGTAAGCTAAAAGTGCCGGTATTTCTCATAATGTGTCAGGCGTTCCAAGAGGTTTTCTACTGATCGGGGGGAAAAAACAAAAAGCTAAGCTGACAAATTTGGCTGAGGAAGTAAAACGCAGACTATGTTAACAAGAAGGTAGATGAGAGTGCTGTCTCTCTCTATGGCAGAGCACCGCTCACCTGTGAACTTCCAGAGACCCTCTCTCTGAGTCTGTACGGGGTGGGGGGGTGCATGTTTATGGTGTGGGTGGTAAACATCTTGCATAACTTTTGTTCTTTAACCACCAAGCTGTTACCCCAGCAGTAAATGAAAAGCAGCCAAAAAGATGGGGGGGGGGGGCGTGCCTCTGGCTGGGACGGACTGCATTCCTTGGGCTGTGTTCAAGCAAACGCACCCCTCTCTCATCTCTGGCCTCCCAGACAACAGACGGCACAGACAGAGACCCCCTTAAGCTCTCTCATATGACTCTCACACGCACCCCTCCCATCCTGCTTGTTTGTGCGCAGGAATGCAGCATGCGGTTTCCCAGCATCGCCAAGGCCGCTCAGCACGGGAAGCTGGCATGGCGCTCCCACCGGTGCCCTCTAGGGCGCCTTCCTTCCCAGCCAATCCAAAGACCTCAGCCGTAATGGGAGGGTTAAGTCGACAATTCCACAACTGCTTACTGTATATCAGATTTACTATGACAACAGAGCTAACAGCATGCCGGTTCACACACCTCCTGACCTTAAGCGAGTCTTTGCAGCAGCTGATAATTTCACATCTTGTGTCCATCAACATCTTTCAATCCTAGTGAGACAGAAGTCGACAACCAAAGCGACAAAAATCAGCCAAGCAGCAGAGTGGACAGAAGAGAGTCACCTGCTGACAGTGGAGGCGGTGTGGAAGGCAGCACTCAGTAAAATGGAATTTTAAATTGGCGCTAACGCCCTGTCAGAATGGAACCCTGTCATTCTGCTTCACTCTTTAGCTCAAACCAGCTGTCACAGATTCATAACACTTTTCTGGATTTGCCTTGTGTGCACTTTGTTATTACATTCTGTTTCAAAATGAATGCAAAATAGGTAACAGGGATAAACAGGGATAATCATACTTCGCCTTTATTTTCAAGCCAAGCAGAAGGCAGATATGTAACAGAAAATATTCAAAGATATTCAAAGTTGGAGTTTGTCTTGTAAACCAGGATGCATTACCTCCTTCCACTGCCAAGCGTATTATTTACATGTTTCAGGCTGGGGGCATACAATCAGAAAACTTGTGCCAAGAATAACGCTGAAATCAACCCGTGCAATGCATTAACGATGGTGGGCAGGGCGGAGAATAACAGCAGCAATCAGTCTGTTCAATGCAGACATTTCAAACACATACAATAATTACAGCTGCGAGTTTGTGTGTCACTTGATTAAAAAAAGATAATTTTTCAAAAAAAGGAAATTACAAATTGTCAGGGTGAGCCTTTATGATTATGAATAGAGAAAAAATTTGGACATTCATCAGGACTGGGGGAAGGAGGGGCAGCTCTCCCAGTTTGGATAACTTAGCAGGGCTGCTTGTCAGCTGGTTTCTCTAAATCAGTCCACGTGAGCACCCTGGGCGGAACGGCTGGCCGGGTCCTCTGCCATGTGTGTTCTCCCTGAACGCACCAGATGGCCAGCCTGGGACAGGCACGGCCCTGCAAGGACATGACGGAAGCTGTGGGCGGTTCGCGCCCGTGGGGAGGGGGGAAACCAATCCGTCAATGGGCGAGTACGCTCGTCCGTGCAACCCCCCCAGACTTCCCTTTTTCTGGAATGGCAGAAGCCCATACTGAAGGTGTCTGCTGACAGTGTCCAGTTCTGCTAGAGAACGGGCTCGAGTGCCCGCATCAACGGACAGCTGGTGAACGGGCGCGGCTGGGTGGACAGGTCTGAGCTTTAAACCAGGTGACCAACAAACGCCTGCTCCCAACCTCTACTCCCGTGTGAGCCAGACAGACCAACAGAGGGGAGAGAACGAACAACGTCCCGGCCGCTGCAACTTTGGCCTTTCTTTTGCTGATTGTTGTTGCATATTTATGGATATTGCACATACTGTACCGATCAGTGATCACAATAATCTGAGAAAAACAGAGTAAAAACAAAAGCCCTTTCATTCCTCACAGACATTCTCTGTGGGAGTCCTTCTGGGTTCCGAGAACTGGAACACAGTTGTTGCGGAGATGACCGCAAAGTGGTTCTCCCAGGCTTTGCCGTTTGGCTGGTGGTGTAGGGTGGGATCATGCTCAAGAGTCCCCTGAAGGCTTTTATACAGCGATCCTTACTGACATAATTTCAGCAGAAGACACTTGTTCCCTGCAAATACTTCCCGTAGGTTCCTGCATCAGGAAATTCAGCGAAAACCAAAGACACAACCTGTTCCTGACACAAAAACAAACCTATTTATAGGATGAAAAACATCAGAGTAGAATAAGAGATTTAGAGCAATAACAAAGGGATTCATATATTCATATTATATATGCATATTTAGGCGATAACAGAACAGAAACAGGGAGAGCACCTAATGTGGATACATTTAACTGTAGATCAGGAATGGAACACGCAAAGGTATTCAAAATTTCATTTCGGTTTCCCTTTTATTGTGATTGATTATAACCTGCTAAAATGAGCATTGACACAAAATATACTACGGTCTAGCCCAGTATTTCAGGTCAGAGAGCATAAATTCAACACAACAACTGAAGTCGTATTGGAAAAACGAGCCCCACATATTTTTTCAAAAAGCAGATATAGTGTGAAACAAAAATGGGAGAGTCATGGTCATCATAAGCGCGACGCGCCGGTTGCGGCAAAAGTCACATTATGGTCCTTTTTCGAAGGTTCCTGAGGACACCCTATTCTGAGGATTTAAACTGCCAGTCTGAAGACTGTAGATTTACCTCCACACCCGCATCAGCACAACGTCACCTGCACCTGTCTCAGCCTTTCCACTGACACCCCACGGCTGTGCTTCTCCTGGTTACCGCTCTATACACACTTACAGCTAGTCACACACTCAGCACACTCATTTCAGTGTTCGTTCCATGTGATTGGACTCGTTTTGTGTGTTCCTGGCTTATACGGCCTCTTGACTGGCAGACCCCCTAAGAAAGCACAAAAAGGCACAATGGAGCTGTAAGAGGCCAACGTTTCCTTTAACTTTTCTGCTACATACCTAATCCGACAACAGTGGTGGAAATAAAACAGGACCCACAAAAACCAGCATCAGGAACCTGGTTGTGATGCCAAGGTGTCATGATGCTCTTGTCCCCGCATTCTACATCACACAGCCTGCATTTTCTTTCTAAACTACTATTATCATTACTATAACTATCATTAATCAAATTATTATTACAGTTATTTTCCTTTCTTTAATCCCCAGCAGCGTAGCGATGCCCTGCAATTAACAACACACCTGCAGAGGACAGTTGTCATGGAAAAAGCTGTCATTGATACCCTGCATTCCTCATTTTTATTCTACTGCATCAGAGCTCTGCAGCCTGAACAACCACAAACACACACCCAGAGTGGGGCAAAGATGGAGCGGACGTGCAGCTCTTGGGGGCGATCAGCATGTGAGACGGGTTAACAAATAACGGCCACCGTGGCCAAGGAGTGCGGGACCGGCTCAGGCCGTCACCACCGGCCCTGCCGGGCATCCCGACCGTGAAATTAACATACGCACAAAGACCTGTAAGACTAAGCCGATGGTAACGGGATCCTGCAGCAGTTCCAACTCCTCCCTTGCTCACTCACTCCCTCCCTCTCCCCCTCCCTCCTCCAGCTCAGCCTCCCCCCTCTCCCTTCTCCCTGCCCCAAACGAATAAACCAGCACTGCGGAAGCTGGAGACGCACCCCCGGCTGAGCAAAGCGGGAGCTGAAGAAAGCACAGCCGTTTTTTTGGTGCCGCTGAGCCTCCTGCGGCTGTGGCCCTTTCTCGTCCCCGGCTTTACTGTGAGCACTGTGCTACCAGAGGACAAGAGAGGAAGAGGAGGCTGGGAGAGCTCCTAAATTCCTCTTGCGGCACGGCTTACCTCTTTAGTACCTGGAGTGTCAGTCATCCCAGGCTCCCTTCACGCAAATGGCAGTGGAAGCACAGGGGCCTGAGGTTTATGTTTTGAAACCTTACACTTAAGTCAGGTGACACTGCTCAGGGCAGGGGTGTCTTGGGGGCGGGGGGCTTTCTGTTAATGCGCTTGTGGGCGAATGTCTTGGAAGAGACCCCCTGCGGGCCTGCAGGACGTATGCATCCTGGCAGGTCAAGCATGCTGCCACGCCCAGCGGATTACCTAAAGGAGGCAAGGCGGTTACGAGAGAGCACGCCACGTTTATTCCCAACAGGAGTGCGACCTCAAAAGCATGTTGCACGCTAAGACCACTCCATACCCTGTTTAAAAATATTAAAAATGAGAAATACTAAACAAATACACAAGAGAGAGCCCGAACGAAACAGGCTAGGGGAAAAAAGGGGAACAGACAAGAACTATGAGAGAGGAAAAAATAATGAAGGGGGGGCAGAGTGGGGGCTAATCCAGGAGATTTTCAATGCCTGTCAACTAGATTCCCACATTACTAGTGAAGCCCATTGGGTGAGATATGCAAAGTAAACGAGGGAGCTTGGGTGGGGGGGTATCATTCTGGACGGCTTCGCACGGAAATGCTCCGGGCTGTGATTTGTGCGTCGGTGGCCTCTCGGATGCTCAGACTGGAGGGAGCAGTAAGGAGTGGGGACGAGCCAGGCCTCCTGCGCTCGCTGGCTCGTCACCTTCATGCCACGCTGCTCCTCTGATGGCCCCGCCCACCGTCCTCAGGATGCTCTTGTCCTGTCCATTTAACGGCTGCCATCGGCACATTAACAAATGTGACTTTAGGAATTAATCTGCCCCTTGCTGCTAGCTTTGCTGCTGTCTGAGGGCTGCATCTCCTCGACACTGAAATGTCACTGCACCCCGCAGCCATTCTTCACAGTCTAGGGTGTATTTAAGGGTACACATATGGCTGTTTACGTCTGTGTATGCGGCAATGGAACTTTCCCATAAGGTGCTGCTTTCCCCTGAGCTGTAAGCACAGGAAATGGCCACGTGTTGGTCATAGTGCTATTAGACTCTCTGAAGTTTTACAAAGCTTCCAAGGATCAAAACTAAGAAATAAAGAAATCTTTTTATTGAAAACACTTTAAAAAAGCAGCAATAAAAAACAGGCTGACATAAACTGCTGAAATCTAAAAAAGGAATAAACACACATAAAATAACACACATGTACAGTATAACTGAAAATAACAATACCTATCGCTGTATCTATTGCCATACGATATCTCTTAATACACTATCTCTCCATACCTGGGGGTTCCTCCAGTAGTCGACTATCTAAGCCATTTTGCTGATATATTCCTATTATGCTTGATAATTCCACTTATGGAAAAGTTCCAAAAGCAGTTGATCACTGCACACTATACACACATTATAGACTGGTCTAGGTCACTCCTGGCATGTTTCTGGGTCAGAATGTAACTGATGGTAAAGCCTGTAGAATACAGAAGGCTTTCTGAGCTAAAAACAAGGATTTGTATTAAGTGGCAAATAAAATGAAACACGGTTATATTGAAAACTGCTAATACAATTACACAGTCCGTTCCCAGCTCAGCTAAGACGTTTCAGTTACGCATGACTACCTTCGCATATAACAGCAAAGGATATTTTTACAGAGGCACGGAATATAGGCTAAGGGCTCACTTTCTTCTCTGTTAGGATCCAGGGCAGTCTCATCCAGTCACTGGAGAAGTGGTCTGGTCGAGTACACTGGCTTTAATGGGCAGGTACTTTTTTTGACTCGTCAATAATCATTTACACCTTCTCTCTGTCCCCAGGTTTCAGTGAAATCATTCCAGGGCATTCCATTTGTGGCGTGAGGTCAAAGTTACTTGAGTGCCATGGACATGTTTGGGCGGGCAACACTTGGGCCTTATGCGTAATCAAATGATGTCATCGTTCATCAGTGGGTTGCTCAAACAGGCACTGTGACTCACCCACTACTCGAACAGGTTGCGCTGTTGTGTCGGTGTAGTAACAGTCGCTTGTGAACCCCATGTTGGTCAGATGTCCCCTGAGCTGCCAACCACCGACTCCTTATCAACCTATCAGGAGACTTTGCCCTCCTCAGTAACTACTCTGATTCAACGCTTTGACAACCTCCTTGTCACTCCACTGCACATATCTGATCACTACTTTGTTTAGTTCATGTTGTGTCTCCCTCCATAACCACCATCCTCTCCTCCTCCTGTTTTCTTTCGCTGCGACCTCCGTTCCCTCCCACCCACTCACTTTTCCTCCCTGATCTCTGCCTCTCTCCCCTCTCCCAACCACTTCTCCTCACTAAATGTAGATGACGCCACTGACACTCTCTGCTCGACAGCATCTAACCACCTGTCGACAGCATCTGCCCTCTCTCCTCCAGGCTTCCATGCGCAACACCCTCCAACCCCTGACATCTCCATGACCAAACTGCACCTACTTACCTGAACGTGCTACTGCAAGCCTATGCTGCTACACTCTGCTACCGAATGGCAGATCACAAAATCACTTTCTAGAACTTTCTCCGCCGTTGTCCCCCGACGATGGAATGAACTTCCACACTTCAGCTGAGTCCCTCTCTGTCTTCAAGAAGCATCTGAACACACAGCTCTTCCGCTCTCACCTGACCACCTGAAACACTACCTCCTAAAGGAATTTCTCATGTCTCAAAACTGTTTCCTACTAAACTATAAAAAAAATGTAATCTAATGTTTAACGCACTTGTTATCTCTGCCACCTAGCTTGTACCTCATCTGGCCAACCACTGAAACCTAGTTATACAGCTCTTCTAACACTGTTGACTCTTTATGGGGTTTTGCTTGTGTTGTACTCTACCTTATTTGTAAGTCGCTTTGGATAAAAGCATCTGCCAAATGAATAAATGTAAATGTATGTAAATGTACCTTAGTGTGGTTGTGGAAGCTGCCCTACCTGAGACATCACACACATGCAATGTCACATGAACGTAAGTCCAAGCACAGACTGGTTTTTGGTTATCAAATTAAGCTCACTGTAGATGGAAAAACAGTTACTATGAATAACACAAAATTATATATTGACTATAATATAATATAATATAATATAATATAATATAATATAATCGACTTATACAGCTATTTAGTCTAATTTCTGTATGTGGACAAAATTTAACTTTGAATGAAACAAACTGAATGTCAACAACAACACAGACAGGCTGGCACTACAACCATGATGTACAAATCACAAGACTTCGTCTCGGCATGATACCTTGATGTAATGTTTTTGGAAGAGGTTAATTGCACAAAGAAGACATCAATGTGACTGATGTTTCCTGTCTGCTGAAAATACTGAACAAATCACCCATACATGTGTAATGACCATGGTTAACAGATCCTAAAAGCTTGCTGTTCTGGTGTTTCCACATGAATGGGGTCTACTTTCATTGTTTAATAAGGGATCATTAATGAACTTTTTACCTTTCCTAAGAATGCCCCTGTCTCTCATTGTTGCACATGAATGCATGGCAGAATGCCAGACAGAAAAAAAATGTTTTACAATCGCACTTATGAGGTGGTTATGAAAAGTGGATTATGCAAAGTGGATTAGCACAAATAATTGAGAGGTTTGTGATTAATGTTAGCGTTGGCTATTGGAACGGTATTAGCAGAACTGTTTGGAGGGTAGCCTAATTGTTGTCTTTGAAACCAGGAGGTCTACCAGATGACAGCATTAACCAAGGGTCTCCACAATCACAGTGGAACGGATCACTTTTAAACACACACAGGACAGTGCATCAACAGCACTGGGATCAGTGCTCAAAGCAGTGACCTGTCTGACTGTGGAATTTGTCTGCACCTTGTAATTCCAAAAACTGCCACTCAGCTCCTCTCTGCTGTCCCAACATCCTGTTCCAGGATGAGCTGTACCATAGACATACAATATAACATCCTTGTGGCTGTAACTCTCACGACTGCTGCTGATTAAGGCTGGATTGGAACTCTCAGCCCTCAGCGCCGAAGCACATGACCATTTCAGAGTGTGTTATTTGCTGGAAACAAAAGTCTGATACTGCATGCCACTGGATGCAACATTTTATCAGGTAAAAACCATATGATGCACCAATACTAGAAAGACTCTTCTTGTTCATCACAGAATTGTTACCATTGTAGCGGAGGATGTAGAGTACAGGAACATAGTATCTGTGGAAATTATGGAGGCTTTTCAACTGTTGGACCTGACGCCCGATACACCATTGAAGGTAGCTAACAACTGCATCAACGCAAAAGTACCAAACATTACCCTCTGATTGTCAGCAGTTACTTGAAAGTAAACGAGAGGAAGTTCTCCCTGAATATCTTCACATCTGACCCAATGATAGTCACGTGATTTTTTGAGACAATGGTTGCGATACACACTTGAAATAACCAGCCAAACATGGGAGCATGTGTACTAGGAAATATGTACTAAACTTATGTTTACTTAACAGCAGCATAATGTGGTGGTAGGAACAGGGCTTGTAACCCAGAGCTGGCCCAAGGACACTTGTACCCTTGGGTTAAGGAATTAACCTGACTGTCTCAGTAAAGATCAAGTTGTATAAATGGGATTGTGACATGTCATAAACTAATTTGCTCTGGGTAAGAGTGTTTGTTAAGCAAATGCAATCGTTTCCCCAAATGTTTCGGCTAAGCCTACACAGCACGGCACAGCTCACAATGGTCGGGCTATTTAATGGATAGCCATTCCAATAGACGTGGATCATTTAACAGGTAAATCATAACTTTGTTGACGCTACATGTGATTTAACAGCGGATTCAAATGTAAAAGTGGCTACAATTTTGTTAATACGCTGCACTTTTTCAGCGTATTGACCTTATAACTTCATTCTCAGGTTTTGTTTAAAGTTAGCAGGGATACTACAAACTCTTCTGATGGGTACATTTACAGACTCATTTATTTGGTGACAAATGACGTCGTTTTAACGCATCAGAGAAACATGTCTCGTTATTTAGGATCTCACAGGCGATCCCTCCCAGTCAGAAAATAAAAACACGCTTTCATTACCGCCACGCAATCTCCATTGTGCCCCCATGTTTTGTACTTAAATTCGATTGAAAAGGCAACGAAAACTGTTCGCCCTCTAATGCGCGGCTGTAGGGCACAACTGCGTTTCTTTTACGCACACCGCCCGCAACATATTCTAACCGATGCCATCCGATCAGGGCCAGCTCATTACCCACCGACTCGAAACGATTGTGTGTACGCAGGTACTTAGTTTCATGTTCATCTATACGTGTCCCTGTCACCTATGCTGCCGTAACAGCTCTTGGAGCGAACTGCCAAAATGAAGAACAATGGTGGTGACGTAGACTTGTAGCGCGAAACGCACCGCAGATGTATGACTGAGACCATCGCCAGACAGAAGAGATCGTTTCATTCCATTCGGCAGACTAATATTAAACAGCTGACTAGGTATCATAAGTGCATTATTCACGTTAGCTAACTTGCATTATAGTAAAACAGTTCGTCTGAACATCCGAGGGGAAACTGAATGTGACGTGACAATGCAGATTTACAGACACCTGCTCACACAGATATGTAGATTATTTAAATCAATGGCAATTCATTTAACCCAATCTGCGCATTTGCCAGCATTTACCAACTCTCAAAACAAACGAAATACCTTGAATGCAACTGTTGTATCTACGTCAGCTACGCTTCAACCCCAAGCTGCAATTTGATGGCGGGACTGTCGCATAGGCGTCATGGATCATTAGTTACTACGTTAGTGAGCTTCTATTCCAACAGATTTGCTTGTACTACATTTGCAGCCAAACGTCTACAATGGTGTACCTTGGCTAAAACAGTCAAATATCTTTATTCCATTAGAAAACAACTGACAAGCTGCGGTTCTCTCTACCTTTAGTTTGCTAGTCTAGTCATCTCTCTTCCTGTAGGGTGACACCGGGAAACCGAGTAGAAGAACTTGCTGGGGATGCTTAGCTTACTAGCTAGTAGCCAAATGATTTTCACGCAGAAACGAACCCGGGTTAGTCATAGCCATCTTCGTTAACACAGATCATGGGTTTCACACCCATTTCTCATACTATATGTAGCTAACTTGCTAGCAATCATTCCTAGTCTACCTAGCCACGATTCACACGTGGTAGCATGACAAAATACCTGAGACGGAACGCTAGCTGGCTAATACCTGTACATAACTAACACCAAACCACCCAGGTTTCCATACACACGCTTTACATTAGCAGTAAGGTAACATCCCAACCAGCTACAATCAAGTTCAGTGGATTTAATTTAGCGAGGTATCTTGCTGCGTGTTTCACTAAACACCGATGTCTAGCCAGCTATACGGCAAGCACATCCTTTACAAAGGAAATCAAAACAATGTCTGGCTAACTAAATAGGTTGCTACCTAGCCAGTTAGCAAGCTTCATAGGTAATGTTAGCCAAAAGCGATGTAAAACCCAAACACGCGGTTAGCAAACTGCTATCTAGCTAACTAGATAACGAACGTTGGCGATTCCCAGGAAATGAGCTTAGCGATGTAGCTATGCTAACAAGATCAAGCTTTTTGTCAAATACTTTAAACTCCGAACACTTTATTTCAGAACAAATTGAATTCTTGGAAGCATCTTTCGACTTGTTGTGTTTAAGCTGTCCGGTTCCGTGTTGTGGGAGTGGATGAAAACAAATCGGGTTTTTTTATATAGTTACCTCACTCGAGTGCCGTGTGCATCTCCTCTTCGCTCGGTACCAAAAAAATTCAATCCGTACAGCCAGCCACGCACAAAAGGCCAACGGGTATGCGGAAGGGTATTCACGAAAGCGTGTTGCGTACTTGCCGTACACGTCCTGTGTTTTCCCCAGTTGCGTTCACGGAGGAGAGTAAATCAAAATTGCGGAATAGACGCATGATGAAATGTGACGTCTTTTTGATTCGTACTTTTTTCAGACGGCACTCTTCGGTTCTGCCTCTTCAATATTCACTGTGCTTTAGCCTTAAATAGTTGCAACATAAGATTTTAATACACAGATTTATACATGTATAAATAAATGAGTAAAATAATTTTAAAAAGACACACACTTTGCCATCGGCAATTGTCAGCAATTAGCATTGTGCTATAAATCAAATCAAAACGTTTGATGATCATAAATGATTAAAGAAATGGACAAATGTTCAAAATATTGTGTTTTATTTTGACTACACAATAAACAACCTCAATAATATATAATATAACTCATGCTGGTCAACGAGGTCGGGGCTTACATAGCCAACTAACCACGTATCTCTAAGTGAAGACACGTGGTTAGTTGGCCGTGAAAGAAACTTTTTCTCACGCCAAAAAAGTTATGTACATCAGACCGTGTTTTTTTTCTAAGACTTTTCACCTCCCTAACTAGCCGCGTGATGTGCTGGTGTTATCCGGTGGTCTAGTGGTCTGTGCGCGTGAACTGCGCTGTCAGGTGGAAATCATAATGTCCGTCACATTGTTCATTGTGCAACAAACCACACTGGAATGTTAAGTCAAGTACGGGTGTACCGCTGTAGGCCATTATTATTATTATTATTATTATTATTATTATTATTCGGTTTAAGCCTTGACAATGACAATATACGTTGCGTAGGAGTATTTTACACAGGATTGAACGCATTGCGATGCGTGCAGTCACTGTGAACATCAATACTACTGAGCTGGATGTCTGTATGAATAGCAATGTCTGTATGAAGTTTATTGTAAGAAACGTCCTGTGATGGCAGTGCAATAATTTTAAACATGATCTTTATAAACTGTATTACATTCATGCACAGTGTTGAAAGAGCACGCTCTGTCCAAGAAAATATTGTGCTGGATCCAGTCAACAAGGTGGACTTGGTCTTCTGGTTGCAGCTGGGGGACAGAGGGTAATTTTTAACTGCACCTTTTCTCACTTGAAACCAATAGCTCTTCAGTCTGTGGAAAAAAATGTGTGCGTTTATCTCTGTGTATCTGCCTGAGTGTGCTGGTGTGTGTGTGGCTGTTTGTGTGTGTGCTTGTGTGTTTCTCTGTGTCTGTCTCTGTCTATATGTTTATGTGTGTCTCTGTCCCTCTGTATATCTGTTTGTGAACATATATGTGTGTGTCTGTGACTGTATACAGTATGTGTGTTTCTGTGTGCATGGTTTGTGTGTGCATGCACACACATGCGCATGTGTGTTTGTGTGCAAAGAGGCTGTGATGCACACACCTGCTGTGCTGTCAGATCGCAGTGGTGCTGAGAAACGGCGGCTGTCTGCTGACCTTGGTGGGAAAATAAATAAATAAGTAAGTGCTTCTTATCGAGAAATGTGTCAACAAGCCTTTTTTCACTTGTCACTTACCTCCAGGGACTTTAAACTACCAAGGTCTTTCATTTTCTCTCATTATCAAATTATTACCTCCAGCTCCACTTGAGGGAGCAGAGGTTATGTGATCAACTGTGTCTGTCTGTTTGTTTGTCTGTCTGTCTAAGGGCAGGATAACTCTAAACACAGTGGGCGTATATTATGGAACATGGTGTACCAACTGACTTTGGGACAAGAAAGAAATAACTGAATTTGCAGCCTGCTATAAAATAACGGCTAACCATGGCAGACGTATGCTGTCTACTGATAGGCTTTCCAATTATTTTGGTTATATCTTTTTATTTACTCATCTCAATGTAGTCTGTGAATTCTTGTCAATTGTCACAATTTAAGGTTTTGTGATATGAGAAAGAAGGAAAGCTGAAGTGGACTCTGATCAGAAATCAGTATTATACCTCATATATACTATATACTGGCATGTAGCAGACGGTCTTATCCAGAGCGACTTACATCAATTACAGGTTTTTTTTTTCCTTTACAATGTTATCCATTTATACAGCTGGATATTTACCGTGGTAATTGTGTGTTAAGTACCTTGCCCAAGGGAACAGCAGCAGATGTATATAGTACAGAGACCCTGCTGCTCTTTAGTTGATCCTGTGTCTGTTGCTTTTCTCCACTTCAGCTCTTAATAACTGGTAAAACTGTTGCAGCTTACTTTCAAATCAACTTTCATTGAGCAACATGCTTTGATGTGTTTTTCAAGTTTTGACTGGATATTTGTTCAGAAGGAGTCCTTTTCAGATTAAAATCATCCAATAACAAAATTGGAGTGGCCTGTTTTCACATCAGCTATTCAAAATCAGGGGCCTTATCATTGCCATCTGGTGTGACTCACTATTGATAATCAGACTTCACAATGGATACTCATTCTGCCTTTGTTGGTTATGAATACAATATGAATGTAAAATAGTGCAGCACCTGTTTGGAATAAAAATGTATTGCAGTGTTTTCAAGAATTTCCTGTAAGATGAATATTCATATTCTTTTCTTTATGCTTTTTCTTCACACACACACACACTCACACGCATGCACACACGCGTACACACACACACGCACACACACACACAAATAAAATGACAGTGAAGGAATTACAATTTACTATATCAAATAAATGTGTAAAACATGTCTGAGGTTTTTCTATTTTAGAGCATTGATTAAGAGAGTACAGACAGAGCTCTTCCAAAGTAAGAAATGGATTATATCTTTATATATTTTCCAATTACTCAATTATGTGAAATAATATTTTCAGAATGTTTAACTTTACTTTTTGCTTTCCGCATACTTGTACTTTAATGAACAGTTTAAGAAGATTTAATATACAACATTTAAGCTCCCATCCTTCTCAAGTGTGTAACTTGAGAAGACATGATTCTTCAAAGTACCGGAATGTACAGTATTCTGAGGTTTTTTATGGAGCACCAATATGATAAGTCAGTGATGACAATAGGATAAATGGGGCTTTGTCCATTTTTAAAACTTTTTGTGTATAGGAATGGATGTATGTTATGCAGTTGTTCATGGTCTTGGTGTTACAAAGAATGTGATGTTGGTTTTAATATGAACCATGCCATTAAATTTAATATTTCAAGGGCTCATTTTCTTTATGTGAAATGAATGTCACTGCTCTGCTTTGGAAAACTTTGTTCAGCTACTTAAGATTACCTCATCCTTTAAAATGTCACTTTGAGTCTTGCTGGTTTGTGTAATGCATTCTCTTGCACCTTGTGTTTACTGACAAACAAATAACTCAAATGCCATTTCCCAGAAGGGACCAAGGCCTTTTCTCTTAATCCAAGGACTTAGAAATTCATTAACTTTAACAGGGGCACCTAAAATCGGTTTTATCTGAAAGAAAACATGATGAGACAGTTGCTTGCAAAAGAGGTGGGTTTAAAAACAATGCTTTTCTTTGGATGGTAAAGCTGTATGGTGCAGGCACTCCCAATTGGATTGTCATAGCTGTCCATCCTTGTATTTACATGGACCTAAAGGTTAAAACATTTTTGACCCCACTCCACACACCTGCCTTGCCTCAACGCGGCTGTGGTTTAATTACTCCAAGAACCTCAAGTCTCTGTGTTTGTTTGACAAAACCAGTATGGTTCCAAACTTGTTAAATGCACCTCCAAGCACTGTGCTTTTGCTCCTCCAGTCTTCTTCAGGACCAAATGTGGCTAAATGATTTTCTAAACTGAATCTGTGCTATCAACCGTAACAGTGTCAACACAGGTCCCCCAAGAGAGACGTGCAAGTGAGCCTTACCAGTGGGTGTGTATGGGCTCTTGTTCTCAGCACAAACTGGCGATGGTCCACATGGAGAGGAATTATGAGGAACCTGAGTTTGTAACACAATAGATAAAGTCCCCTTTAAAACATGAAACAAGCACAGGTATCAGATCCACTTCACCTTGATTAATCTCACCAAGAGGAAGGGTAAGGAGGAAAAACAGTGCCTTGTGACAAGGGAACTCAAACCGAATCCGAATGAACAACAGAAAGGAATCTGATACTGTGGCTTCAGACATCCAAACCATGGACCATCATCACTTAACAACCTATTCTGGGAGATGTGTTGCCATTTTTTCTCTCAGAAATATGCCCAGAAAGATGATTGGTTACATTGAGTCAATGACACTACTGAAAAAAAAGATTTAATTGAATCACGCTTCCTAAGACCCTATAATGAATATATTATTCGACAAATTAAATCCAAACATAGCCGAACCTGCTAATCAGATATTACACTCCCACAATCCAATGTTCCCCTGACAAGTAAAACAAGGACTAATTGCTCCTCATTTGTCACTTGCGGTTGGTGGGTCGGTCATCCATGCTTTGATTTCAGTGATCACCGGAGATATGAATCAGGCACACAAAAGCTCTGAATGCAATCAACAATTCTAATGAACGCAATCAGGTCCACTAGCTACCACAGCAATCAGTGCACACAAAGAACGTTTCCATATTTACATAATCCGCTATGTTGAGCACCAAAAATTCAGCGTGATCAAATGAGCTCTTGAC
This sequence comes from Megalops cyprinoides, assembly GCF_013368585.1. Classification (NCBI taxonomy): domain Eukaryota; kingdom Metazoa; phylum Chordata; class Actinopteri; order Elopiformes; family Megalopidae; genus Megalops; species Megalops cyprinoides. The sequence goes on from NC_050593.1 coordinate 5,578,469, forward strand.
GGAAAAACAATACTGATGTAGTTTGTCAATGTTCTGTTTACCTTCTTTTCCAATAATTTTGCTGCCTGTCAGCAGTGTCCAAGCATTCACACCTACAGGAGTGCCAGGCCTAGTAATTCATTCAACTACACCATAACCCAAAAGGCCTGTCTTGTATTACCACTCACTCAAGATGGCTCACACTTCTGTTTTTGCAGGTCATGAGTCATTTGAACACCTTCAATTCACCTAATTCTTGCATCTTTTGGTAGTATTTTGCATTCAGGATGGATTGATTACACATTAGTATACACCTTGTAGGACATTCTCCACATTTATTGCTATGTCTGTCCTAAGGGCTTAAATCACTCCATCCTTACAAATGGCTTTAGGGCTGACACCAAAAACAAGTTTATTAATGCTTAATGGCTCTAACTGGTGTTCAATCAGCATTCATAACTAATTTAAAAAGCCCCTACCGTCTAATGTCTGCATTAGAACAGGCATCACAAAGCAATGAACTGATGTTAACAGCAGACAGTGCAAAACAAAGAATGGGTGACATTAATTTTTTTTTTATTAATAGTTAATTGACAAGACATAAAATCTTACCAATAAACTAATTCCCACAGTTGATTCATGTTTTTTTTCCTTCTTAAACTGTATTGGCCTCTTTTAAACCTGAATAATATATTGCTTGCATATTGAATACTTTGTATTTTGTATTGACTGATTTAGTCAGTTGTTTATTTTAGAAAACAGCACTGTAAGTACCAAACAAAGTTGGTCTGCTATTCATTGCTTCAATGCAAAATGAAGGCCTTTGAAATGAGATATGATAATCACAAATAATAACAGCCCTGCATCCCCACATCCCAAATGTTGCAATCAACAGGAAACTTGGATAGGGCATAATTTTCAATCAATGCACTGCATTTCTGATTGGCTCTGATTGGCTCAGAAGTATAAGAGAGGGGTGGGTCAATCAGCACATAACACTGCAGTGTTTTTTGAATAAATAAATAAATACACCCACCACTGAAATTAATTACCAAAGACACTGCTTTGAATGGGTTTTCTCTGACACTTCTGCATTTCAAGTTAAAAAGAAAGTAGCAGGTGGTGATCTAAATCTTTTTGTTTCCCTTTGTCAGAGACTTGCTTGCTGCGTGTTTCACACAAACTGGCTGCACTTCAGTTCACACATGTTCAGCATGAACGTGGTCAGCATGAGCATGGTTGTGAAACATGGTTATGGTTTCCTCTAGTGGAAAAAGACACAATGAGGCAAGAAAAAATTGAAGAAGCAATTCTCAGGTGCTTACCATTAGCAGAATGTAATAAGAAACCCATCATAGCACATCATTTTACTGTTATCTAACTGGAATGGCCAAAATGGAAATGAAAAAGAACAGATACATATTGCTTTATGGCATTTAATCATATTTATAATCATGTTACATATGTGACTGCCTCTTTACAATTTATTCCAATGTAACAGTCATTATGCATTTTATTCTGTATTTTATTTAATGTAATTGTGAACTGAAAGCCATCCTTGGTTAAAGGCACCTTCTGATTTAGATTTCTGTAGGCTTCATTTTCATTTATTTCATGCCCCTTCATTTATTTGATTATTCATATTATATGATTGAATTTGTATGTGTGTAGGCAATGGTGTAGATAATTTTGCTTAATGAATTGTCCATATTGTCTTGTCTTTTATGGACACGCACACATACACAGTGTCTCTCTATCTCTTACATGCACACATCCATACCCTTTCTCTCTCCCTCTTTCTCTCTCTTTCTCTCTCTCACACACACACACACACTCACATACAGACACACACAAGCGCACAAGCACTATGGACACACATATGTCTCTGTGAGCCTCACTCTCTCAGTTTATCACGGGCGACTGAAGAGGCAATGTCTGGCAATCAGACACGCAAGAGTGTCCTTGTGGCACCTTCAATACCGTGTCCTTAAAAGGAGGTGATTTTGTGTCTCTTGAGGATTTCGAGACTCCTTCATGACACCAAGCTGAACAGAAACACACAGCCAAGTAGCGCATGCCCCCCTCTCTAGCACCTATGAGTTCCACTGAATAAGTCCCATTCACACGCAATCATTGCTTTGCAACTATGAGCAAAACCTAAACTCATATTCTGAAGTGGACTTGACATCTGACCCCTCTTGGCACCACACTCAAACGCCTTCAAAAGCTGGCTGATACAGCTGAGTAACTACTCACTTAGGTGATTAAAACTCCCTCTTTATATTAATAAGTGTAGCGAAGGGCAAGAGCAGTCACCCCACCTGGCCTCAAACCCGGGTCTACAGGATACCAACCATGTGACTTTGACCGTGACGCCAAGGAGCCAGGCTCGTTGGTATGGCAGTCAGACCGCATACTCGACCTTAGTGACGGCACTCCGTCACACTGCCCTCCCCTACGGGAAGCGCGCCCATACACTTCACACACCAAGGCATCCCTCACACATTCCCCTGCCATACTTCTCCCATCCCAGGGTGCCCCACTCACCAGTGCTTCACCCATCTCTGGGGTCCCTCACACCAGGGTCAACCTAACCTGGGGGTCCCTCATACGGCTCACACACTGGGCACGCCTCCGATGGCCTCGCGGCAAACCATGCCACTTCTGACACCATTTGTAACAAAGGGTGAGAGCAGTCACCCCCCCCCCCAGCCTCAAACCTGGGTCTACGGGGTACTAACCATGCGACTTTGACCGCGACGCCAAAGAGCCAGGCTCGTTGGTATGGCAGTCAGAGCGCATACTCAACCGAAGTGACGGCACTCTGTCACAATAAGTTTTGATATTTTCACATATTATTGCTTGAAAATGCTATTTAATGCTAGTTATTATTACCTTGCTTAATATCACCACCATAACGTAATAATAATACCACCATAACGCTACCTTTGTTTTCAAAACCACCTGTCACTCACCCATAATTTAAATGTTATATAGACTCTGTTAATATCTTATGGAAACCTGTTTATTGTCCTCCTCTGAGTATTCAGTTGTTTTTCTTAAGATGTCCAGTCTTGAAACAATTGATTTAACTAATAATACTGTACTTACCTGTAAAAATCAACATGAGGAGCCAACTGAAGTCTGCAAGGCAATCTAATGATGTAAAACTCCAGGGATACCATTAGCTAAACCGACACACTAGTTAGGGAGATGTCATTACTGCCGGCAATAATGACATCTCCCTAACTAGTGTGTATGTTTTATATGCACATCCAAGAACCCCAAAGCAGGCAACAATGTACACTTTACTAGAATGAGGTCAAACTTCAGCTAATGTTGACATTTGAATTTCAGGCCTGCCAAGATGTTTCAGATTAGATGAGCTGTCTAAACTGCTGTTGTTAAACTTATTAGCTTACTCATTGTTCTTCAGTGGTTAAAAAACCTCAAACATTCCCCTCTGTCCCTTAGAGGCAACCAAAGAAAAGGCTTTGTAGCAAATCTACTTTGTCAGTTGTGATAGACAATAAAGTGTAATTTGGAAGATGGTAGAAAGTTTAGCAAAAACATCCACTAAAAGCACCAGATGTCAACCATGGCAGTCCATTAGTGCACTGTGACATGGCTTTTAATTCACATAAATGGCAGGCAAAAGCCTGCAGAATTAAAATTTGGGTGGGTGCCATAAGAACCCGTTTAAACATACCAAACTCTATCTCACCCTTTTTACAGTGAAGCATTCTCAAAAGGGAAAACTGGGCTGGGTGCATAGGTGTGACACTCAAACCACACTCAAGAGGGAGATTCAAGCTGAGGAACAATCAAAGTGTTCGCAACACAATGTAATGCAACCTGTCCCCCAAACCTGGAGTTTGGCTTCTTTTCTCCCGATGACACTGAGATCAGCAAGAAAAGCCTAATTGTCTACTCTCTATGTAATTCCACCTATTGCCACTAGTGAGCTGGAAGGAAGGATAAACATTAGCAGTGTTACATTGCATTAGATTTGCTTAGCAGATGCTCTTATGCAGAGCAACTTACGTCATTTACAATTTTATTATTAACTAGATAGTGGCTGAATTTATCAATGTATAACTCAACGCTGCAAGAACTAATAACACATTCATAACGTAAACAACATTATTTATCCAGGCACTGAAGATCTACAAGAATATGTATATATATAAGCTTTGATCATTTCACATTGGTTAATTTCACAATTGGGTTTTGTATGATTATTGCTGAGCAATTATACTATTGCTATATATGTATATCAGCGATAATGATAATGAAGTTGAAAACAAGATATTGATCATGATTACACTTGAAACCGGGCCAGAAGCTGCATAGTCATGCTGATTGCTTTTACTTGTCAGACCATTAGCCACTTGTAAACTACCTTGCAGTATATAGATTTCAGATTTTGCTCAGGCCTTCCAAAGTGGGTTTTGGTGCCTGTTTCCGAGGCCCATCACACCCACTTGTTGATTGCTGGGTTTAGCAAGATTCTGCAGGGAGAATTTTCAGGACCACTGGCACTGAGACAGCACTCACTGTCAGCACAATCAATAAATCAATCAATCAATTAACAAATCAGTCAAGTTTTATTTTTACAATAAAGAAAGTGCTGTACATAGTACATTTTCTATCAAAAAACAGAAAACCCAGGCTAATCTGGGGAAAAAAACAGGAAGAATATTCCCTGACCTTGGAAAAAGACAGTCAAAATGCATCTGGAAAAAAATAATAGGAAAGATAACATTGGTCTAACTCAAGGCATCACTTCATCTCAACACTTCATCAGAATAGTTCTGTAGCCAGTGTGGTGGACAGGGGATGGAATTATTGGCCTCAGGCAGGTTAAGAGTGGGGACCCTACTTCTGAGAATGGATGGTGCAGCAATGGTCCAGGCATCATATTCATGGTGGCCAGTTAACATGTAGAAGCACTTTTTCCTCAGATGAGTGGAAAGACCGAGATAGGAAGATAGAAACGGCGAAAGACATAAAGGTAGAGAAAGTAGTGGTTAAAATGGGATGACCAGTGAATTTGGGTGCAGTAAGTTATAAGGCAGTATGACATTATGTTGCCTCAGCAGACAAAAACTATGGCATCATGCAAAGGGGCGGTGAGCAGAAAGGTTGGGACCCATGGCCATGAAGATGATTTGAAACAGTCCCGCCCTATTTAGAGCAGGGACCAAATACGTACAGATCAGCTGGAAATGAGGAGACAGCAAAGACAGTTCATAGCACCTATACTTTTCTATAGTCATGGGCCACCCCCTCCTCTGTACCTAAACAACTACAAGGCTCACTGTAAAGGAAAGTTTTTGGTGTAGTAGAAATTGAGATTCTGCTTTGTACACTTCAGGTTCACTGACCTCACATGCTTGTTTCTGTGTATGGATCAGCAGTTGTTTTACAGCAGAGGCTTCCAGTACTGGTCTTAGACAGCTGCAATCCAGCAGGTTGTTCAGCTCTCTTTCAGTGTGTCTTCAAGAGAGAAGGACTGGCTTAACTGGCTCAATTAAGGCAGCAATTGGTCACTTCAAGCCCTTAAAATTGCATGGCTGGCAAAGAAACCAGCTGGATTGTGGACTTCTGCTGAACAGTCATCATTTTTACAGAACCTTCAAGGGCTACTTAGCATTTAAATGTCTTTATTGAGGGAAATACTGTGAATAATTTAAGCCATAACTGCAGGCTTAAATATCATACCCAGGTGACATTTTCAGTACATGCAATAACAAATTCAAAAACAGGTAGCAAACAATATAGAATAACCTTTAAAATGAAGTATTTGACATAAGCATGTATGAGTGTGCATTATATATTTGTAACATAGCTACATTTTCATGAGGACTGTACAGTTTTCTGTCCTTAATGGATATGCTTTCTTGTTGGCTTGGTTATTCCACAAGAGCAACAACAGCAGTGATACCTCTGTGTTACTGATAATTCATTACTCTAATCAGTACATGTGTGGATTGAAGGGCTGCACTTTAACAGACAGCAGTGTGGCATAGTGGCATGGAGCTGAGCTCATAATGCTAAGGTTGGTGGTTTATTTCAATGGTAGGCCACTTCTGTTGTATGGCACTTAGCAAAGGTTGCCTCAGTAAATATCCAGCCATATAAATGGAGGATGTAAAAATTGTCACCTTGGATAAGAATGTCTGCTAAGCAACTGCTATGTACATAATTATTTTAAAACCATAATGATTATCTCTCTGCAGTCTTAAACATTATTGGCTGTTCTGCTGCAGTAAACATTGCATAAAAAGCGCAAACATGTCATGCCATGTCTCCTATTAAAATATAATTGCTTTAATGAATCTCTGGGTTTAACATGTCAATGATGACAAGGGTTATCCCAGCCCACGATCTGATGATTTCAATTATTTTAAATAAGGGAGACTGTGTGGTTCAGCACTCGTGATAGCGCTTACATAGAATCCCCCCCCCCCCCCCCCACCATCAGCAAAGGCTGTGTTTCCATGACAATAACCACACATGGTTTGTGAATGCACATGGTGACCCTGCCCCTGTGAGTGGGATTTAAGAACTCAATGACTTAAATGCAAACTACACCCTTTCCCACCAAGCTTCTGTTGAGAGTTTACTCTTATGCCACTCATGGGAATGTGACCAGATTGGCAGGAGTAAGGAATGACTGATGACTAGCAATGCCCTTTATCAGTGCTGGTCATTTGAAACAGTACCCTCTATACGTCTCACCACTTTGGCCCAGTATGCCAGGGGAAATCCTATTTCATAATACCTCCTTAATACAAGGGGGTAACTACATTGGTGAAATCCTATTTCATAATACCTCCTTAATGCAAGGGGATAACTACATTGCTTATGCCGTGCTCATCAAATGAACAAATATAACGATCCACCACTAAAAATATTAACATATGGAAACAGACGGACATGTATGTTGTTTTGGTTTCATTTCAGGCCTGTCCATACCTTTCTTTCAGTGGTACAGCCATAGATATTCTGTACATTGACCAGATACTCAGCTCATGTGCCTTATATAGAGGATTCCATTCTGCTTCCATTACTGAAGTCAGAAGTTTTCTGATTTTCTGGCTTGTTATGAATATCCTTAAATAAGTTTGATCTTGGCTAGCATAGCAAAGCAGACAGCACCAGATGCCCCTGTCATCAACCAGGACCTCCCAGACAAGGAAGTTCAGGGGACTTAAACTGTTATTTCAGAATAAAAGGAACAGTGAGGCTCTCAAACCTGATTAGGCAGCACAACCTGATTTGCCAGCTGGGTTGTGCCTTTGCCACAGTTCTGTTGGTGAAAAATGCTCTCATGTCACACCTCTCCCCATCCGTCTACACTGGCTACCCATTACAGCTTGGATACAATTCAAAACTATGGGTCTAATCCACTAAGCTTTAAGAAAAACTACACCCCCATACTTACAATCTCTCTTCTGACCCTAGTCTCCTGCCAGACCATGTTGCTCCACTAGCTCTGGATGGCATCGCAGCGGCATAAACTCAGTTGTGAATGTGTTGTGATGATACATACCTGTGGCATTTAAGGTTGTAGCATTTAGGCTTAAGGTCTAATCGGAGATGTAGGTATAATGCTTAATCCCATTGCAGCATTATTTCCCGCAATGGCACCACATTTCACACTGGCACTAATGTCTTAGTATCTGTGCAGCTGATTGTCTAACACTACTGAATGCACTTTTGTGTGGCAGGCTGGATACAAATGTCTCCTCATGGTTTTTTGCTTGTGTTGTACTCTACATCACTTGTAAGTCTCTTTGGATACAAGCATCTGCTAAATGATTGTAAATGTAAATGCGAATGTAAATGTAAATGTAAGAGTGTCTTGCAAATGACTAAATGTAAATGTGAATGCAGCCCCATCCAAGTTTTTGCTTGTCAGCATTACGTAACCAAGCTTTGAATATGCAACCATGAATATTGGACCCTGAAGGTCAGTTCCAAACATTTTAGGTCACCAAAGATTGTAACTGTAATTAAAAGAGGCTGAGGTCAGTGTGCAAATTACCCGAAAAAACATGCCTTTTTAATCTGTACATGGTAATGAATCTGTTGATGTGAATGTAACTTAACAGCTGTCAATCGCCATCTGCTATTTTTTTCCCCTGACAACAACAGTGTGACTCTATGAAGACTTCTTCATCTCTGCTGTTGACGAGCCCTGCCATATTATGTATCATCAACCAGAGAAGAAAATTCACAGCTGATAACAAAAATATTAGGAGATTAGAAGTTTACCACAAACTTTGCCCTAGCCTCTGTCTCTCCCTTTGTTGCTTAAAGGTGATGCTAAAACCAGCACAATGTGCTGTCTTGCCTGTGTAAAAGCACCAGACAGCTTTCAGAAAGCCAGTGATGCAATGTGCCTTTTAGAAAGCATGTACACAGACATGCTCCACTGTTGCATGCAGGGCTGCTTTGTAGCTTCTCGAACTGTACAGCAGAACTCAGCAGCAGAATTGCTTCAATTGCTTCAAACTGCCCCTGCAGTGCCCTTCACTGGGTTAGGCACACGGCCGCAAGCCTGCCCAATGTGCAGGGACCCTGCAATTACAAGAGACAACTGGGGGACAAGACAGGAGGCCTTGGCCTGTGTGTGTGTGTGTGTGTGTGTGTGTGTTATCACACACTACTTGGCAATAAGATTCACCTTCCCTGTCTGCCACGCTACAAGAACAGGACTGTGTGAAAGGCAGGGCAGAGCATAAACAAAGGGTACTAGAACACCCCTACAGAATTAAGGTGGTTCTACCTGTCAACTGGGTCATACTAGGAAAGGACAAACAAACAGTTAATTGGCTGTTCCATAACAGGAGTACTGTACAACCGAAATTGAGTGATTGAACCAACTATCTCCCCAACTAAAAATGCTAATTGGAATATTTATATTTTTTCATTCTGAAAGCAATAAATCTTTATTAATCTAAAAGAACACAAAAATTTGATTAAGACGCAGGCCTCCTCATGCCAGCTTAATTAAGGCCTAATTGGAAAGAAAGTATACAATGTTTCTTAGAGCGCAGGCAGGCTATTAATAAACACTTAATGGAAGGATGAGTAAGTACTGCTTGAGAAATCAAATGAGATGGATACACAACCAGAACCTTCAGACAGCAAACTGTGTATGTGTATTCAGGAAAAGTTTGAGATAATTTATTTTAATTTTTCTTATTTAGTAAGCATGGTTAATTAAACCTACAGCCTGGCTTATATTTCAATTTATCAAAATAAAAACACTTTCTCAAAAACTCATGTAAAAGCACTTAATTCTGAAATGCAGAGTACATTTATGCATTCTTCTCTAAAAGGCTCCGTGAGCATACTTACGTGTAAGTTAGTGAGAGACAAGAATGGAGGCATGTTGATGATTTATTTGGAGGGTTATTTTTACGCATATCCGAGACTCTACAACTATTTGGCCAATACGTTGGTCAAAAAAACCTTAACCTGTGAAAAAAAGACTCAAATAAAACATATATACTGTGTGAGGGGTTCAGGGGTTGACCTCTTTGCAAGTTCCAAAAGATGAGAGACCTGGGTGAGAGACCAGGTTCCAAAGAAACTTAAAACATTTATACAAAGGATTTTCACCATCCAGATAATTGCAAAAAAAAAAAAAAGTGGTCTGGGGGTGAGGGATGGTAAACTAAGCTGGACAGAGACGTAGGGCTTTGAGGTACAGCCGGCATTAGGACTCCTCCAGTGGCTCCTTGAGAGAGAGACCTGGTTCACAGTCCAGGGCAGTTGTACTCATCATAAGTGGGGTCTGTGAGAGGAAAAAGCAGAGCAGAGCTGTTAGCGGCCCTGCAGTCAGCCCAAGACTAAACCCTGAAGAAGAGGCTGAGCTTCTCTTTATGCAGCTGCTAATCACAGACGCTCAACCTCAGGTGTGTTGGTCTTCGGCCAATCACTGGAAGCTGTTGGTGGTTCTGATCTTCTGCCTCCGAGGGTGTAATGGGGGTCAGCACGCAGGTCCTGCCCCTGTTTTACCCCGTGTCCACTCACAACCAAAACTGAAAGAAGAGGAAGATCTAGAATAAGTGTTAGGTTCTGCAGTAGTAATAAGGCAGGAAGTGAAAATAATTGTGCAAAACTTGCTACTATGATTTGCTAACAGCTGCTTGCCCCTGATTTAACATTGCTGTTCTAGATATCCATACACAAATCCTTCCACGGTGCTGCATTTAATCAGTTATGATTGTGATAGTCACTTAAGCACCCAAAAGGCTATGAAAACTCAGCAGGGGAAGATTCCATCACATAAGTTTGACCAACAAACTTTCCAACCCAGTTATTTATTTATCTTTATTTATTTATCTTTTAGTGCTGTTCGGATAACAGAAAGTTATTGTAAGCTGATTTGTCACAACATAAAATGTTTTACTTGCTTCCTTTTTTAACATAAAAGAACAAATGATGTGTTTGAAGGGATCGTGACAAGGCTTTCTCAGAAACAGAAGCACTGCAGGTGCTGAAGTATACCTTTGTAGGTGTCAGACTGAAGGAAAAAGATTTTATTGGGCTTTTTGCTGAACGTTTCCCAGTGAGACAGAAGTGGTACTTGGCATTTTCTGGTGCTGAGGGCCACAGAATGATCCCTGCTAATGCAATCTGAGTCTGCCCATCTCTACCATGCTCCAGCTATGCTGTGGTGGTGATGGGGGAGCTGTTAAAGGTGCCACCATGGTGAAGCAAGCCCTGGGAAATCAAAAGGGGGAACAGCGACCCTGCCATCCTTGCCCCGACAGGAGGGAATTCAAAACAGCGTTTTATTTTTTTTTCTCTTTTCCAAAAAAACCTGTTGAATGCCCTCCTTCAAAATCATATGATGTCTGCCACTCAGTGGTGACTTTGTCGGAATGTCATTCTTCCATATACACATACGTGTGCATGTACAGGTGTGCACATACACAAATATACATAAACACACATTCGTACACACACAAATATACTCACACACACATAGACGGACACACAAGTGCGCACGCGCATGCACACACACACACACACACACACACACACACACACATGAACATGCACACTTTCATTTTCTTTTTATATTCTATTTATATTTCAAACAATGCTATCCTTTCATTCCTGGTTAAAAAATAGGAAAAATAAGTACATCTCTTCAATCTCTTGAGCACAATGCTGAAAATTGAACAAATGTACATGGCAACATAGCACACAGCTTCTGTATGATGCACTGGGTCTCAAAGTTTATCTGCCACTAACATGAGTGGCAGTTTAGATGTAAATGCAAAGCAAATTCTTCTGCATTACTTATGCATGTCCTTATTTCCCTTGTATACAAACATTTGGCTCATGTCTTATTTTGATGTGAAAGCCATAAACGAATCAACATTACGGGCCTTGAGAAAGTTCACTCAGAAACTCATTTATGCAGTTTGTACAGTAAAATAAGAGAAGCTGAAAATGATGTTTACCACTTTACAGGTTAGGACAAACCTGGCTCTGCCTCGCTTCACAGTGGCGGACACACTGAGAAAACATGGTTTGATTAGATCAACTTTAATTCACATTACCACAATAACACAGCTTTAGGCCAAATGATGACAGGACCTGTGCTTTAAAAAAGGCATGACCTTCTTTCTCTGATCCTTTGAGCTTTCTGCTTCTGCGCCTCTTTCTCTGAACCATCCTCAGAATGTATCATAACTGGATATAATTTGCTTTAGCCAGTCATTCCTGCCATGTGACCAGTATCAGCTCATACAGGTGGGCATCCTACTTCATTTGCAAATGTCAACAACTTTGTAATGCAGTGTAGCAGTTTTTATTATTTTTTTGGAATATTGGCCACACAAAGTTGTTGTGAAGAAAGTGGAGTCTTTCGGCAGCTCCAGGGGCCAGACCAAATCCAAGATCGCCTTTGACCTATAAATATGGAGACAAGAATACTCATTCTTCATCTGACAAAATAATAGAACAAATCATATGTAGTTGTCAGTCATACGGTATGCCATTATGTGTTGTTTGGAGGGGATGGTAATAATAAACTGAAAAAGGGAAGGCCATGGATATGACTGTATGCTTTTGGGGTTTGTATTCAAAAAAATAAGTGTTTGATTGGAAGGTGGAAACATGACAGGATGTGTATACCTACATTATGTCCCAGCATACACATCTTTTCTACAGGGAAATTCAGAACAATGCTGTCTTATCAATTAATCAATCAATAAAGTTTTATTTGTTTTAGCACATTTTTATAATCAAGATTATGACAAAGCTCTGTAGATAAAACCTAATGCATTTTCCAGAGGGAATCAAGTAACCAGAAACCCCAGGCCAAAACAATGGGGAAAACAATGGAAAATTAACTTCTGACCCTGGGAAAAGGAGGTCGAGAGACTCCTGGAAAATAATAATAGAAAATAAAACGCTGGCATAACACATCAGGCATTGTTTCCTCATATTCTTACTATGAAGTGTTTAGTTAAATTGGTTCCGTTCCAGAGGGTTACTTTCCTACCTTCTTTTTGATGGCTGTCAATGCCAAAAACCCCATGGAGCCCCTCCTGCCCTCGCCAAAAAGTTCATTGGTTCCAAGGGCCAGTTATATCCCTTAATCAATATGAAGCACCTCGCCATTAAAGTCTGCACAAACTTTAATCATGCTGAGTCAATAATCTCACACTCAGAACTCCAATAACGGATTCACGCTTATCAGAACCAAAGTAGATTTTTTAAGGAAAATCATGACTTTTGCTTGCTCCTGCTGTCTGCGTAAACCACTTTATCCCATCATGCATTGCTGTTCCACATGTCCTGTATCATTTTTTGGGATTCCCTCTGATGCCAGTCATTACTCTCCTCAGGAACTTTACTTCCAGAATCATGTTACATTACTTATTTACCAGTCATCCTCAAAATATTCTGTCCTCAATTATGAGTAATAATGTCAAAAAGCCATTTCCCAGCAAAATAACCTGTTACACTTTCATTTAAGTGGTCCTGAGGAAATATGAACACATGGTTAATGATGGATGTCTCTGGGGTAGCTGTGTACATATATATTTACAAAAATGATATGCTTGGTTGTGGTGTTTGGTATACGGGCGAGACTAAAGGAGTGTCCAGTTTGTTGCCATTTGTTACTGCTTACTGCTGCCTGACTGCAAACCTCACACTCAATTACATTAGATTTATTGAGTTTTTAACTGAATTCTGATCTTGATCAGACCTCCCCTAACAATTTTCTGCCTGAAGGCCTTTGTCAAATTAAATGTTTTTAGAAGAGAGTTGTTTGTATTAGGAAAAATTATTTGAAAAAATGAAGACATTTTTTGTGTTTATTTATTTATGCCCCTAACCATTTGTATAATATGGATTAGAATTTTGCCTAATTAAGATTAACGAGTTGTTAAATTTTTCCTTAACGATTTTGGCCTTGGACAGGTGTCCTAAAAGGTGTCCTTTTGAAAGGCAGACATTAAGTGAAATAAGTTGAAGATATTCATAATTTTTTACCATTTAGGGCTAGAATGCAGACCTGTTGAGAGACAACAAATCCAAATTATTACATTAAGAGTTCAATCAAGCGTTAATATGGAATGAAACCTAGCACAGTGGGGTGTCCAGACCAGGATTCAGGAACCCCACCACCTTCAGTGTCCTGCTGTGGGAAGATGGTTGGAAACCTCCTTGGAGGGCCTCATTTCATTATGCTTCCAAGGTTCTCTGCTTTTTTTTTTGACAAATTGAGGCCATTTGGTATGAAGCAGGCCTGTTTGCACCTTAACGGTGTTGGCAGAGCTGCCCTGGGGTTCAAACAAAACCACTGAGTCATCAGTTAACTGAATGTGCTGTCTGATCAAATAAAAACAACTACAAAACCAACCAATGCTCCCTGATGAACCCGGCACCTTATTGCAAGACTTTTCCCCTACAATGACTCAGCGGTTTTGCTTCAAGGGTCAACGTTATTGCAACATAGTGCTGGATCACTGCAGGTAGATTTGGTTTCATTCATGGAATAGAACTTTCCCTCAAAGTGACTCAGCAGTTTGGATTAAATCCAGGTATTACTTAATTGTAACACAGTGCCCAAGTCAACTATGAGGGATTGATTTTATTCTTTGAAAGGGAAGTACCCTTAAATGACTCAACAGTTTTCATTAAATCCAGGGTCTACTTCATTGTAAACACAGTACCAGAGTCAATGAGGAGGGTTTGATTTTATTTTTTGAAGGAATGTTCCCTTAAAATGACATAGCAATTCCTGTCAGCCTCTTTACTCAAGAACTTTTAGTATACACAGCGCTGGCAACCAGCAGGGTCCCAGATTGACTTGCAAGAGAGGGCTCACCAGCAAGGTGGCCCATCTTGAAGTTTTTGGGGGGCTCGTTTTAATTCTTTCCAGACAGTCGTAAATTATTCACTGTCCCTTTTAAATGGATTCAGCTCATCTCCCTGGTATGAATAATGCATGAGATTGTGGCTCACCTTCCCAGGACAGATCTGAATGTCTGAGAACATCTGCCAGGGCATAGGATACTCTTCTTCGTTCTTGGAAAAAAAAAAAAATGAACTGGGGATCAACATGGACCTCCTGTCTGGTCTTAAGCAGGCGGACAGTGGAGAATAATTTATTATCTGGGGCAAACAAGCATGAGTCTCATCTCTTTGATTGCAGATTTTCAAAATAAAATAAACAATGGTTGTGTTGCCACATACTCTTGAGAAACAGCTATCGCCTCTGCTTTGAAGTAAAAAGCACACAGAGCTGCTTCTTCATGAGACTCAGAACTCACTCTGTCATTTATACACTCAATCACAGTCAATATTATTGAATATAACACCAAGGTCTTTTTTTGTTTCTGCAGAGACACCCTGCTGACACTTTGTGAGAAGAAAAGGAACTTTTTATACATCACTCATTTTTAACGTGAAGGACATTAATAGCTATTGAGGCTATATTTCCAGTTTTATGCGTTCACACCATGGACTATTATTTGTCCTTAAATGATTGCCATTTAATTTTCTTGGCATATGCTCTGAACTTAGATGGTGGGTAGCAGGGTCAATGCAAAATATGAATGCATGATCAAGGCAAAAGATATGAAAGGTGATACCAAAAAATCATATGACAGCAGCACCACATAAAGGGAATGTGACGCTGCTGAGAGGGATACAATCCTATTCACATCTGTAGAGTGAAAGATATACCTGTGGAGAAGTAGAGGAAGGTGGCAATAGATGGTTCTGTGGGGACAGTGGCAAGTGAGCTGGCCATTTTTATATGTCTGTGCAGCAGCAGATGAAGAAAGGTGGTAGTGGATGACCAGGAAGGACCATGCATGGGGGACAATAAATTTGAGGGATTAGGTGGTGGCGGTTCCTGATGTGTTATGTGTTCTTATGTAAAACACAAAAGAAAAAAAAAATCAAAAAATATCAACTGGATCGAATTGTTGCCTAAACTGATCACTTAAGTCATCAAAGTGATGTCATCAAAGTTGCAGTGTATGGTATTGATTGTTGATTTCTGTAGGATTTCTGTAGTGGTCTTACAATGAAAAGGCTACAGCAACCACCATGCTGCGGTCTAGCAAATAGATGTGAGATCTGAACTAGTACAACACAGCTCTGGTGGCAATCCATCTCCCTTCCACCCCCTACACACCCCCACAGATACTCCTTCAGGGTCCTCATGAATCATGCTGTCTGAAAAACAGAACTCTGAGGAAGAAGGACACGTTGTTTTATGATTTCTGTGGCATTTAAACTGTAGGAGAACCTCTCACTACCAGTTAATTAAAGAAGACACAAAAAAGAACGGTTTCTCCGATTTACCCAGAATTTTTCAAAAGGTCAAGTTTAGCCCGGCGTAGTTTTCCGACCGACTGTCTGATTACAGACTGGAGAAGTTATTAGACAAATAAAAAGAGAAAATATGGAGTGAATGGAGGGGAAGGGGGAGAAGGAAATTTAAGGACAGGGCCGTTTAAATGGCTTCAGGGCTCAGAGACACAGGAAGACAAACGTTCTCATACCACAAACCATCCATTCAGGCACCTAATTAGGAATAATCACCCATTTTCACAGTGTTTGACCAGTGAAAACCTTGTAGAATTGCACAAAGGTTCTTTATTTTTGGACATTTACACATCAAATTAGATGCTTTTTTCATGCATGCAGTGAAGGCTAAAGGGAAACGATATGGTAAAAAATGCTTTTAACAACCCTGCGTTATCCTCATAGCCTCTAGTGAGGTGACTGGCATCACCTGGGGTGTGCTTCAAGGGGCGGTTGGCAAGTTGTGCTTTTGGGTACAGTTTACTCTCAGCCCCAAAACACTTGGCACTCTGGGATATTCTGCCCAGTTGCAGGGAAGACTCTGAACGGGGACATAAGTAAGAACAGATTTAAACTCTCTGACTGTGGTTGTGGGAGCTCTTGATGAGTCGCGCAGACACATAGCTCAGCGCATTCTCCATCTTGTTACAGGAAGCCAGGTTGCCCCTGGTGACTGTAATGAGGAGAAGTTGATGACATTATGGAAAGTAGGGAAGGGAGGGGGGTGTCATCACGAAACCCTGGCAGAAGTTTGCCAGAAAGCCAGGCCTAACAAGGAGGGAAGAACCTCTCCACCTGCTCTGTGATGCCCCCTCCTGGTGGTTGAATTGAGTTTTAGTATTCAGATGACAGAAAAAAGAAAAAAGCATCAGGTTGGTCTTTAGTGGCCACTGAAGCATGGGAGCATACACTTGTATACCCCCCCCCCACACACACACACACACACACACACACACACAGAACTGAAGCAGTCCTGAGCATTGAGCATACAATCTTTGTCAAGGCAAAAATTTCAGCTTTCATTCCCAGTGGTCCCCAGGCGTTTAGAGGGCTGACTTTGAGCATGCTCACTTCAACAGTTTGGATTTTATCATTTTATCTGACTTTAGAAAGCATGAGCTGTCAGCACGGACCTTTGGTGGGACCCTGGGGAACTATTTACACAGCTTCAAATCACTGCTTCATGTTCTAAAGCCATCTCTTACTCTGAGAAGGATAACAGTTTTCTGCTTTTAAAAGAAATGTGTCCGTGTGTGTGTGTGTGTGTGTGTATGTATCCATATTTGAAAATGTATGTGTGTGTGCATCTACGCATGTACGTGCTAGTGTGTGTGTGTTTGAAAGAGTCAGGTGAAACAGACCAAATGTGGCTTGTTATTTTCCATCAGTTTTAATTGCATATCATGGTTATTAGTGTTTGATTGTAAAGCTGTGAAGGCTTGGTGAGGATGGCTGTGAAATTGGCGCCAGGGACACTCCACTGGGGAGTGGGACGCATCCAGTGTGTGAGTCAGTCACTGTGAAATTGGTGCACAAATGGAGTCTAGCTGTCCCTGCGGGGGCCACCACTTCCACCACAGACCCCTCAGTCGCAAGCAGAAAAAAAACTTTCTGACTAGGCAGCTGACTTTTTGTGTTGTCATTGCTGCTGGCTGTGGAAGAGATGCTATTTTCTCAAAAGCAGATGTGGCGTTCTTCTTGAATTATTTACTGCCTTTACAGACACCCTTATCCTGAAGCATGCGGTTTTCTTGCTGGCCTGTAAATCCATTTGAACAAGCTTGATGCTTTTTTTTAGTGTATATATTTTTTATGCTGGAGAAATTGATGCATCATATAAGGGCACAACAGCATTACCCCTCTCTCCTCCCTTCAGCATGAAAACAGTTACAAATATGGACCCAGAAAATCCCTGCATGCTTCCCTTGTCGAACCAGCCGGGTGCCATAGAGGCTGCAGGGCACTGGACGTTATTTTACCTAATACTTTTTAAGGAATGTGACAGTATTACACTCTTATTCTGTTCACCTGCAGGGGGCGCAAGTCATAATGAAGAGTATCGACAGAAGAATGCCATGATGGGCCGGGCTACCATGAGGTGTCAGTTTCTGACTTGCTAAAAGCAATCAATGAACTTAAAGTCTTCACAGCAAATCACTGCATCACTACCAATGCAATAGTGCCACCAATTTTAGGATCGACAAGGTCACAGTCTCCTGTTGCTACTGCACAAGCCCAGTGTCTTGTTAGGGTGTTGTTTTTTGATGACACTGCTGCTGTAGCTTTCTGTCTCGTTGCCTCTCTGCTGTCCGTGTGGGAGGAGGGAAAGAGGCATAACACAGCAGATGCCAAAGGGAATTCTGGGATGCCTCTTTTACCCACGATATGTGTCACACCTCCTCTAAACTCCACACTCACCCCTGAGCAGGCACTGGGTTGCCCGTAGTGCCATCTGTTGTGCTGAAATTGGAAGGTCCCACTCCCTCCGGCATTCCCTTTTGCGTCCATGCGCCCACGCAAAGCTCATTTATGATGACTTGACTCATCTAACAAAACGCCTTTCCTGGGATTTATGTTTCAGTACCTCAGGTGCTCTGCTTAAGACCTACAAAAACATGCCCAACCCTCAGTGTTCACCATAGGTGTTTTCCTTTTTCTGTGTTTTTCATAGTGAGGCCATGTTAGGTGACTTTTTGAGCCTTGTGAAGACCGGCTCCCTGTCCCTGTTCAACCCCCATCAGAACCACTTCCACAGTGCCATGTGGCCCCACTCCAAAGCCACGTGCTACCTCGAAGCATACTACCCATGAGGACCAAACGTGGGCCCAACACCAGAGTGATTTCAGGATAAATACATTTAATAATTGTACCAAGAGACAAGCAGCATGTTTGAATATTTCATGAAACTCACGGACATTAAAAATTTTGGATGAGTTCTAACATATGCGCTTGAGCATTCTGAGTCCACCCCCTAGTGTTCAGGGAGGTCCAGAGATGGATGCATGTGATCTGGCTGATGTGAAACAGCTTTTAAAATGTCTTCATTTAAACTCACAAACCAATGTGTGGTTGTGCCTATAAATTGCATTTTAGAGCACAGGGAGAAATTAAGAGGCTGTTTTCTGTGTGTTTTAGCTCATGTAGTCTTTAAACTAAGTGAGCGTGATTTTCAACAGCATCTGCTAGTTTATACCAAGTGTGCATTGACCCTCCAGTCATACTCCACCACAGAGTCCCATCTGGTCTGAAGTTGAAAGCACTCAGCATGCCTGAATAAGTGCCATTAATTAAGCTCTTCAGATATGACATGAATAAGTAATTCAAGAAAGACAACGGCTATTAGTTCATTCTTCAATATTCAACATAAATATCAACTGATGTACCTTAATTCTAAGCGACTGTGGTCCCTGTTTCACTACTACTTTGGTACTAAGATGTGAGAAATGTTCAAGCTATGGTCAGACCTATTTAACATAGGGGTCCAAATAGGTTTACTTTTTCCACGTTGAGAAATGGACCTTCTGTCATATATGAAGAGTGTTACATTACATAAAGGACCCTGGCCACCCCTTGACTGAAGCGCGGTCTTCACGGATGAAAACATAAACACGCTGTAACTGCATCAAAATTACACCGCAGATATGCTATGTTATGACTAAATATTTGAGACCTGTGTATCTTCCTTCCTTTCTTCCTCTGTACTTCCTTGAGTAGGAGGTTACATGCTGGCAACAGGAAGTTCCAGTGCTGTATTGCTATGCTAGATTGTTTGGTTTTAGACCACACCCCTTCAAGAATGCTGACAACAAACTGGCAAGTCAGAACACTTTCAGCTTCAACAATAGCAGAGAGAGCTTTATTATGAGCCACATGGAGCTGAATATCTGGTTATTGTATAGAATATCTGTGCAAAATGGTATCTGACTGGTTTGTGGAGTGAAACACTGATGTTGTGGGTGCACCCGTTCTTTGACTGGAGATCACCGTGCAAGGTTCTTTTCGCGGATAATTCTCATACCTCAGACTCAGTCACACAGCTGGCCAATCATCAAACGCAATGTGTAATCTTTGTTTAAGGCGAATTAAGCAAAAACATGCATCTTGTTACACACACACGCGCACACACACACACACACACACGCACACACGCACACACACACACACACACACACACAACAACAACAAAAAAACTTATTCCTGTGACTGTGTTCCCCTTTGAAGGGTACCATGTATTGACTGGCTCCTTTTACTGATTTACATAACTGTAGAAGTTGTGCAGCATGTAACAGTTGAAATAAAAACACCATGGACCGGTGACTGTTGTGTAGTAATTTGACCCTCAGACACTCGGAGTGCACATACTTTGTATACTTTGTTTGGAAGGTGATACAGTGTGTTAAAGTGTTACGAGGACATCCAGAGTGGAGGCACTGTGTCCTTGATGTGCTAGGGAAATTAGTGGAACAGGTCTGTTTTAATCACTGTAATAATCTCACGAGACCGTCTGGTCTAATTGCTCTTGTTAGGTGGAAAGCTATCATTGCTGCTCCTTCTTTATAGAGTTTGAAGTCATTATTGAAAATGCACTTTTATAGTCATGATTTTAATTCCCTACTAAAACTTTTAAACTCATGTTTGCAGATTCCTTTCATTATGTCTTCTGAGTACATCCCTCCTTAATTTGTTATTTTTTTCCCTTTATATTTAAGTTAAGATTTAAATTTGTATCTTTAATATTTTAATATTTTACAATACTGGGATATTTTATCCTTCAGATTTCCTTCTGTGTCTTTGCGGTGAGTTGTAAAGGGCTTTGAGAGAATAGGTATGAAAAGAATATATGTACAGTTTATTATTGTTGTTTCTGTTGTAATCTTTATGATCGTCATCATTATTATCATCATTCTTCTTCTTCCTCTCTGTCAGTGCTCTGCCTCCTTAGCTGTTGTGTTTTTGTTTTCCTTGCCCATGTGCTTTTGTTTTCCTTGTGTTTTAGTCCTGCCCCGCTCCCCGCCCGGTCTCCGCCTGCCTGATTGCCTACACACCTGCTTCCCACCCCCTCGTCAGCCCTGCCCTATATCTTTCCTGCTTTTCCCTGTCCTGTTGCTAGTTCGTCACAGTGTGTTTCTCCTGTTTCGTCCCCGCTGTTTTCTTTTTGCTTCTGTCTGCATGTTCCTCGTTTTCGACCCTGCCCATTTCTGATTAGCGATCTGCCTGACGATTTCGTTAAAGACACTTGGAACCCGAAGCTCCCGTGGTCCGCGCCCGAGTCCTTGCCTGAGCCTTGACACTCTCCTTATTTTTTATTATTAATGAATTTCTGGCCAAAGAAAGGGCTATATGTGGACCATATGATCCTTGTTGTACTGATATTGGGGATGAATGGTCCTCCTCTGGGGACAGGGACAGCAAGAAAAACCATCTATTTTAGAGCTTGTTGCAACTATCCATTTCCTCCACTTAAAATGGCCATGCTTTCCATGGCCACCACAGTTCATTTTAAGGACCTCCTAATATTGTTTTGAAACGCCAAAGGGATACATTGGTACCCATTAATTAAGTGTTTGCAGGGGTTATCAGGTGAGGTGAGCAGGCTATTGATGGCAATGCCAATGCTACTTCCAATGATCGTGCTAATATATTTGGTAGGTAGCTGTATGTGAAATACACCTCTGGAAAGTTCGGATTTGTTGTTTGAATTAATGTCAGGATTTAACATGGATCTTTAGAGATATATTCACTTCCTGATAGAAGTGACATACCTATTTGCTTCTTGCTTACAATCTGTTTATTAATGGTTTAAACAATTATTCATACTTGATTGGTAAGCAATAACATAATACACATGTTCTGACTGAATTAATACAATGTAACCTGAGAGCTGAGAGAATGAGAGCAATACCCTTCCAAGAGTGCACGCACGCACACACACACACACACACACACACACACACACACACACATGCACACACCCACACCCACACACATATGCACAGACATGCACACACACACACACACACACACACACACACATACACACACACACACACACACACCTGTACTCATGTATAGACCTACACACAGTCACAGCCACAATTGCACACGCACGTATGAGTGCAGTCACATACATGCAAGCATGTACACGTAATGAAACGTGTACTGACACACATGCGCACACATACAAGAACATTCACGCATGCATGCACATACACTCACATACGCACTCAAAAAGACCCATGCATACACATGAACCCAGGCACATTACCATTTCTCAGAAAACACTACAAGGACCTCCCCATGTACTTGTTCTTCAGCTGGAGATCACTATACAAGGTTCTTTTGTGAAACTTGTGTGGGGTAAATCACATACCTAGGACTCATTCACACAGCTAGGCAATCGCCAAATGTGATATTTAATCTTAGTTTAAGGCGAATTAAGCAAAAGCTCATCTGTTAGACAATGAAAAAACCTTTCCCTGTTTGAAGAGAGCCTAAATTGACTTGCTTCCATTATGTACATGATTTACATAAATGTTGTGTAACATGTAACATTTTAATGAAACGCCATGGACAGGTGACCTTTGCATTTTAATTTGGTGTCTACCTCCTGACAGTGAGAGCACAGCATTTGCATTTTATAATCTGAATTTGTTTGTGCAAAGTCAAGGTCTTCCCAGTACAATGGAAGCAGTGCTTTGTTTGAAAGATGATAGAGTGCATTAAAGTGCTATGAGGACATTCAAAGTCAGTGCACTGTGTCCTTGTTGTGCTGGGAAAATTTGTTAGATTGCGCTCACACACACACACACACACACACACACGCACGCACACACACACACACACACACACACACACACACACACAAATACACGCAAGGGCACACACACTCATGCACATGCATGCATATGCATACACATACGCACATGTGTGTGCACACCCCCACAAACAAAAAAGCACACACGAACACGCATGCACATGCCCTCTCACACATGGTGCACAGCATAATCTTTGCAGCTGCTCACTTCCGTGGTTAAAAATACAGTTTGGTTCACAAAATCGTAAATCAAGAAAGCAACAAATGAGAGAAACCAGACATATTATTGGTGTTTAGACACTAAACCAGTGCAAAGATCTTATTGATTTTCCTTGCATTCCATGAGTGAGCAAATCACCAATAGGAATGTGTTTTTATGTAAACAACATTTCATGATGTTTACATAAAAGAAGAAATGTAAAGAAACCTGCCGCTTTCATGTTGCGATTGAAATTATACAGGTCCTAGGCAATTCGTAGGAAAAAATGTGTGTGAGGTAAGCCATAATCAACAAATATTAATAACGCCTCATAATGTTGTTAAAGCCTTCATAAGGGCTTTCAGATATTGGATCAATACACGTTTCCTTTTCTTCACTTTTGCAGTAGATTAAAGTTGCAGGGTCACTAGCCATTCTGGAGGGTACTTCTTGCCTAAAAAACAAACTACTTTTATTATCTATTGTCTCAGTTAAAGTACATTGATTAAAGAGACGGCAGATAAATAAACATCATGTTCTGAGCAATGCATGTCATTGCAAAAAAGGGGGGTTTTGAATGGCTGTGTGAGTAACTTTGTTTCCAAATTCAGCAAGCAGTTCTTTACGCACTTAGATAATGTCTGGTGAAGTAGCCAGCAAGTAGCAGCAGCAAACATTACTGTAGTTCAGCTGCCAGCTTTGGCTGTAATGCCATCTTGCTGGCTAATTATTTTAGCTAATAATATGCAATGTTGCTACCATACAGGTATGTGCTCACAGGATCCAGTCAAAATATAGCTTGATTTGCAAGAAATTATTTTGGGATTATTTCAGATCCTGATGCAGCAGGTCAACATGAATTATTACAGTAAAAGACTGAGATCCATGTCAATTGCATAGATAAGTGAATGCACATTTTATTTGTACTGTCTTCCTTCTTTTAATATAGTACTCAATGTGTCCTACAGAAAGGCACTTGTTGTGAAACCACAAGTTTCTTTTTGAAATTGTTAGAAAGGAAAGAGCAAGTCTTGAAGTTACACTGGAAGTGGATGCGAAGTAGCTTTTGGACTGATCAACTGACTGTTGATTCACTTGGACAGTTCAGGTAGGTTGTCTCCCCAGTTCAAGACTAAACAAGTGAACTCTCTTTCTAGGTGGGATCAACACACCATCACTGTCTTCCACTCTTCAGTCACATGACTTCCTGTTTTCAGCCAGACCACACCTCCAAACCTCTGCCAGGGCCTCCTTTGGTGTTCCCCCTGAACAGTTAATTCTGCAGAATCAACATCAGACACAGCAAGAGGGACTGCATTGAGAGAGAGGCTTACTCCCTAATTAAATCACAATCTCCATGTTCTCCTCTGCTGCCAATCAAGGAGAAATCCAATCTGTTTGCCTAGGCTTTACTGCTATCCAGTAGAAATCTACCATTTGGCCTGGAATTTAATAGAGCTTGGCTTTGAAATGCAGATGTATTTTTTAGTATCATTAGTTCAGCATTCAGGCACAGATCAATTGATATCCAATATTTTGATCCCAGCATTGTCAGTGGAAGGTAATGCATGTTTATTACAATTGACCAGGTTTGCTATTACAGGCATCTCGTTACTGAGCTCAAAGTCCTTACAAATCATTTTTTAAATGGCAGCAAAGACTGAGGGAACCCATGTCTAGTATCCCCAGATTCAATGAGCTTTATCATATTCTCATGCTTGATTTTATAGTTGTACACATGCAGTTGTATTTTTGCCTTCTCTTTTAGTTTAAGGAAAGTAAAAAATGATAATCCTTCAAGTTAGTTGTTATCGCAATGGCATGAAGCCAAAAATGACTGTTTAGAGAAAAAACAGCAGACCAAGGCATAATGGAGTGTGACTTTCAGTAAAAAGACAATACAGAGAGAAGAACAAAGCAGCTGTAATCAAGGTAATGGCTATTGTGTCACCATCAGCTGGGCTTCATAAACACAAGCTCACCTTGTGCTGATGGGCATCACTCTTCCCCAGAGCTCACTTACACACACTCCTAGGTGAACCATTATTACACAACAAAAATGCATCTCAGATGGTGTCAGAGGCAGACAAAGAGTGTTGTTTGCGTCTCCGCAGCAATCAGTCATGTCCCACGGAGACGGCATCCCAGGGGACCGGGAGGCAACAGGGTGAATGTCAGGTTCTGCCGAGCTGTCGCATCACCTTGAACCCAAGCTGCAGGACCATAAAGCCATCATCAAAATCACTCTCAGCAACAATGTGGCTCTCTCATTACGATAAATATATCCGGTAAAACTTTACAATAAGGGTACGCTAATTAATATTAATTAATACAGTAGTAAACATGAGTTAAACAGTTAACAAATGTGTTTCTTAAGTGTAAGGGCACACTAATCAACATTAAGTAGTAGACATGAATTAACAGTTAGCTAAAGTATTTTTTAGCATTGTGAAATTTGAATAAGATTAACACATACATTAAGAAATGATTAATACAGTTAGTTCAAGTTCAAGTTAATCTGAATGTTTGCAAATGTTCATAAATATCTTAATATTTGTTCCCCAACAAAATAATACACCTCTATGAAAAAGTGGTAAAAAAAAAAAAACGTTTATCATGCAGGATGTGAATGATTTAAAAGTGACCCCCCCCCCCCTCCCCTTGCCACACACACACACACACACACACACACACACACACACACACACACCATTATGTCAACGCTGGCTACATGTACAGTACACAACCTGTAAATCTATAGTCTGAAAGCAATATGAAAACTCTCAAATTGTTTGGACTGTATAGATTTGTCTCTTATTCTGCTTTTGGGTGTATGACTTACTTGTTCATCCTCTGGCTGACCACATCTTCTTAATCTTGAGATATGTGGACATCCTGTCTTCATCTAGAGTATATGGTGTTTGTATGTTTCTTTATTAATAATCTATAAATTCTTGTCTACCCATAAGAAGCATCACTAACATATAACTAAGCATTAATTAATGACCTTTGTGACCCTTACTGTACAGTGTAAACAATCTACACATTAACTAATACTTAACAAATGCATTGGTACACTTTGTAAGCATTACTTACACATAAGTAACCATTAGTTAATGGCCTGTGTGACCCTTATTGTAAAATGTAAACAAAGCATACCTTAACTTGTACTTAAATGCAGGGGCACACCTTTCAAACACTTAACAGTAATTAAACATTTGTAAACTATTTTCAACTGGTAACCATTTCCGTAATAGAGGAAATTCCACAGTAAAGAACCTGGGAATGTTATCCACATTTCACTATTTTGCGGCCCAACAATATATAATGAGAGGAGAAGACAGTAAATATAGAGGAGAGGGCAATAACTTTTAACAAAGTGACATCTTTTTTATTTTCAACATTTGCAATGCAGACAATTTGCCATCAATGCATGTGGAAGAACAGTGTGTCAACACACCATTTACAGAATTGGACTAAAGGAGGCTTGCAAAGCTGAATTTGCAAGCATAAACTTCAACAAAAAGTGCCTGTACATAAACCTCAGAAAAACTGGGGAGGAAAAAAAGGGGGGAGGGGCTTCTTACAAGTCGTGCTTGTGTTTAATGTCCTTTAAGAGTCTCCCAAGAGGACCATCTCTGTGTTGGTTACCTAGCCAGTGAGTCCACTCAATTACTGAAAGATGTTCTTGCAGTAGGTCCTCCAGGGAATTACACCATACGGTACCCTTATATATAGACCATGCTCTCTCCAGGTTCTGTGTGTGGCTGCCTGTTACTGGGTCAACAAACCATTGACTGTGGTCGACAGGGAAATGGTGGAAGCCATAATCAGTGAGTACACCTCTGTAGGCCCGCCATTCATCACTAAGGATGGTGCTACCAGGATACACATGGCAAACTATCAATGGAAGAAGGTGATGTCTGGACCTACGGTGAACCAGTTTTAATACGGGTCTGCTACTCCTTGGGCCAACACCTAGAATCCTAAAGACCCACTTTCTTCTCTTCCACGTATTTGCAAACCTTCCTCATCCATACTGAAAAATATGAACATTATGCATTTCAGCAGCCCTTCAGGAATGGAGTTGTGTACTCCTGCATTAAAACAAGAGTTCAAACAAAGAGACAGCATAGACAACTTCTATATATTTTGGGCTCTATTTATGTACTGGACAGTGGCGCAAATCCCCCCATGCTGTTTATCTGTCCATAGATTTGCCTTAAACCCCTTTTAATTCATATTATATTTGCCTTTAACTACTAGCCAGGTACATTCCTCATTCACATCTCTGTTGAACACCCCTCATTTTCTGGCATCTTCTGATAAGATGAAATGAATATAATTACCAAGCCAATCCATACTTTTCAATAGCTGCATCAGTATAGGGAAATGCAAATGTCATACAACTTCCAAATGCTGTTTGCTAGGGGAAAAACTGTGCCACATGTTCACAGCTTAGATTGCATAAATATCACTCAATGCGCTCTACCTATCGCTTATATCGGAAGTTGCTCTCATACAACATTACAAACTCCCTGCACCATCCAACAATCTGGCCTTTCCTTCTGACATACACTATATGGACAAAAGTATTTTGCCACACCTGTTTTTCAGGGTTTGGGCCAGGCCCCTTATCTCCAGTGAAGGGCAATCTTAATGCTTAAGCATACCAAGACATTTTGGACAATGCTATGCTTCCAACTTTGTGGCAACAGTTTGGGGAAGGCCCTTTTCTATTCCAATATGACTGTGCCCCAGTGCACAAAGCAAGGACTATGAAGACATGGTTTGATGAGTTCGGTGTGAAAGAACTTGACTGGCCCGCACAGAGCCCTCAACCTCATGAACTGCAACGGAGATTGCGAGCCAGGCCTTCTTGTCCAACATCAGTGCCTAACCTCATAAATGCTCTACAGAATGAATGGGCACAAATTCCCACAGAAACACTCCAAAATCTTGTGGAAAGCCTTCCAAGAAGAGTGGAAGCTGTTATAGCTGCAAAAGGGGGACCAACTCCATATTAAAGTATATGTATTTGAATACAATGTCCCTGTTGGTGTAATGGTCAGACGTCCATACTTTTGAATACTTTTGTCCATATAGTGTATGTCTTCATTGAGGTTATGCATGTGGTCCTCAATTCCTTGGCCATCCTGGAGAGAGTCCGTGAGCTTCCAGCAATGTCATCTTCGATCATATCAGTTTGTCTGAAGATGGGCCCTTGTCCAAACCTGTGTTTTGGTGACAGATGTATTCAGGAGAAAGATACAACTATTGTCTTTGTAAATTTGCATTACCAAAAACCGTATTACTTCAACATAATAAAAACAGACATCATATCATATCATATCAAGTCTATGTCAGCAATTCTTTCTCACTATCATAGTTCAACAGATTAATAGTATTTGAATCTGTGTTTGTGAAGTATATTTGACATTTTTTCAGAATGAATGGAAACCAGTGACAGTAGTGTACCAACAAAATATGGAACGTCTCCACATAAGATAACATATCCCAAAAATCGTGTATTTCCTGTGAACCATTTGTTTAACCCACCAAACCCCTGAATGTAAAATTTGTGAGATGATATTTTTTAATACTTATAGATGAATTTCATCCAGGAGAATAAACTGGCCTTGGACTTTCTGAACAATGATCCAGACCTTACTGATTTTCTTGTTGGTACTCCCCTGTGCATCCTCTGTCTACAGATCCTTAGTGATATCAAATAGAGAAACACAGGAAGATTTCAACTCTGCCGTAGTACAGTCTGGGTTCAATGAACAAGCAGCCCACAATGGTAATAGATTGCATTTTTCTATAGAATAAAACATACAGTGATTACAGATATTTTTACTGCCTTGGTTAAACAGACAAGCTGTTCATTCATGAGCCATCTTCTCACATACTGTTAAAAAGTGGGGGTAAGCTGCCTTCAATTCAGAGGACATGAAACACCAAGTCAAAGTGCTCACATTTTTCAGAGCAGAGTCATTTATAAACAGGTAAAACTGAACAAGAGTGTTGCAAGAAACAACATAACTGTGGGGTTACATAGTTACATGTAGGGGGTACTAGTGTGGATCCATACAAGCCATGTATTAATGTATTATAAACTATAGACAACATATAAACTATATAAACTTTGGTGCCCTGAAGAATTGCATATATGAGAAAAAAGATAAACATCACTCAGTTTACTGGCAAAAAAGCAACAACCACTTCAAATTCATTTACACCAAAACAATTTTCAACTACACCAAAACTGGTGTTTTATGTCAGCAGTGAACACCTGCTCTGATTCCATTTTGAATTCATCCTAACACCAAAATGGGGCATTTCTCACATGTCAGACTGCATCTAGTTTTTCAAGATAGGAATTAATGTATTGAAACATTTTCTTTATATACTGCAATTATTACAAAAAATAGACAAAAGTACAAACCATTCAAAGTAGTCTGCTTTGTTGGCCTGTCTCAACTTTTTTGTAGCCATTTTATTAACTTCCTGGTCCCCTTCTTGGTCTGATGCCCTTCAATTAATGAGCACAATTTCCTTCCTTTTTTGTCATGACACCTGTACAGACATGTTGAAATATGGTGAGTTAAGTGGATTTCCAGACCTTGGAAGGTGGGTTAGTTAGCTAGTTAGTCAGTCAGTCATTCAGGCAGGTAGGTGGGTTGGGTTTTTGTTTGAGGAAAAATAAAAGAACAATATAAGATTAAAATATCACACAAACAGACATGTCCTTTGGATGTGTTATTTTCATTTTAAAATAGAATAGCATATATTTTTTTTGCATACGCTTTTTAAGAGGCTGGGTGCGTTTGATTGTATCTAGCCCACCATTTTCAGTGTGGTGCTTGACAGAAACAAACAACATATAGACAGGGTGCTCAAAAACACCCCAAATTAAAAGCATTAGCTGTTGTACCTGAACATGCTGAACACTGCATACAGAACATGCAGCAACAGTAAGCCATCCCAATAGACAAACACATGAAACAGAATCAAGCATAGGGAGGTGTAGGATAGCCTAATTACCAAAAATTGTAGATGCGTAGGGACCTGTAGGCTAGGTCTATTGCAATAAATTGTATGTTCATGGAACTGGACAACATGAGACATGAAGAATAAGAAGGGTGCACAGTCATAAAAGTAGATTCATTTTATAACAGAAGCATATATTTAATATAAATATAATAATATAAAAATAATGCAAAAGTCTTACTTACGTTTTGCAACTTGACAGAGACATTAATGGTCTGTTCCCTCGCTTTTTGATCCGGTATTGATCACGTTACTAGACTCCATTTCCCGCGCTACTTTTGAAACACGAGATTTTTCTTTTTCATGAGTAGCTACTGCCACCAGTTTTCCACAGCCCAGCATGGTCAGCCGTGAGATACCTAGCTATCTAGCTGGCTGTCTGATGGTTTCAACTGACAATTAACATTGACAACCGTTGTTTTCAAATGTCTCCACCTTGAACAAGAGGGACCATGCAGAACAAAGCTAAGTCCAGGGACAAATCTGCCAGCAAAGCAGATAGCTAACACGTCAAACACAACCGTCCACAGTTACTGGCATCGCAACCCGGATGGTGGGGCTCTGGGCCGGGGGGGGGTCCGTTATTAGTATTACACTATGCCCAGTTAGGTTCCGAATCCTTCCCAAAGGTCCGGAATGACTTTTCTAGTTTTCAAAACCTATTAGGAATAAGTATTTACCCCCATTCAATTGCCAGACACTCTAGCCAGCAAAATGAACATCGATGGCTCCCTGACCTCTGGAAAAGTAATAAACCACACTGTCCATAAGTAGTAATAGTTTTGAATTTTCTTCATTATTTTTAACCCGAGAGTTTTGGCTCAAGGTGAAAGTAATATTCTATAGACATCGCCTCCGTCTTACTTCATCGGATCCATTTGGTGAAGCAACGTCAATACTTTTGTGCATACATTCGCTGTCTTGGCAATAGACAAGTTCGGTGACCAATTTGTGGGGGCCGCCATTATTGTGATGGCAAGTCTGTCTCCTGCTGCCTGCTGACAGCGGCTGACACTGACAGCAGCATGGCTAATTGGATTGACGACGTTAGGCAGTGGCCCCCAGTTACTGATGAAGGTACCTTATATGGATGGCGATCTTAACGTTATTCAACTTTTACATATTAGTTAGACATTGGTTACGACAATAGCCAGAAATAGAGAAAAAATGGACCACTTGACCATCCACCACATTTCAAGTGTAATATACTGTACTAACGTCACTGTACTAGCTAGATAGAATAATCATTCGCGAGTTGAATTTAACCATTACAGACCAGTTACATTAGTAAAAAAAAAAAAATATATATATATATATACACACACTCTACCAGATGGTGAACACATCATTCTAAAAGGACCTGTCCAATACTCACAGTCCATTAACAGCTATCATAATGTTGAGTTAACTCTGCAGGGGAAGGATGGCAAAGTTGTAGGTGTGAACTGTGACTGTATGGCCAACAGAGGGAAGTGCTGCAGTCATACAGCAGGACTACTTAACAAGGTGAAAGATGCTGTGACCCAAGGCTTCACAGGCATGGCCTGCACTGACAAAGTGTGTGCCTGGAACCAATCCACCTGTAAAAAATGTGGTGCCAGACAAAGTTGAGAACATTCAAGGACCAGACCATGGACCTAGGCAAAGTATGAAAGTTAGAGCTACAGTATTTGAAACAGATGCAGATGTCATTCAACACTTTTCATCCCCTGAGATGGTTGGCTTTGTCATGATACCTGGAACCATTTTACATCATGTGTTCACTGCACAGCCACAGAAGAATTCAAATATTAATGAACTACCCAAAGATCATGCACAATGTTCTGAACACAAATGTAAACTGTGCAATATAGTTTTTGAAAGATATGTCAAATGTGGGAAAGATGAAAGAGAGACAACAGAAACAAAAACAAGGGCCAGAATTGTCCATTTTGGCTCAGAGAAAAAATTAGAATAACCAGTAGTGAGGCATCTGCAATGCCAAAAAAGCAGACCCAAGAAACTGGGTGGAAAGAAAACTAACTGCAAGTTTGTTGGAAACACAGCCACTAGGTATGGACACACATCTGAGCCTTTAGCTGGAAAATATCTTGAGGAGACTTCAGGTTTAGTTGGGCACGAGAGAAAATCTGGCGCGGTGCCAGCCTTGATGGTATCATTGACACAAATTGTCAAGGCTCAGGCAAGGGCCACAGGAGCTTCGGGTTCCAAGCGTCTTTAATGAAATTGTCAGGCAGATCGCAAATCAGAAACGGGCAGGGTCGAAAACCGGAAGGCAGTCCGTGGACAGAATGAGGATCGGGAACCGGAGCAGGCAGGGTCGGGAACCGGAGAGGCAGGCAATCAGGCGAACGTGGCAAGGCGGCAGGCAAAAACGAGGTCAGGATACGAACAGGGTCGAAAAGGAGAAACATGCAGACAGAAGCAAACGGCGGGGATGAAACAGGAGAAACACACTGTGACGAACTAGCAACAGGACAGGGAAAAGCAGGGAAGATATAGGGCAGGGCTGACGAGGGGATGGGAAGCAGGTGTGCAGGCAATCAGGCGGGCGGAGACCGGGCAGGGAGCGGGGCAGGACTATAACACAAGGAAAACAAAAGCACATGGGCAAGGAAAACAAAAACACAACAGCTAAGGAGGAGAGCACTGACACAAATACTATCCTTGAGATTGTGTCCTACAATGAAGAAGCTTGAGGCACACGATGGCAGTCTGCTAAAAATGATTGAATCAAACAAATATGATGTAAAACATATAAATGCAAGATATGTTCTTAGGAAAACTGCATCAGGATTAGGCTACTATTACCAGGTCCAAGTAGTGATGCATTGTGCAAACAAAACAAATTGTAAGCTCCTGGTATGGACTATGGCTGGGCGGTATGGCCTAAAATTTATATCATGGTATAATCTGAAGCATGGACAGGAAAGGTATATATCACAGCATATTATTTTTTCTTAAAATTTTATATAAATGCTTCTGAAGGGGTAAAGCACTGGTATGGCAACTGCATGGCAGCTATTACTGTACTCTTAGGACATCCTATCGTTCTTCATTATACAATATCATCAACTGATAGCACACACAATGCATAATTCAAGAGTAATGGAAAGAGAACAACACGTTATTATTAAAAGAAAATAACATGCAGATAACTTTTAATTGGTGGCAATTATAGTGGGACATAGGGGTTCTGAAAGGTGTTGTCACGTTGTTGTATGTAGGCTACATTTTGTGAGGTTAGGCTACTGCTTTGTGTGTGTGTGTGTGAGACTGAGCAGGAGAGAATGGGTGCGCGTCTGACTAGCGCAAAGTCACAGTGTCCCGTAGGCTATACAACCGCCGGGCTCAGTGTCCTGGACAACAATATTTTAATGCTTCAGAAAAGATTCATCACTATCAGGTCAGCAAAGATTTGTGTATGTAGATAAAGCTTAGTGTTTTGTCTTTTCGATGAAGTTACACCTATGGACTAGGGGTCGACCGATTATCTGGTCGTTAGATAATCGAGGCCGATATTTGCAAATTTTTCATTATCGGTCATTGGTATATTTTTATCTAAAGTCCCAATTAAAAAAAAATTAAATGCAATTAAATGTTGGCTTGACCCAAAGATTCCAACGGTACCTCATTTTTAAAAATCGGACACACAGTTCAAAAGTTACGTACGTAAACAAAGGTCCAAATTTGACCTGTTGGTGGCGCTAAAGCGCTCATGGTACAGATATGAAACTTGGTCAAAAGAATCAGGGAAGGGTCCCGAATCAGTGTGCTAAATTTCACAACTTTTTACCAGACGGTTCTATGGGCTGCCATAGACTTCACTGGCAGAAGAAAGATGTTTAATAAATATAGCTGCAAGCAGCAATGAGGGGGCCAAGCAGCGAAGCAGGCCAGAGTTGCCGTGGCAATGTGATGTTATTACGTCAGGCATAACTATAAGCATTTACAAGCAGTTTGAAATATAAATCCCAACTTATAAACAGTTATCAGCTAAAATACTTTTTTTGGTAATTACAGCACTGCCTAGAGGCAAAATACCACCAAATTTCGTGTGCATTCCCCCAATGGGATCCCAAGTCCATGTACGAAGTTTGTTTTTGATACGTGAAAGTGTTGCAGAGATATGAGCTCACTTCCTATTTGGTGGCTTCGCTGCTGATTTTGATTGGCTGTGTTGGGCGAAGGCTTTCGAAAATGAAAAATCCATTTGATAACTTTTGTGAGGATTGGTCTGAAGATCACGTATGCCAAAATTGATTGGAGAAAATCTGTGACCTGTGATTTATTGCGTTTTCGAAAAAATCTAATATGGCAGAAATTGACGTCATAGGGTGTGTTGAACTCGGCTTGACCCAAGGATTCCAACGGTACCTCATTTTTGAATATTGGACAAAGGGTTTAAAAGTTACATGTGTAAACGCAGGTCCAACTTTGACCTGTTGGTGGTGCTAGAGCTGTCGTGGTGCAGATATGAAACTTGGTGAAAAGAATTAAGGGAGCGTCCCGAATCAGTGTGCCAAATTTCAAATTTCAACTTTTTACCAGATGGTTCTATGGGCTGCCATAGACTTCATTGACGGAAGAAAGATGTGTAATAATAATAATAATAATAAGAAAAGGTAGAAACACAATGGGTGTCTCGCAGGTTCGCTGCTTGGCCCCCAATTAAACGTCAGCTCGCTTGTGGTTGCACTGTATGTCGGAACCTCACGGCAAAGCTGATAATACCTGTTTGCTGCTTTGATGTTTCTTCATTTGGCCTCATCACCATCATGGAAGTTGAGTTATTAAAATAAAAATTTGCAGCACAGAGTTTGTACTTAACAGTATTTTCGCTAACTTTATCACAGTCCTTCTACACGGTACCCTACTTTTGTATGAGCTGTCCATTTTTCACATAAATGACTTATGAGCAAATGGGCTCCTATAATCTCCCCACAGCTTCAGAAAAAGCGTGGACGCGCAGGCTAGATTTAAGGTTTGATATTTTACACTTTATGATGAAAATGTAGCCTAAATGATGTATAAATTTGCTTTATTTACGTAATGATTGCCATTGTTCGTCCAATAATTGAATGCTTTTGAAATAGCAATAGGCATCTGTTGCGTAGCCAAAATAAGATAACCATAGACAAATTTGAAATTTACCCACAACATCAATATTAGCCCCCTTTTAGTAGGCCCTGTCTCTCTCTCGTAGACCGTCTCATTCGAACGTGCACACACGCTGCAGCTCAAATGTGAACCTCACAGATAAGCAATACAAAATGTGGTCATTGTAGTTATTGCAAGTTTTAGTTTATTTTTATCTTTGAGAAAGAATTTTGTAGACATTATTGACTGTCTGCCAAGTAATTTAAGTTTTCCATGGTTAAAAAAAAAAAAAAAAATCACTCCTACTAAACATTGGGCCAGGACAGAAGCCTGATTGCCTGATCTGCCTGCCTTCAAGGTTTGACCCTGCCTGTTTCTGTTTTTGATCCTTGTTTTCCCCTTGGACTGCCTACCTGGTATTTTGACCCTGCCTGTTTTTGGACTGCCTGCTTGTTTGACGATTCTGCTAATAAACGCCTGTAATTGGAGCACTCGTGGTCCGCGTCTGAGTCCGTGCCTGAGTCCTGACAGTACGATCTGGCCAGTATGGACTCAGCGGACCTTCCCCAGATGAAGGTGGCATTGGAGCTGCAAGGTGCGTTGCTGGGGAGCCATCAGAGCCAGCTGGAAGTCATCAGCAGTTCCCTGGAGAGCTTCACTACCAACATGGCCACTGTCACTGCTCAGCTACAGCATCCTTTCTGTCACTCTTTCGGAGCCTTTGCCGAGGAGATGAAGAGGGTGTTTGACCGCTCCAGGCACGGTCACGAGGCCGCCAGGGAGATGCTGCTGATCTGCCAGGGGCGCCGGTCGGTCTCTGATCTCGCCATTGATTTCCGCACCCTGGCCACCACTAGTGGGTGGAACATGGAGGCGCAATACGACGCTTTCCTCCACAGTCTTTCGGAGCCCATCAAGGATGAGCTGGCCACCCGGGAACTGCCAGCTAGCTTTGACGCCTTGGTGGACCTCCGAGTTGATCAGCGCCTATCGCAGCGACGCCGGGAGAGAGGGGCCAGTGGACCGCTCAGCCTCACCCGAGAACATCCGCCTGCGCCGGCCGCACGGAACCCTGCACGTCCACCACCTGCCTCCCCAGAGCCGATGCGGGTTGTCTGCACTTGTCTGTCCTCCGCCGAGCGTCAGAGGAGGATCAGCACCCGATCCTGCCTGTACTGCAGACAGCCTGGTCACTTCATCGCAACCTGCCCGGCAAAAGGCCAGCACTCACCCACAGCCAGGGGGTTACAGGTGAGCGTCACCCCCTTACACCAGTCCCTTGAAGTCTGTCCTCAGTTCTCGGCCACGCTGCTCATCGGGGGTCAGCCTCATGCAGTCTCCGTCCTGATTGACTCGGGGGCCGACGGGAGCTTCATTGATGCCAACCTGGCGGCCCGGCTGAAACTGCCCCGTGTCCCGCTGTACTCGCCACTGGAAGCCCACACCATCACTGGGGCCCCGCTGGTCCGGATCACCCACGCCACTCCTCCGGTGAGTTTCCTCGTCTCTGGTAACCATCGCGAGGAGATTGTGTTGCACATTATTAACACCCCACAAGCCTCCGTGGTCCTGGGTCACCCCTGGCTAGCCCAGCACAACCCCCACAT
The DNA here is from genome assembly GCF_013368585.1 of Megalops cyprinoides. Lineage (NCBI taxonomy): Eukaryota > Metazoa > Chordata > Actinopteri > Elopiformes > Megalopidae > Megalops > Megalops cyprinoides. Next base: position 5,615,085 of record NC_050593.1, read on the forward strand.
TGATTGGGTGGGCAATACAATCCTGGGCTGGAGCCCGTACTGCCACTCCCACTGCCTTCGGGATGCCTTGGTTCCTGTATCGCCGGTCTCTCCTGCCCCCGAGGACTTCCTCGGGGGCAGGAGCTGTCGGCGGTGCCTCCTGAGTACCTGGACCTGAAACCTGTGTTCAGCAAGTCCCGCGCCACGTCGCTACCTCTGCACCGTCCATACGACTGTGCCATCGACCTCCTGCCCGGCTCGTCACCTCCGAGGGGGCGCCTGTACTCCCTGTCACCCCCAGAGACCGAGGCCATGAACCGGTACATCCGGGAGTCCCTTGCTGCAGGCATCATCCGTCCATCCTCCTCACCCGCAGGGGCTGGGTTCTTCTTCGTGGGTAAGAAGGACGGCTCCCTCCGTCCCTGTATTGATTATCGGGGCCTCAACGCCATAACAGTAAAGAACCGCTACCTCCTGCCACTTCTGTCCTCTGCGTTTGAGTCGTTACAGGGGGCCACCGTCTTCACCAAACTGGACCTCCGCAACGCTTACCACCTGGTCCGGATTTGTGAGGGAGATGAGTGGAAGACAGCCTTCAACACTCCATCTGGGCACTATGAATATCTGGTCATGCCGTTCGGTGTGACTAATGCCCCGGCTGTCTTCCAGGCCCTGGTCAACGACATCCTCCGAGACCTGCTCAACCGGTTTGTGTTTGTCTATCTGGACGACATCCTCATCTTCTCACGCTCCCTGCCCGAACACATCCAGCACGTCCGTCGCGTTCTCCAGTGCCTGCTGGAGAACCACCTGTACGTCAAGGCGGAGAAGTGCGAATTCCATCAAAGCACTATCTCCTTCCTGGGCTTTGTCATCACGGCAGGGAGCATCCAGATGGACCGGCAGAAAGTCCGAGCGGTGGAGGAGTGGTCTCATCCCACCTCCCGCCGGGAGTTGCAGCGCTTCCTCGGATTCGCCAACTTCTACTGCCGCTTCATCCGGGATTACAGCACGGTAGCGGCTCCCCTCACCGCTCTGACATCTGTCAACAAGGCCTTCTCCTGGTCCCCGGCAGCCGAAGAGGCCTTCCGTGACCTGAAAACCCGCTTCACCTCTGCGCCTATCCTGACTCAGCCAGACCCTGCCCGGCGGTTCGTTGTGGAGGTGGACGCCTCAGACGTGGGAGTGGGGGCCGTCCTGTCACAGCGCTTGGCCACCGACAGCAAACTCCACCCCTGCGCGTACTTCTCCCATCGCCTTTCGCCTACGGAGCGCAATTATGACATCGGCGACCGGGTGCTGCTAGCTGTCAAGCTGGCTCTGGAGGAGTGGAGGCACTGGCTGGAGGGGGCGAGCATGCCATTCCTGGTGTGAACTGACCATAAGAACTTATATATCCTGAATACCTCAGGTCGGCCAAGCGTCTGAACCCTAGACAGGCCCGCTGGTCCTTGTTCTTCTCCCGGTTTAATTTCACCTTGTCCTACCGCCCGGGAACCAAGAACGGTAAGCCGGATGCCCTCTCTCGCCAGTTCGTGCCCGCCGGGGACACCCAGGAGCCCAGCACCATCCTGCCCGCTCAATGCGTTGTCGCAGCGGCGCGCTGGGACATCGAGACGACCGTCCGCACCGCCTCCAGGCCGAGCCGGGCCCTAGCTCCTGCCCCCCTAACCGTATTTTTGTTCCCCAGTCTGTTTGTTCCCAGGTCCTGCAGTGGGGGCACTCATCCAGACTCGCCTGCCATCCCGGTGCCCGTTGCACGGTGACGTTCATCCGCCAGCGGTTCTGGTGGCCCACCATGGAGGACGATGTCCGGAACTTCGTCACCGCCTGCTCGGTCTGTGCCCAGAACAAGACGTCCAACCAACCGCCCGCCGGCCTGCTGCAACCCCTGCCTGTTCCCAGACGACCCTGGTCCCACATAGCCCTGGATTTTGTCACCGGCCTGCCCCTGTCTGATGGTAACACCACCATCCTTACCATTGTGGATCGGTTTTCAAAGTCAGTACATTTCATACCGCTGCCCAAGTTACCCTCCGCCAAGGAGACTGCCCAGCTACTCATTCATCATGTGTTCCGGCTGCATGGTCTGCCCATCGACGTGGTGTCCGACGGGGGGCCGCAGTTTACCTCTCATTTTTGGAGGGCATTTTGCAGGCTACTGGGGGCCACCGTCAACCTGTCGTCCGGTTTCCATCCCCAGTCCAACGGCCAGACCGAGCCGGCGAACCAGCAGTTGGAGACGGTGCTGCGATGCCTGACGTCCCAGCAACCATCAGCGTGGAGCCAGCACCTTCCCTGGGTGGAGTACGCCGTTAACTCCTTGCCCTCTGCATCTACAGGGCTGTCCCCGTTCCAGTGTTGTGTGGGTTACCAACCTCCCCTGTTCCCGGCCCAGCAGGAGAAAGTCGACGTACCCTCAGCGGCGGCGTTTATCCGACGCTGCCGCCGCACCTGGAGACGCGCTCGGCACACGCTGCTCTGCTCTGTGGCTCAGGCTAAACGGTTTGCCGACCGCCACCGCTCCAAGGCCCCTCGCTATCGCCAGGGTCAGCGAGTGTGGCTCTCCACCTGGGACCTGCCCCTTAAGGTGGAGTCCCGCAAGCTGGCTCCCCGCTTCATTGGTCCCTTTCCCATCGCTAAGGTGATCAGCCCCGCAGCGGTCTGGCTGAAATTCCCGCTCTCTCTTCGCCGCATCCACCCGACCTTCCACGTCTCCAGGATCAAGCCCGTCGTCCGCAGCCCTCTCTGCCCAGCTCCCCGGACTCCTCCCCCTCCCCGCCTAATCGATGGAACCCAAGCCTACACTGTACGCCGTCTGCTGGGGGTTTGGCGTCGAGGGTGCGGTCTCCAGTACCTGGTGGACTGGGAGGGCTACGGACCCAAGGAGAGATGCTGGACCCCGCCTTGATCCGGGACTTCCACCGCCGGAACCCGGGCTCACCTGCTGTGACGCCTGATGGCGTCCGTGGGGGGGGGGGGGGGTATTGTCAGGGCTCCCGCCCCTTAGCTGTTGTGTTTTTGTTTTTTCTTGCCCATGTGCTTTTGTTTTCCTTGTGTTCTAGCCCTGCCCCGCTCTCCGCCTTGTCTCCGCCCACCTGATTGTCTCCACCTGCCTGCCTGCACACCTGCATCCCATCACCTAATCAGCCCAGCCCTATATCTACCCTGCTTGTCTCTGTGTTGTTTGCCAGATCGTTTCAGTGTTTCTGCCTGTCTCGTTTCCCGCCTGTTTTTCCTTGTTTGGATTTTTGCTGGTTTTTGCCTCGCCTGTTCCTCGACATCGTTTTTGCCTGCCCTTCTGTCCTGATTGCCTGATCTGCCTGCCTTCAAGGTTTGACCCTGCCTGTTTCTGTTTTTGATCCTTGTTTTCCCCTTGGACTGCCTACCTGGTATTTTGACCCTGCCTGTTTTTGGACTGCCTGCTTGTTTGACGATTCTGCTAATAAACGCCTGTAATTGGAGCACTCGTGGTCCGCGTCTGAGTCCGTGCCTGAGTCCTGACAGTTGCCCATCATAGTAGTGCTGAGCCAACGGCCCCCCTTTGCGGGGTTTAATTCTTCTTTGTCTTGCTCTCGTGGCCCATCTCCTGGGCCGTGTCCAGACGGGGCCTAGTTCTTACATTAACCCTTTGCTTTAAGGCCTAACCTTGTAGCTTATGGCACATTGATATCTGTGTGCCTTCTTACAGTCTGCAGCACCGCGGTCTGGCTAACCGAGTTACTTAACCTTTATTTAAATGTGGGCCTGGAAATAATGGTAATATTCCAGGCATATATGCTGTGTATTAATTAATTATGTTTAAAAATCATATAGGTGTGGAGTGGAAATAATGGGAAATTTCAGAAGTGTTATGTTTAAAAATAATATACAATTAATGACTATGGAGTTTATGGGACTTTCCAGGCGGGGTAAATGTAACAGCTTAAAAATTAAATAATGGTGTATTAAAATGGAAAATGGGATGATCTTGAAGGAGGAGCCTGGGAGGAGTTGGAAATTGTGTTCTGGGATAGGAGGAATGAGAAAAGGCATAAAGGATGGATGTAGGCTGAGGGGAAGGCGGAGTGATTGGGGAGTGTTTGTGAATGCATACACACCGCATATACACCTGTTGCTCCGCGGACCAACCTGGTTTACTGTATGTGATTGATCACCATATGCAATAAACCAAACAACCATGATTACATCAGACTCTGTGAGGACTTATTATTTTCCGGAAGGCATCAAAATGTGGAGGAAGACCCTCGGTCCATTTGGCCCAGACCAGGGGGATATCCACCACATTGCCCTAGTTAGAGCAACTAACATTATATTTTACAATAATGCTACAGTTAGTTGATTGAGTTAATTTATTCTGTTCGACCACCACAGCCCCTAGCGAGCGTCTTAGCACACTAATGTTAGCTAGCTAAGCAGTGTTAACTTAGCTTATGTTACCTGTTTCACCATGTTAGGCCAGGCAGCTGCATGCTAGTCATTGTGACATGAACAGAGATTGACTAACATTACTGTTAACCAAAACCTACTATGCTGTTGTTATTGGGAACAAAGTCCTTTCTGTTAATATTCTTTGTTCACTTCTGGTGAACATCTTGGTCCTCTGCACACCCAGAGAATCTATGTAAGGAGTGTGGTCTTAGACAGGGGCACTCTTTATGAAGCAATGCTTGTGTACTTCGCTTACGTTTTTTTTTTCCAAACTTAACCACCACTTTCCACTACTGTTGGAGCAGCTCAGAACAGCACAGGTTCTTCCCGATTTCCTTGACATCGTTTTCAAAAGTTGAAAGTAAAAGGTAAAAATTAGAAAATTGTACCCTTCTGAGGACAGCTTGCATTCATGCGTGCATATATTATAGGCGACTTGTCTACTTACGGTACTTCGACGGAATCATCTATAGTGAATTACAGGCGTGTTCACACAGTGTACAATGTAGCTAAGTTTACCGAGTTCTTCAGCATTTTAGGTGACAGCACAATGAAATTTATACCAAATTCTTAAGACACCGATTGCAATATTTTGAAAATTCATTCATGCAATATTTTGAAAAAATTCATTGTTGTGATCAATAGATTATTAATCTATGTCATTCTCGCATTTCTGTAATATAAAATAATATATATATATATATATATATAAGCATTGATTTTTTTTTGTCTGCATGTTAAACACAATAGTAGAAGTCACTAATGGGGAAACAAGGATTTCATTAAGGCAGAGTTATTATAATTTTAACATCCCAAAAAGCATGCCTTGGGTCTAGTGTTGAAGATGTTGAATTAGATTTTAGATGGGTTTTAGGTTTAAGATGAGTTTGGAATTTTTGGGGGTTGGAATCCACTTTTCCTGGTGAAAAGTCCAATAAAAAACAGTGACCTACCTCAAATAAAATTAGAAATGCAAATGGACACCTATGTATGTATGTTTAATTTAGTTTTACTTGCTTTGAAGCCTTTTAAACCCATATTTTACCAATCTTTTACTTTTTTTTTGGCTTTTTTCATTAGGAATTTCCATAGGGATTAACTGGATTACCTCTTAGCCTGTTTCAATAAACCACTTTTGTGTCATGAAGAACTAGATTTGGAGACTGACGAAAGAAAAATTGTGTTATTATGCTGGGGAACATGATAAAGTATGATAAGTTGAAAAAAATATTACTCATGAATATGCAAATAAATATTTTACCTAAAAATTCTTTGACAAAATAATGGATACCAAAATTTTAAAACACTTTGAACTTGGTGTATCAAGTCCTCTGAATTGGTGGCAGCCACCAAAACATTATTTTTACAATGTATAAATGATTTTGCAAGCTAGCTACATAGGCAGTGATGCCATCAACTTATTATGCACTTATTACACTCTTATTGCACATAGCGGCTCCTGAAAAGTACACAGAGCTCCTAGAAAATCAGAAAAAGGGGGAAAAAATTTCGGTGATTGCCAAGAAGTGCCAAGAAGCGATAGACGCAGACAGCGATCTCCGACACTGTAAATACCATGAAGAATGTGGGAGATCTGCTGCCCATGAGGAAGAATTAATTCCACCCTTCCCGTCTTCCTCTCAACCACTTCCCTGTTACATTTACATTACATGTACTGTTAACTATTAATTGCAGACAGTGGTTTTTGAGCCATATTTGTTGATCCATAGTCCTCATGAAGGACATTCAGCACAAATACTGCTTACAAGAAGCCCATCCTTAGTCCCTCTGAGGTTAATGTATGAGCACATTTTGATGTTTATGTTGCATTCAGCTTTGCAAGCCTCCTTTAGTTTAGTCCAATTCTGTAAATGGTGTGTTGACACACTGTTCTTCCACATGCATTGATGGCAAATTGTCTGCATTGCAAATGTTGAAAATAAAAAAGATGTCACTTTGTTAAAAGTTATTGCCCTCTCCTCTATATTTACTGTCTTCTCCTCTCATTTTATATTGTTGGGCCGCAAAGTAGTGAAATGTGGATAACGTTCCTAGGTTCTTTACTGTGGAATTTCCTCTATTACGGCAATGTTTACCAGTTGAAAATAGTTTACTAATATTTAATTACTGTTAAGTAACTAATGTTTGAAAGGTGTGCCCAGAGCCAGGCGACCCTATACGCTCACTATGTAAGTTGCATAGGGCTCTGCAAATTACGCAAGGGCCCCGCCTCCCTCTCGTGTCAAAGCCGGTATCAATGTTTACATCTTCGATGAGAGGATGAAGCGGAAGAGAGAAAGAGAGAAAAAAAACACACCATGAGAGTGAATTGCGGGAACAGCAATCAGGTAAACGTGTGTTCTCTCCTCTCCAAGTTTCATGTCAGCAAATAACAGTAATGTTAAGTTGATGTGCTATCTTGCAGTGCGTCTCTCTTGCCTGTATATCTTGCTAACCTAGCTAGGCAGTGCATGGTCTCTCTGTGTCTTGCTTGCCAGCCACTTCCAGGGCTGTGTTCTGTGACTTTGTCCCTGACGAAAGTGAGAGTGAAATACAACTATTTATTACGTTTGATAAACGCCAATGGGCAACGGTGTTTATAAACTGCAGTGCGGAAAGGATAACTGCGTCGCGTAGCCAAAGCTAATCACACAGCTGTATAGGTTTTATTTTACTATTTTGAGACATATAGCTGCAGCCATAGCCTATAGGCTTATGTTTACATTGTATAGCCAAAGCTAATCACACAGCTGTATAGGTTTTGTTTCACTATTTTGAGACATAAAACTGCAGCCATAGCCTGTAGGCTTATGTTTACATTGTGTAGCCAAAGCTAATTGTATAATATTGTGGGGACTGGACTAATGTAGGGCTGGGCGATAAAAATAATTATCGCAATATAATTTTCCTCCATAGAAATATAACAAATGTTCAATATAATTAATTTCCATGCTTAGAAAGCATGCACAGAAATGAATCACGAACTGCCAATCATGTCGCAGGAGTAGTAGTATTGCACAGTTAGGTTGCACGGTGAGAGTATAGTGGCTGACAGGCTTGTAGTTGGAGCGGAATAAGCAAAATGAGCGACACCGAAGAAAAAAACTGTGCCCATGACCAGCTCGAAGGACGAAGACATTGTCGACAACAAAAGGTCACTCAACTTCAGCAGTTTGGAGATATTTTGGCCATTTACAATCCGAGAAAAAACAGAGCAGCATGCACTGCAAACTGTGCTGAAGACACGTGCCATCAAAGACAGGCAACACCACAAACCTGTTTCATCATTTGAAACAATATCACCTGTTAGAACATGCAGAAAATAAGAAATTACAGTGCCAAATGAGTGTTGTTAGTGGACCCTCGACAAGCACCAGGCCAGTACCCAGTGCGACTACCCAGCAGCAAACGATTGTAAGACACAAAGACATCATAAATGCAATTGCATATTGCATTTTACATGTGTGCTGTATCACACTGCAACACTTAATTTTTCTATATTACGATATTTATTTTGTTGAGGAAAAAGGACTGAAAAAGGATTTTACTTCATTTTACTCATGCATATTTTGATGTTGAAAAAAGATTTTATCATTATAATTGTTTTGAATGTTCTACCTCAGATTTGTGAAATGTTCCGCTGTTTGGCAAGTGTCTGGCAAGCTTTCACTCAGGAGCAAAAAAGCCTTTAAACTTGAAAGAAATAATAATTTGACATTTGTCTTGATAATTATCGATATGATGTGAAAATTTTTATCGTGATAACATTTTTGGCGATATCGCCCAGCCCTACTAATTACCAGGCAGCAGAGCCAAAGCTCAGTGTTATATTTTATTATTTACTACATTTTATATTTTCTACAATTTCTTATTTATGTTAATGTTAATATTCACTTATCTTAAGATTGTATAGAAAATATTCTATTCTGTAAAGGAATGGACGAGAGGGCGCCACTGAGGGCTCCTGGGTCAGGCCAAAAACTCAGAGTGCGAGTGAATAAGATGGACAAAAAGTAATTTTTATTTTTGGTTTAATGTTAAAACTAATCAGTAGGAGTCCATATTCAAAGTTCAAATAACACAAAAATAGTTTTAAGTAGAAAAAGAAAGAAAAAGGCAAACAAAAAAAATAGTAATCTCTGAACGCAAATAACTACAAAACAAAGTACAAAATCTGCTAGGTCTCTCTTGAAAAGGCAGAGAACAATATTACAGCAGCAGTACTCACGGTCCAACATCCGACACTAGACTCCCTCCATGAGACTAGACAGACAGACATATCCCAGGTGACCAGCACCATTCACATAAAGGGGGGGGAACATAAAACAATCAATCAACACAAACAACAACATGACAAATCCTGATGCAGCATCATAACACCCTACAACATTTAAACAGCAGATTTTAGCCAAAGTACAATTCAACAAAATGACACATGAGGATTAAAACGGAGGCGGCTTGATCAGGGCCGTCTCTGTCACCCCTCATGGCCACAAGCAAGGTAAACTGGGCCAATCGTGGCCGGAACGAAATAAACACTACGCTGTTTCCCCACGGCACTCCTTTGCCACCGGAGCGACACTTGCCAACACTGAGGAGCAGCATTCAACACGGTATGACTATGCTGCGTTGTTCTTTTTTTTTTTTTAATGCACTCAAGTTTGCGCGCCTACTTAAGCACAATAAAAATGTTTTAAAGCATAATCACAAGATTGTCTAGCGTTTTCATTCACCGTTATAAAACGTAGATTTCGTGGGCGACAACATTAAGTCCGTCAATAGCGGCATCGCATTGACTTAAGCTTGATGGCTCTTATCGGCATCTGTCAGCGTGTGTGTGTTTGCGAGTGTCGCGGACTTCACATAAAGGCAACTCGTGCCCAAGGAAGGCAGTGGACATGTGCGGTCTCTCCATGACCGTCACATATTCAATAAATATTGTTTGTTTATACCCATTCTGTTCTGTATAGATCTACTTATTCTTAGACCAACAGATGGAGCAAACTGTTTTAAAGGAGGGAGGATTGTAGTGGGAGCACTGGAGTGTCAGGTGTGACTGTGTGGCAATGGCAAATGGTTTACAAGGCTTACGGGTCAGGTAGGAGGGCCCCTCCAAAAGCAGAATTTTCCTTAGGGCCCCAGGGAGGTCAGGACTGGCTCTGGGTGTGCCTCTTTAAGTACAAGTTAAGGTATGCTTTGTTTACACTTTACAATAAGGATCACACAGGCCATTAACTAACTAATGGTTACTTATGTGTAAGTAATGCTTACAAAGTGTACCAATGCATTTGTTAAGTATTAGTTAATGTGTAGATTGTTTACACTTTACAATAAGGGTCACAAAGGTCATTAATTAATGCTTAGTTATATGTTAGTGATGCTTCTTATGGGTAGACAAGAATTTATAGATTATTAATAAAGAAACATACAAACACCATATAGATGAAGACATTAGAGGATGTCCACATATCTCAAGATTAAGAAGATGTGGTCAGCCAGAGGATGAACAAGTAAGTCATACACCCAAAAGCAGAATAAGAGACAGATCTCTACAGTCCAAACAATTTGAAAAAGAGTTTTCATATTGTTTTCAGATCATAGATTTATGGGTTGTGTGCTGTACATGTAGCCAGCAGTGACATAATGGTGTGTGTGTGTGTGTGTGTGTGTGTGTGTGTGGCAAAGGGCGGGGGGGGGGATGGGTTCACTTTTTTTTTTTACCACTTTTTCATAGAGGTGTTCCATAGAGGTATTTTGTTGGGGAGCAAATATTAAGATATTTATGAACATTTGTAAACATTTCATTATATATCTAGTAATTAACTTGAACTATAATCTTTATTTAATCTTAATCATTTCTTAATGTATGTGTTAATCTTATTCAAACTTCATTATACATTAGCTAACTGTTAATTCATGTCTACTACTGTATTAATTAGTGTTAATTAGTGTACACTTATTGTGTTAACTTAAGTGTTACCAGATATCCAGGGAATGGGAACTGAGAAGAAAGCAAATTGTGCATTGGGCATTTATCTTCCATGGTAGAATGGATGATCTGAATGTCATTTTCCTGCTTTCTTGTTCACTGAATACTTCTTGAATCATGTGCACCTTACCCTTTCAGGTTGCCACTTCTGACAACAATAGCCAAATATCTTTTACACTTCCTCAGTGGTCAAAGGTCAAAGGTCAAAGGTCAAATTTTCAATGAGTCACAGAAAGGCGTCAACAAATGGCATAAATGGCAATGCTGTGGCAATAATATACCCTTTCCCTTACATATGTATGTGCTGAAACTACTAAAATTGCAAATGAGAGATTGATATTCATTTCACACGCATCCTTGATGTAAAGTCAAAGATGTTACCAGTCTCAGTGTCATGATCATCTGCAAGCTAGAAAAATGCAGTAAAGCACCAAAGATGAGCATCAATACTCGGGAACCTCTGTGGAGTTTGAGCATTTTCTCTCCTGGAGAGAAAATGCTCACCCTCTTCTCCTGGATCTCTCCTGATCCTGGAGAAGAGGGTGGCTGTATCTCACACTGATGCAAGCTCAACACCTTGTTTTTTCCAGGCTATTCAGGTCAACCTTATGAAATGGGATTATGAGAGGGGGAGGGTTTGTGGGGGAGGCAGCCAATGAGTTCTTCTGGAATCTGAAGCACTGTAGGATTGCCAGAAATACTGAAGAAAAGAACGAAAATCATAAAAAGAGAGAAATCTTACCTCTGTCTCACAGCAGGCCTAGAGCAAGAAGACACACAGATAAGCCAGTAAGCCTCTCTGATACTTCATTGAACATAACATTGCGTCTGAAGAGGAGCATCCTTTTCTACAGCTGGGTGGCAAGTTGTGTTAGGGGACCCTTTTTTGAGTTCAGTTCATAATTGTGAATATGGGAGGGTGGCCTGTTGATTAATGTAAGAGGGGCAAGAACTTACCCACGTTAATTAATCACATTTCCTCAACCAGTTGTGGATTATTTTGAGACTAACAAACTTTGTTAATAAGGCAGTTTTAGAAAGTGTCTGTTTATTCCAATATGTTGAATGTTGCTTCGTTGCCTTTATGAACTTCAGGTTAGTTCATTTTAGTCATCAAGCAATATCAATTAGTCCCAAGCTAACACTGATCCCTGATTTCGTTGTCACAATGAAAATGATTTAACTGTCATGAAATCTCTGTTTTGGAATGAAAGTGATTTTATATGAACCATGCAAAGGTGATGTTATCGCGTTGAACACAGAACAATGGAATCAGATTTGGATTTTTTTTTTTTTTGCAAAGATTTTTGGTAGATGGACGTGCTAAAACTGGCAAGGTTCTTAATCACAATAAACAGGCTCAGAAGCATTATGGGTATAACGGAAAGGTCTAATCCTCCCTCATTCTCCGCTCATAGGCCACCCTATACTGTGCAGCTGGCTTTTTTTTGGGGGGGCTTAGTTTCCCAGCCTGGCCATGTGGACAGCACAGATGGGTCTCCAACAGAAGCAGGGAAGCCCGGGACCCATTTCCAGATCAACATGTTGTGCACAAATTTAGGCACTTGTTGGAGTCAGTGGAAGCCAGGCCTTTTTGAGGCTGACTCATCTCCTGGCATGATCTAGATAAGAAGCTGCTGAAGTAACAGAACTCTAATTTGTTTTTTGTAAATTGCAATGGATTAAAAGGTCCCTTATAAGGGACCTGAGTGTTTGGCTCTTTTTCTAGGAATCATGGGTATTTCACCTGTTCATGATTGAATAGTCCCTAAGTTGCGAAACCAGCTAAAGAGAAATGGCACATCACGGGCCTTTTTCCAAAAGACAAAAACATATTACAGAAGAGAAAAATATAAGAAATAATTTAGTCAAAAGAAAAAAAATTGCAGGGTGCTGGCGTGGCTGGTTGTGCTGGCAAAGGGAATTGTCAGCGTAGTTTGAGGTGTCCCAAATCTGGAGAGGTGAAAGGGCCATTCACGGCATCTCATTAACAGTTTGATGTGAAGCTAAATCTAACGATGAACCTCGTACATCACGCCTAACGAGAGTGATGGATATTTGTATGCTGAGTGACGAATCCATGCCCGCCCCCCCACCTTCACCCGCCCACCGCTTGACACTAATGGCTTCTGTAATGTAATGAACGATGTGTGGGGGAAATGGCTGGCAGGACCTTGGAAACACATAAACAACAGTCACCGCAAATGCCTCCGGAAAAACTTCACAAGCACCTCTGTTGAGCTGGGCACACAGAAAAGGAGCCCTAGAGTCACTGGCAGGTGGCAGCAGGTGCACAGTCGCACATTATTAAAAGGAGTTGAGTGCAAATGGCTGTCCGCATCCTCCATTGTGGCTCATTATAGATTCATTTCCTGTGGTTAACACTTGAGCAAAAAAGACAAAAAAGCATTGCAAAAGCTTCAGAAGGGCAGAGTGTGTATTCAGAGATGGGCACAGGGGCTTTATTGAGCACACCTTATTTTGGGAGTTTTTTTATTCTGCTGCATGGGCCAGGTACTGCAGTCATTTTAACAGGGTCATATTGGCGGATTTAGCAGGGATCATAAATCCCTCAATATCTCTCCCCATCCTCACATACAGTATTTTCTGCAGCTATCAAATTAGGTACCATCAGGTTAATGGCTTTATGAGGCCACAAATCACCAGCCAGCCCACAGTGTGGGATGCATAAACAACTGCGCCACCTCTGTCACACTATTTCATCATTTGCCATTTTAGTGGAGGAAATATTAAATTACAGGAAACAGATTAGCCCCAGCTAACAATGTAGACCATTTTTATTGCGGGAAATGATTCGGCTCCTCTATTTATAAAGTTTAGCATGTCTGTAGGGTAATAAATGACTTGCAGGTCTGCTGTCATGCGGGGTGGCAAAACATTATGGGAGACACACGATATAACAGACCCACACTACTCCTCTGTCAGATAATAGACCTACACTGGTGGTGCGTAACATAACCACCTAAGGAAACACTTTATATTAAGGTACCAATAACTGACCATTAATGAATACTTTATTGAATGTTAATTAAATTGTATTGCCATGTTTAGTGTGAAGCGAACATCCTTTAACAGCAGCACTGCAAAACAGCCCTGCTAATGTTTTGTGGCAATAATTGACATTCATTGAGCATTCTCAAGCCATTTATAAGGCCAGAGTAGCATTTAGTTTATTTCAGGTACTGCAAAACAATTCATCAGTGTTAATTACGGGTACTGCAAGACAATGTAAATATTAATACATGTTAACAATGCTTTATTAATGCTTAATTAATGGCACCTTAAAACTTAATGTTACTGAGTGTCTGCTCTGCTTCTATATTTATGTATCCAACTGTTTCTCATGTCCTGTTCTGCTCAGCTACTGGTCCAAACGCTGGTGGTGTCCTGCCTGCACTACTGCAGCTCCCTAGTTGCTGGCCTACGAAGCATTGCCATCTAATTTCTCAGCTCAGCCAGAACTCTGCAGCCTGATTGGTCCTCTCTGTCCCTGCCTACTTTCAGGATGTCAGTCACAACCCGTATCCACTTCAAAACCCTAATACTGGCACACTGAGCACTCAACCACAGGGCTCCCACTTACTAGAAGTTTTTCATCTCCCCTAAGATGTCAACTGTCCTCTTTGATGCCGGCTCACGCTGGTCATTTGCATGCCCCTGCCCTCTAAATCTCCACAGCAAGGACCTGCTCATTCTCAGTGTTAGCAGTACTCTGAGTACAGAGTCACCTGTACTGTCCAGGACAGTTCACTCACCATGCTCCTTCCCCTTTTGAAGACTTACCTCTTCAGGCTGTGCTTGGAACCACTGAGTCGCTAACTTCTGCCTTCTGAGGACTCAGACTATGCTTGAATCTGCCCTCATTCTGAGACTGCAGCATCCATGATTGCTGGTGTACTAGACTATTTCTTGACAGCTTGCATTGTTGGCAGCTAAAGTGTACTATATTGAATGTATTGCACTTAAGCTCTGTGCTGCTCCAGGATAGCTCCCACTCCCTGTTGTACTGACTTGTCTGGTCTTTGTATTCTTCTATGCTTTTAATGTGGTGGCAGTGTAGCATAGTGGTTAAGGAGCAGGACTCATAACCGAAGGTTGCTGGTTCGATCCCCGCTGGGATGCTGCTGCTGGATCCTTGGGCAAGGTACTTAACCCACAGTCGCCTCAGTAAATATCCAGCTGTATAAATGGATAACATTGTAAAGAACTGTAACCTATGTAAGTCACTTTCGATAAAAGCGTCTGCCAAATGAATACATGTAAATGTAAAATAAGCTTCTAATCTTGTATGCTTCTAATATCCTTCTCCGCCATTACTACCAACTTCACCTGTGTTAAATGCGAGCTTAACGCTAGGTTGACGGAGAAGGTAGCAGAATGAGAAGCACGCATCTGCACCTTATACGAGATTAAAGCTAGTGAAAAGTTTATCGAATCCTTTTCACTACCGGATGCATCAATTAGCCTTTCCCCTAGTTCAACCCCGGCAGAGCCTTCGCAGAAAGGCGAGTGGGTTACGGTTCGGGAAAATAGACGTAAGCGCAAGCCCCCGGTGCACCACCAACCCTCGGTTCACGTTTCCAACAGGTTCTCCCCCCTCAGTAACACACCTGCTGAGAAACCCGTTAAAAGAGCCCTGATTATTGGCGATTCTATTCTTAGAAACGTGAACGTAGAGACACCAACGACCATAGTCAATTGCATTCCTGGAGCCAGAGCTTCCAACATTGAAGCCAATTTGAAAGTGCTGGCTAAAGCTAAAGGTAAAAGTAAAGCGAAATACTCAAAAATTGTTATTCACGTCGGCGCCAACGATGTTCGCATGAGGCAAACGGAAGTAACAAAGTTAACTATTAAATCGGTGTGCAGGATTGCCAAACAAATGTCGGATTCAGTAATTTTCTCTGGCCCCATCCCCATGCGGCGCGGTGACGAGATCTATAGCAGATTAACGTCACTTAATTGTTGGTTGTCTGAATGGTGCCCCTCTAACAACGTGGGTTTTATAGATAATTGGCACAAGTTTTGGGGGAGGGCTGGTCTTTTAAAACGAGATGGCATCCACCCCTCGAGGGAGGGTGCAGCTATCATCTCTAGTAACATGGATCATAGTCTGAATTCCACTAAACCTTGACTTATCAGGGCCAAGGCCAGGCAGCAGACTTTCTGTCCTACACAGATGTCTGCTTTTTCCCTGGAACCACCACTTAAAAATCCCATAGACACAGTGTCTGTTCCACGACCCTCCATCCCAAACTTCTTAAAAACATCCAGTAGGGGCATTTGTGCTGATAATTTGATAAAAATTAAGTCTGACAAACCTGAAAGTACTACCTGTAGACAAATGGTCCTTAAGATTGGGTTAATAAATATCAGATCGCTACAACCTAAAGCTTTATTAATAAACGAATTGATTACTGATCACCAATTTGATATCTTATGCCTGACTGAAACATGGCTTAAACCTAATGACTTTGTTGCTCTCAACGAATCAACTCCTCCCAGTTATTGTAATCACCAGGTCCCTCGACCTACTGGTAGAGGTGGCGGCGTTGCTGCTGTACACAGCTCCAAACTCTGTGCCACCCTTAAACCTGGCTATAACTTCCATTCATTTGAACTATTAGTACTTAGCTTTGCACATCCTGACAAGACTGCATTTCAGCTATTTACCCTTGTTATAGTTTACAGGCCACCTGGCCCTTACAGTGTTTTCTTATCGGAATTTGCCAATTTTCTATCTGACCTGGTTGTCAATATAGAAAAAGCTGTAATAGTAGGCGACTTTAATGTCCATATGGATAATGAACATGACCCGTTCAGAACAGCATTTTTGTCCATCATCGAATCCATTGGACTCTATCAAGCTGTGGACAAACCCACACATTACCGCAACCATACTCTTGATTTGGTCCTCACATATGGAGCAGACATTAACCAGGTGGAAATCATGCCACACAATCCTGTGTTATCCGACCACTATTTCATCTCTTTCAATTTACCACTAACATGCTTCACATACTCGGAGCCTAGATTTTCTTCCAGGTGCACATTTTGCTCTCTTACAGCAAATGCCTTTATCGACGAGCTCCCTACATCATACTACCTGCACAACGAAATCTCCTCTAGTTTACGTTCAAACCCTAGCTCAACTGAAATTAATCTACCCGCGGACAGAATCGACTCTACTTTGCGTAAAACTCTAGATGCCGTTGCTCCCCTCAAAAGGAAGAAAATCACAGACAAGAAGCTAGCACCTTGGTATAACGACCATACTCGTGCTCTCAAAAAAGCCACACGAAAACTCGAAAGAAAATGGCGCTCCACCAAATTACAGGTTTTTCTCCTGGCGTGGAAGGAAAGGCTCCTAAATTACAAGCATGCCCTCACAGCTACCAGATCCAAATATTTCTCTACTCTTATTGAGAGAAACAAGGACAATCCTAGGTACCTGTTTAGCACTATCGCCAGATTAACCAAGAGTCCTGCATCAGTTAACCCTACCATACCAGCAATTTATAGTAGCAGTGACTTCATGAACTTCTTTGACAGTAAAATCTTAAAGATAAGAGACACAATACAAAAATTCTGATCAACTTCTGGTTCCTGCCTGGCCAGTCCCATTCCAGATTATGTAGGCATGTCTATTAGGCCCGCCTCGCGCTTTGACTCTTTTATACCCATTAAATTTGGCGACTTTTCTTCTCTTCTCAATTCATCTAATAACTCTACCAGCCAACTTGACCCCATACCAACTGGCTTCCTAAAACAGCTATTGCCTGCAATTGGCACACCACTATTAAATCTTATCAATGCCTCTCTTATGTCTGGACACGTACCTCAGCCCTTCAAAGTAGCAGTTATCAAGCCTATTCTGAAAAAGCCTAATCTTGATCCCAATGACCTGTCAAACTATAGGCCCATCTCGAACCTTCCATTCCTCTCAAAAATTCTGGAAAAAACAGTATCAAAGCAACTCTGTGCCTTTTTACACTCTAACAACATTTTGGAAGTTTTCCAGTCCGGATTTAGACCTCACCACAGTACGGAAACTGCTCTCCTGAAAGTGCTCAACGACCTTCTACTCTCCTGTGACAATGGCTGTATCTCTCTTCTTGTGTTACTAGACCTAAGTGCAGCCTTTGATACCATCGATCATTGTATCCTCCTTGACCGCCTCGAAAACCTGGTTGGCATAAGTGGACAGGCCCTATCTTGGTTTAGGTCTTATCTATCAGAACGATATCAGTTTGTCTCCATCAACAACGAATCCTCCGCTCGTTCCAGAGTAAAATATGGTATACTTCAAGGATCTGTGCTTGGACCTCTGCTCTTCTCGTTATACATGTTGCCTCTTGGCGATATCATCCGTAAACATGACATTAATTTCCACTGTTACGCGGATGACACTCAGTTATACATATCAGTCAAACCCGATGTCCCTCTGAATATTTCAAACATGGAGGCCTCCCTAACAGATGTAAAGAATTGGATGGCCCGAAACTTTCTCCTCCTCAACCCGGACAAAACCGAAATATTGGTCATAGGCCAAAATTCAATCAGGAGCAAACTCACTCATTTTACACTGGACCTTGATGGTGTCTCCCTTGCCCCGAGTGCAGCCATCAAAGACCTTGGTGTTGTTATTGATCCCGAGCTCTCCTTTGAAACTCACATAACTAACACCTCTAGGACTGCCTTCTTCCATCTGAGAAATATTGCTAAAATCAGGAAAATCGTATCAATTAACAACGCTGAAAAACTAATCCATGCCTTTGTAACATCCAGATTAGACTACTGTAATGCCCTCTTGTCAGGATGTGCAAACGTCTCGTTAAAACCCCTTCAGCTGGTGCAAAATGCAGCTGCTCGAATCTTAACTAAAACTAAACGCTTTGAGCACATCACCCCAGTTCTGGCCTTTCTCCATTGGCTACCTATTAAATACCGGATCATTTTTAAAATACTCTTACTCACATTTAAGGCTTTAAATGGGCTTGCCCCCCCCCTATCTTAAGGACCTTCTTCATCCATATCTTCCGCAGAGAGCCCTTCGCTCCCAAAATGCCGGGCTTCTCACCATTCCAAGAGTGGGCAAAACTACTGTAGGCGGTAGAGCCTTTTCCTATCAAGCCCCTCTCCTGTGGAACAGTTTACCCTCTGAGATTCGGGGAACAGACTCTCTCTCCACCTTTAAGTCTAGGCTCAAAACATATCTATATAGTAAATCCTTCAGCTGAGGGACATGGCCTGGTGCTGGCGTGGATCGTAGAGTCTCTGGTGGACTAAGTGGTCATTGCTTTCATGGACCCTGTGCCGTGATCTGGTGTTGACTGTCTTAGGGTCGCCCTCATGACTATGCCGGTCCCTTGCCTCCCGTCCCCTAGGTATGCTGCCATAATGTTAGCCTGCCGGGGTCTTTCCTTGTTGCACACCTTTTTCTCTGCCCCTCCTCTCCTGCCTCTCTGTTCTACATCCCTGCCATTCTTATCATCCACTAACCACTGTTTTCTGTTTGCTTCCTATTCCCTGCTCCGGGCTCCTGTCCGGAGCTGTAGCCCAAGCGTCTCATCCCGTTTCCCAGTCCTGCTACCTCGCTGCCCTGCCCATCAAAGCCAACTGCATTCCAAGACCCGGACATCCTAGGAGACATTCTTATAATCACTCTACTGTTAACTACTATTGTTCTATCTGCCCAGTGCCGGCCAGAAGCAGATGGGCCCCCCCATGAGCCCGGTTCTGCTCAAGGTTTCTTCCTGATAGGGAGTTTTTCCTTGCCACTGTTGCCTTAGGCTTGCTCTCAGGGGGTCTCAGGCCTGGGAACAATGTAAAGCTGCTTTGTGACAACTTGTGTTGTAAAAAGCGCTATACAAATAAAAATGAATTGAATTGAATTAATATTGTTGACTCCTTATATTCCTTTTTGCTTGTGTTGTACTCCGTCTCACCTGTAAGTCTCTTTGGATAAAAGCATCTGCCAAAAAATGTATTCTTTGAATTCTACCATTATGTTACTTCCATCTATTGCTCTATAAGTTGCTTGGATGAGGATATTTACAAAATACATAAGTTAGTAAATACCTAAATAAATCAATAATTGGAATTAATATATCAACCGTATTTCAGTATATTTCTTCTTATCCTGACCCATGTCAAAGAACTTGCATTCATGAACTAAAGGTTAATCACCTGTCTTCTCTAAAGACAGGCAGGGCAGTGTAAGGTCTGAGGATAATGAAATATTGGGAGATATTCCTCTGGCTGTAACACATTACCCAGGGAGTTCCCTCCTCCTAGTCCATGTGGTACCCTCAACCCAGTGTGTGTGAAGACCTGAGCTTGAAGAAAAAGGGGGTTTGGTTTTGGGGGGTAAGGAGGGTGGGCACGGCATGGTCACATTCCTCTGCTAAAATGAATAACCTCATCTGTGATGGCCCTTTGCCTTTGAGAGAACCTGCTGTATTATTAACGGCAGCCTGAAACCTCTGAGCGGAGACAACAACAAAAAAAAGAAACCCAGATGGCTGGTTAAAAAAGGCCACCCAAAAAAACCCATCAGTCGTGGCCAATGAAGCTACTGGCTCAGAGAATACCCAGAAGGACCCAGCTATCAACTGACCCGCATCACCGTGATTAATGCCTAGACTCGCTACCAACTGCTGTCAGGTCAACCACAATGCATTGCAAGATTATTTCCTGAGACAATTTCCTCTCTAATCCTGTTGAAGAGCACTTGAATGCAGCTCCCTCTGAGAGGGCGGCAATAAATTATTAATAACATAGAATGCTAATTAATCAGGTCCGAACCTGGTCAAATATGCTTTTTTTCGTCCAAGTCTGAAAATTGATTGTTATCATACCATTTTCCGATCCTTACTCAGCAACTTCCCTCTGCCTAGGGTGAATTTCATTGGTGATTTCACCAGATGCAGTTTTCACAGGTCTGTGGAAAGTCTCTGTCTTCTCTCTTCAGCTTGTAATGCCATGGTGCCATTCAAAAATGAGCCCTTTAGCACAACATTAGTGTCTGTCCTTTTTCACATGAGCAGTGGCTCTTTGCTGAAACTCTGGAGGACCGGGTTGAGTAGCTCCTTTAATTGCAATGAGATTTGGTGGCAAATGATACCTTTGCCCTTGGACTAAACATTATACTGCCAAGTGATCTGCCTGAGCAAGTGCTTTTTAAGCAGAAGGAGACAATGAAGAGTTTAGTCCAGCCTGCCAATGCTTGGGTAATCTCCACAGGAAACACTTAAAGTAAAGCATGGCTGCTAGGCCAGGTAAGGGAGACTACGAATGGATTTTTGAAAGAAATTGGTTTAGAGCATTTTCTGAAGTATGCCATTATCATTAACTTTCAAACAGCTAAATATAAATTTATTGAAATCCCCTGTGCACATCTTGGCAAAATGAGTTTTATTGCTTTTTTTTCCTACCCTCTTCTTTTTAAATAAGGGAATGATAGCCTGCACAAACAGCGAGGATTCTGGGTAATGGCTGACATCAATATGGCCGTAATGTCATTGGGCGACCCATCATGGCCATTACCGCCCGCTGGAGCAGGAACCTTTGGCTGCAGTAATGACCAGGATGTCAAGAAAATAAATGTTATTACTCGAGTGATAAATATCACACTGAATTTATAGAGAAGTGTGGAAAAAATTTAAAAGCCTTAGGCGGGTTTGTGAAATCCCCCTTGGAAAAAAGCTTTTTGGAAAATGAGGCAGGGGTGAATCTGAGTGGTCATTGCCATATATTTGTCTTATAATTGCAATGAAAAAAAGGTAAAGCACTTTTGACTCTAATTTGATTTCCAGTCGTTTAGTTTAAAGGTGGCAGTGGGTGATTAGGGAAGACCACCGCTGGGGAGATATTGTATCATACAGCAACTTAGGTTTGAAAATCCATTTTGAGTAGATGGATAAGTGCAGCTGTTACCCTGCATGGCTGTCCTCAGAGGAGCCAAAAAGCATGGCTTTTCTCCTTTCTTGTGTCACCTTTTGCTTTATTGTCTCTGATGTCAATAAAGATGGCCTCCTGTGCTTTCCCTCTAAACTTCTACCCCAAGGAACTCCCACTTATCTGTCCTGATCTCACTGGATTTTAAATTTTCTATCCAGCGCTGTCTCCATCCGATGACCATGATCTGTGGAGCAAGAGTGTCCAAGTGTCATGGCTTATTAAAAAGTCTGCACTGCACTGATGGGCTTTGTGATGGATTATTTAATCCACATGTCTCTCCCTCCATTCTATTCCCACAAAACTCATCTGCTTATAGTGTTACCATAAATACAACAGCTGCACCAGGCATGATGAGGAAAAAGGAAAAAAAAAATCAAATTTGAGGGAGATCCTTATGTATAGAGCTCTGTGGTTCTCATAACCATGTAATTCCAGGGTTAAAGCCAATTACATTAGGAAGGAAAGAATTAGCTTTAGTGCACTCGCACTCCTACTATATCACAAGCTTTGTGTAACAAGATTCATATATGATCCACCTAGCTGTGCTAGTGGAAAATTACAAAAACACAACATAAAAAAAAGAACCGAAAACATGCTATGAAACTGAAATTAATTCACATCATATAACTTGGTGAATTCTATTGGCAGAAGAAACAGACAGGACCATGGTCTTCCAAAAAGAAAGTTGGGCAGCTTAGCTCTAGATAGAATGTGAGTGCTCTGCTTCCTAGAATGCACTGCTTCAATTCATCCTTCAGCTCATCATCCTACTCTGCCTCCACACCCTGGTCACTGCCCTCAACTCTTTACTTTTCAAAGAAGGAGGGATGAGGAGCAAAAAGCTGGTCTTAAGATTGGTTTGCTCTCTAATGATCCAATCATCAGAACTATTTGCCTGATATAAGGTTACATGGGGTGTTCTCAACTCTGCCACATTTTCTGCACTTTTCCTACAAGATTCTGTGCCTGTCCTGCTGTTCCTCGGTTGCCTTTAGCTATTCCTGAGGAGCCTAAACTTCAGACTGGCACCTCAATGACTCCTGGAGCTTGGAAGAAGGTAGAGGAGAATGGTACTCACATCATGTCCCCTGGCTGATCCTCCTTTCAAACAAAGAGCACTTGTGGAAGAGGAGGCCCAGCTTGCAAATGTATGCAAATGTGAACTTTGAGCGCGGGGTTGGGGTGCGCTGTCTGACGAGGCTATCCTCAGCTGCCTGAATAAAATAGTTAATTACTGCACTGCATCTAATGAGCTGCTTAACATTTGTGAAGGAGAGCGAGCGAGCTCTAATGAGTCCTGATAGTCTACCTTTATTAAATAAACAGGTAATTGCAAATCGCCGGTCCCTGCTCCATTGACACAGATGGCGAAAAAGCGGCGAAGAATTCAATGAGCCTTTTTAATAAACATACCATCACTTCCTTTTCCTTCAAGTGTCTCTCTGAGTTATTCCTCCAGGTTAGGGCTTTGAATATATTTTTTAATATATTCAAATTAGCTCTCCTTATATGCTTCATTACATACATGCCAGCTCTCCAAAAGTTCATATCAATTTAAAACAATTTCAAAAACATTACAGTTTATTTGTGTTTCATATATTTATATTTAGTTTTATATTGCATTTGATATTTTAAATTACATGTTTTATAAGGTATGTGATTTTGCCACTTTATGTAAAGTGATTTTAATGCCCTAGGACAACTATATCCTAATTACAGTAATGAAGTGTTAACCTTAATATGGGTCCTCAAGGAATAATTATCGATATTCTGGCACTGAACCAACTCTCTCAGTCCACAGTGACATTTTAAGACTAAAGTGTCTGTTCAGTCCTACCACAATGTGCTTTGTTCCTAAACCTTCAGTTACGGATGGGCCTGTGGATTTTTTTTTATTCTTTTAATGAAATTGTTTTGAAAAAGGCAACACATAACCTTGCAGCAAGACTGAATGGCAGCTCAAATAATGGCATTGAAGTTTATGTAAGTGCACTGATTCCTGACCATTTTCCATGTTGGTGCTCATCAGTTAGGTTTGATTAAGCTGTTGAGAACAGTCTTGAAATGCTGAGTCCTTTGCTGGCATTCCCTGTGTGAGAGTGCACTATTATTATTATTATTATTACTGTTGAGTAGATCATAATAACTTGGTACAGACAGCAGAGTCCATCTTAGTCAAACTCAGTGAAGACATTTTTTTTTCCAATCAAAACTTTTTCCTGGCCTCAGGTAAAGATGTTACAAAACTACATCAAAAGTCTACCAGGCTAACTTAATTTTGAGAGCAGACAGGAGAAGTAAAATGCTATTCTATTCTCCCCTGACATTTCTCTGGAAATAATCCATTCAGCATTGGGAAGGAATCCTGGATGGGACTGGAAGGTCTGAATTGCAAATGTGGAATCCAGACGTCTGTCTTCTCCTCGGGGTCTGCACTCTCCTGCTGTGGACATAACATACTCAGAGGAAGCCACAGCTGAGGAGCGTTAATTACTTCCATAACCGAGAATATGAGGAGCTTATGCTGAAACAGTCTTGCTGAGACGTGCCTTGACTATCCAAAAGAGACGGGCAGCTTCCGCTCTCAAGAAACTGACTGAGAATGGCAAAGCGCACTTTCTTTGAAAGTCCCTTCATATGAACTATATAAAACCTTTGTATGCATGACAAACACTAATCACAATTCTCAATCTCATATGCCTCTCTTTGTCACCATTCTTGTTGAACGTGACTTTACCGGGACATTCCAAATCAGGGAGTCTGGGTAATGGCACTTACAGTATGATACTGTTGAACCCTCATCCAAGCATGGGGACTTACACAGCTTAGATTCCCATCATATTATCCATTTATGTGGCTGGATACCTTCATTGCCGTAATTCAGGTTAAGTATCTTGCACATATTTTAGAATGTATTTACTATGTCCACGGTATAGATTGTACATAGATTGTATGTACTTCTGTCATTTTCTCTCTCAATATACACAATACATATAGTACTATGAGCACATCAGTAATATCACCTCAGGAATCTATCTCAAACTATTACACAAAACCACTCTTTCTTGCAGGACTTGCAGTATCAGAATAAATAAGTAAAATTAAATGCCCCTTTTTCATACTTGTTCGTATTCAGGAATTGAGGAGGTTGGCATATTTTGCAGAACACTTGTTACTACTATGTAAGTCAATTCGGCAGAAATGTTTGCAAAAGACAGAGTGTTCCGAAAAAACTGTGCAAAGAATTTTACATAGTTTGAGAAAATGACAACTGACAAATAAATGGGCAAGTAAATAATTTAAATAACAAAATAATTTCAAAAACTGAATAAAGATATTGGTTTACTGCCTGACATGTACAGCATTAGAGACAAGGTGCTATCAGTCTCTAGCATTATAAGAGGGCCCAAGGAGCTTGTACACTGGCAGACAGCAATATTGCGTGCTGTTGTGGTCTCAAGAAATGCATTTTAGTCTCCATGCACTTGATGGTGTGCCAGGAAAGACGCTGAGAATAAATTTGTCTCCATCACTGTGACATGCTGTTGGCCTAACCTGGCAGCTTGGCAAAGATGGAAGATAAAATATGTACTACCAACACAAGGGGCTTCTGACAATAACACCTGGTGCAAGACAACAACAGCATTCTCAAATAGTTATCGCACAGAAATATTTTTGCTCAGATTGGCAGCAGACCATTGATAGGCATAGTTAGGTTTTATTTACTGTATCACATGCTAATGGCATGTTTATCCCCCAGACAAGCTCAGAGCATAATGAACAATTGAATGATGCTCAGTCTCCTGCATGCTGCAACTCGGACATGAATATACATTGCACTTAACCATGAAGTGACGCATCACAATATCCAAAACGTCCAATGACCAGGCACATGTAACACATTCATTTTGGTTTCCATCAATGCCAACAATCATTTTTAATGATGAAGAGATAAAATCCTGGTTGGCTCATATTTGAATTGGAGACCTCTTAGGAAGATTAAAAAAAAAAAAAAACGCTGGAGGAGCTGTTGGTGGGCTAGTAGGGGGCAGTCTTTCCTCTGAACCAAGTAGGAAGGAGACTGCCTAAAAGATGAGGTGCAATGTCCTAACACAGCATGGTAAATACGGATGATCTGGCACTGTCACAACGAATAGTGGGCTCCCCATTGTCCTTGTCCTTAAAATCCTTCCTTCTCCACCTCAGCTGATGTGTGCTGAGCTTTCTGCTACAAATGACTGCCATCTACACATCATTCATGGACGCACAGGAGTCTACACATCATTCATGGAGGCTCACTGGTAAAGACATTGATTGAGATCTATGAGAAATATGCTCTACAAATGCAATCCATTATTATTATATTCATTATTATTACCAAAAGGTGTGTGAAAGTCATGTTACATTCCCTACAGCAACTGAAAACTACAACTCCCAAGATCACTGCGACAGAATGAAACTACAACTCGCACAGCTTGAGGCAGTAAGCCTTGAGCAAAGCTAAGAGGTGTAGAGCAAAGTTATGACTTCAAAGCAGCTCTTCAAACAGCACTGCAAAGCAGAGTCTCCTGTTCCACTGCTCATCTCCCCTGACCCTCCCCCCTCCCTCTCAGAGCAACAGAAGCCCCAGGCATCAGTCCTTTGCACCCATTTGCTTTTCCACTACTGCCAGGATTAAAATATGCCCCGCAGATAGGTTGAAAACAGAACTATTTTCTACCCTCTTTAAGATTCAGGCCACATTTTCCAGCTCTTGGCACCTCATAGCCAAAATACACTACAGGAGATACTGATGCAGACAGCCCCCTTGCCTCCAACCCCCCCCCCCCCCCCAAAAAAAAAAACAGGAATGTAGGGACAGGGTGTGCTAGGAAGCTTTGGAGGTTTTATATTTCACCTATCTCCAGTTGAGAATTTGAGCAATGGTCCTCGTGGAAAAGCAATGAAAGCATGAGGCTTCATTACAAATTATGTATTTTTACAACATTGTGGGAACCTAGATCCTTATTTAAAACATTTTTACTGAATGAACCCTCAGTGTACCTTTGAGCAATTTTATGCATTTTAGCTTACTTTATTGCAAAGTGGTTCAGTGATTACATCAGTCCGTTATATTTGCCATCATGTCAACAGTGCAGGTTTAGGCCTTTCTGTGTGTGCCAGGTGATGGAGAAGGACCATTCAGTGACCACAGGGTTGGTCTTCATCCCTGACGATACCCTGGGTGCAATGTTTTTCCACTAGATAATGGGTTTTTGTACCCAATGATTTGATTCTTTCTTAAATGAGGACAGATGTAATGTTTCTCGTTTAGAGTACTGCTCCTGGGTGGGTCCACCATCTCCCTAAAATTTCCCAATCTCTCGACTTACCACTGGTCCTTTTCCAACCACTGGAGCCCAACATCCTACCCGTCGCACCACACTCACAACCCACACACTGTCCACATTTAGAATACCCCTGTAAAATAAACTGAAGTCAAAAGGAAGAACTGAAGAAGACAGTGGAGTAGATCTCACTTGTCAGTTGCTTTGGACATGTAAATGTAATGTAAATGAGTAGACCTGGAAGAAATAAACGCTCTCTGTTAAACCCATCTTTTAGCATTCAAAATAATCCTTGGTTCCAATCAAAGACACAGACTTCCGGGGACTTGTTATATTACGGTTGCTTTTGTTGAGCTTGATGGTTACAGTTGACATAGGGGCATTGTGTCAAAGTAGGGGTGGATGGTATAAATGGTATAGAAAGTATACTGGTATGAATTTGCCCTACAGTATGGATTTTGACCACTACCGTGCTGACCGGTAGAGCCCTCACAGATCTAGGTGTAACTTTATTGAAAAGACACGATACTAAGCTTTATCTACCTACACAAATCTTTGCTGACCTGACAGTGATTAATCTTTTCTGAAGCATTAAAATATTGTTGTCCAGGACACTGTGAGCCCAGCGGTTGTATAGCCTACGGGACACCGTGAGTTTGCGCTAGTCAGACGTGCACCCATTCTCTCTCACTCAGTCTCACACACACACACACACACACACACACACACACACAAAGCAATAGCCTAACCTCACAAGATGTAGCCTACATACAACGTGACAAAACCCTTCAAAACCCCTATATCCCATTATAATGGCCACCCATTAAAAGTCTATCTGCATGTTATTTTGTTTTAATAATAACATGATATTCTCTTTTCATTACTCTTGAATTATGCTATGCATTGTGTGTGCTATCAGTTGATATTGTATAATGAAGATGGATAGGACGTCCTTACAGGCCAAGTGCTAGGGATGAGGGGATGCAGGTGAACATGGCGTTAGGGCTTATCTACTTGAAAACTGTCATGATTCTTAGCTGCTGGAATAAACTTTCCTTGTGGATTATTCTCGGTCAGAAGATGTGGGTGGTTGCAAAGGGGCTGGTTTCTTCTCGTTTGTCGGAGTGGTGAAATTGCAGGTTGCTCCTTTTTGAACTGAGGCCTCTCGCTCCTTCTTAGTCACAAACTTTGACTTTGATTGCAATCTTGATTAACTTTATTCGTTTTTGAACTATTTCTACTGCTTTCTGTATTTCTATTACTTTGTCTTCCGATATGTTATCGATACACTGGCGCCAAATATCGATATTTCTATTAAAACATGCACGCGCTCTAAACGGATTCCCCTGCCAATTTGACTTACCAGAGTGACTACTTCATGACTCCTCGTGGTGGCGCTTATCAAAAGAATGGGGGTAAACTTGCGGTGAAGAAATGCGCACAACTTCTCTTTCTCAGTCCTCCCTGGAAATGAGACCTGTCCAACTCAATTTCAGTAAGTAACGCTCACTAAACGGTTTGGATGGCAGAGACTATTGTTTTATATAAGTAGCTAGCTTCAGTTGAGTACTTAGCCAACTTAGCTAGGTAGCTCCTACTTACAAAATTGTCTAAATTGAAAGGTACTTTACAATTATATCACTAGTATTCTGAATGATTAGGCATTTAAACAAAAGCTTATCTACCTAACATTACCCAAAAAAGAGAAAGTAGTTAATGCATCACAGTCTCAGCTCAAATTCGTCATTGGTTCCCGTTAGCAATTGCTTAACTAACGTTACCTAGTCTTTTCCCTGACCACCCTGAACGTAGCTCCAGACTTACACCCTGGTGGTACTAGTTGCTAACGGCTAGCTCGCGAATTTATGCTGTTACATTGCATAATCCTTAAACTTGCAGACGTTCATTTTAATAACTTGCTTTATGGTTAATTTGATGACCTACTTAGTTGTGTTATTATCGGACAACTGACCGCCATAAAGATGTAACAACTGTAGCATCAACTAGCTTGCCAGCTAGTTGGCTAGCTATAATGTCATGGGTTGATGAAAACAGGACATCAACTTAACTGAGATAAGTTAGCTAACGTTTCTTAGCTGGCAAAGTAGTAACGTTATTTAAAGAGGAGAAATATATCGTCACTTACGGCTGTCAAGTCGGCCAACCGGTCCCTCATCACACTTGTCTTGGTACTATTTCCCAGAGTGAAGTTGAAAATGTACACACATCGGATGTTGTATACAGTGACTGTCAAATTGAATTTTGCTGTTAACTTTTCACTATATAAAGATGAGCAGCAATTTCCGTGGTTTGTGTCTTCCCTTATGGTTAGCCAACCTCCCAACTCCTCAAAACTAATCTGAAATGCAGCTTGGCCTCTGAAACGCCTCTTCACACTCACGATCGTCCACACACACCATCACCACATCAGTGGAGACCGGAGAAAGGGTGTAGCCTATTCAGTAAAAAGAGTTTCGTACTGATGGTGTGGGGTTATGTAGCGCTCTAATATGGAAATTAGACAAACGATGTAACCATTACAAGCCAATCCAGGTAATTCATGACACATAGGAGCTTGTCATCAGCGTGTCCCTACAAGGAATAACGTTGCCAGCTGATAATGGGAAATACGTGATCTAGCTTGTCACCAAGCCTAACCACTGTATTTCAATACACATGGAGGCCATACAGAAAACATCTAATGTAAAATATAGAATGAACTCAAGACTTGAATGACTTTAATTGCTACAAAATATGGAACACAACGGCTGCATTTTCCGATGCCTTGCGGAGTTTCATTTGCGAAGTTTAGATAATTAATTGTCAAATTCTGTGAAACTGACACCACAATGCAATGAATAAATACATAATTCCTTTTTGCCTTTATAGAGCTATTTTTCTTTCTTCAGTTACACAGATATTGTGATGTATCGTATCGTACCTGGATCTTGCAATGTATCGAGTATTGCAGAATCACTGTATCCTGGGAAACGTATCGTGGTAGTATCGTATCATGAGTTACTCTGCGATTCACACCCCTATTCAAAAACAACTCCATCAGCTGAATGAAGAGCAGCTTCATAGATTGGCTGAGTCAATAGAAGAGGAGATGGACAAGGAAGTTACAGCAGTGACTGGGAAGAGTGAACTTGAACTGTGTGACTATTGTTAAATATATGAAAAGTGAATCATTGTGCTGCCTGGAAGACGAAGGTATGTCACACCTTCTCATCTTGCTGGACAATATCACCAGCATACAAAAGGACAGGAATGGTGAACTATTGACTGAAAGTCCCAGCAGGGAGCCTGAGATGGTAGAGCACATGCTACCTGATCCAACTGCTGGGTTGGTGTGTCGGGGCTCAGGCAGGGACTCAGGCGCGGACCACGGGAGCGTCGGGTTCCGTGCGTCTTTAATGGAATCGTCAGGCAAGTCGCTAATCCGAAAACAAGCAGGGTCGAAAACCGGGAGACAGTCCGTGGACAGAGCGAGGATCGGGAAATCGGAGCAGGCAAGGTTGGGGAACCGGACAGGCAGGCAATCAAGCGAACAAGGCAAGGAGGCAGGCAAAAACGAGGTCAGGGAACAAGCAGGGTCGAAAAACGGGAAACAGGCAGACAGAAGCATAAAGCAAACGCGGGGACGAAACAGGCGAAAAACACTGTGACGAACTAGCAACAGGACAGGGAAAAGCAGGGAAGATATAGGGCAGGGCAGACGAGGGAATGGGAAGCAGGTGTGCAGGCAATCAGGCGGGCGGAGACCGGGCGGGGAGCGGGGCAGGACTAAAACACAAGGAAAACAAAAGCACATGGGCAAAGGAAAAAACAAAAACTCGACAGCTAAGGAGGCGGAGCACTGACATGGTGAGAGATACTGATGTAGCTGCACTACTACATCGCAGAGAGTTTAAAATACATGGTGGGCAGATCTCAGATACAAGCTCAGTTGTGAGTTTTAGCATTATAAGTAAACGGATTGATGAGGGGTTAAGAAAAAAATATGCAGAATCAGAAATTATCAGAACAGTGTTAAAGATCATTAAGCTTGGCATGTTTCGGGAAATGCTAACTAACAAAGAGGATCTCACGGTGGCAGAGCTCAAATGCTTTTTACGATCCCATCTCAAAGACAGAAGTAGTACTGAATTGTTTCAGGAATTGAATAATACTAAACAGCTAGGTCAAGAGACCCCTCAGCAATTTGTATACAGAGTTATGGGTTTAAAGCAATGTGTACTGTTTGCATCATAGCAAAGCGGATCTGAATTTAAGTACGATAGGCAACTGGTCCAAGGTGTTTTCCTTCATACATTGTATCAGGGTCTGAATGGGAAATCTGATAATATTAGAAGGGATCTGAAGCCATATCTTTCAAATTTGAGCCAGGCTGATGACTTCATTTTAGATCAAGTTACAAAGTCTGCTAGCGAGGAAGCTGAAAGACAAAATGTCTTGGTGGTTCAAATAAATCTCGATGTAAGTGCTACCCAGAAGCAACAGGAAGTTAGGGAAAGTAAGTCATCTCCTCAGGGTCATATTGAGGGAGAAATGCAAGCCATTAGAGCAGCAATATTGAAACTTGTGGCGCAGGTAACGGCACTAACAAAAAGTGTTGAGAAAATGGTACAATCTACTGAGGAGAAGGTACAGGGCTGTGTCCATGCTGTAACGTTGGGTTCAACTAGGCCAGACAAAACTGAGGGTAAAGGCAAATGTCATGATTGTACAAAACAAGGTAGAGAGAGTTACAATCATTGGGCACAGAGCAGTAGGCTGATTAAAAAGGGGACATAGGTCTGGAAACGAAGGAAGGTCGCTGGTGGGGGACAGCCAGTGACAACAGGAGATAGAAGGTCCCAACAGTAGATACCATACAGTTGCACCACATTTTCAAGTAAAGCAAAAATCAAACTCCCTGGATATGGGGGCTCAGGTTAGTATTGTGGAAAGGGGTTGGGTGGAGAAGTACTTGCTGGGTATCAAAATTCAGACCCTCGAGAGTTTGTTAGCCAGCTGTCCACATCAAGTAACTGCTGCTAATGGCACTGTGGTACCATTTGAGGGGTGGATAGGTGTACTCCTGGAAATCAAAAGTGTTCAACATGGAAAAATCACTAACCAGGTGCCAGTGTTGGTGAGTCATAGTTGTGTGGACTGGCCATTGATTGGATTTAATGTGTCAGGGCTCAGGCAAGACCTCAGTCGCAGACCACCGTGCGTCGATTTCCGGGCAGATTTAATCAGACGAGCAGATCGTAAACAGTACACAGGCAGGGTTGAAAACCAGAGAGGTAGTCCGAGGGATAATCCAGGAAAGGGTAAACCGGAACAGGCAGGGTCGAACAACAGGCAGGCAGAGAGATCGGGCGAACAATACAGAGTGGCAGGCAAATAATCAGGTCGACAAAAATGGCCAGGTCGAAAACGGAATACAGCAATGAACAGGGAAAAACCAGCGGGGACGAAGACAGTCAGGAACGAACTGCTACGAACTAGCAACAGGACAGGGACACGCAGGGCAGATATAGGGCAGGGCTGACAAGGGGATGGGAAGCAGGTGTGCAGGCAGGCAGGTGAAGGCGATGAGCAATCAGATGTGTGGAGATCCGGGCGGGGAGCAGGGCAGGGCTAAAACACAAGGAAAACAAAAGCACAACAGCTAGGGGGCGGGAGCACTGACACAGTGTTATTGAAGAACTCATAAGGGGAAATCACAAGGAAATGCACCCCATTGGACTTGATTTATATATATATATATAGAGTTTCACCTATTTCACCATTATACTTGAGGTTATTTGTCCACCACCACAGATACTTCTTTTAGGATTCTTTTTAAAGTCAGTTTTGTATTAAATAGATTTTTAAGAGAAGTTTCATAAGAGCTGAAGGTTGAAATTTAAATACTTGAAAGGGAATATCTCTGAATACAAAAGAACGAGGCCGCAACAATCGCCATGTCTTTTCTGCACCTACTAACCTAAATAAGGTTGTATATTTTGAGTTAAGGTGCCTCTTCTGGCCACTAATTCTCACACTACTAGTAGTTGAGATGATTTATCTCACGGTTATCAATGTCTTTCAGGGCTCTATGTCAATTCTTTATAATCATTCACATTTCAGGATGGATGCTAATTCCAGTGGAGGAAGCAGCTACTTTAAGCAGCTAATGTAAAGTCAGCTGACTTTGCACTGCAAGTCACACAGTGCACCACAGTGAAGTGGGCTTTCATTGGAGGAGAGGCCATACTCCACTGACGTAAACTGAATTTAAAAATTTAAATTCAAAATGAATGTGAACCCTATAAAATGTAAAATGCCTATAATTGATCCAGTTGCGGAGCAATCCAGGAGTACATATTGCAGAGCAGCTTATTTGGACCCTTTTTACCACGCTCTGCTATAGTGACTTGTATGATCTCTGTGATTGTGGTGATTATTGAGCTCATTAGCTTTCTTTCTTTTTTCTTTCTTCTTTTTGTGTATTTCTTTCTTCTTTTTTATAAATACGGACTTTTTTAAACAGCACACTACAGCTATTTACACCACAGCTTTTTAAATGATTCTTGGGAACTTCTAAGAAACTGACTGTAACCCTTTGCTCATTGGGTGGCCACAAATCAGGCAATTGCTGAGTTACCTTTTGCATTAATACATGCTTTATATTAGCAGGTCATCCCTTCTTGCCCCTTGTGCCATCCCAGTTCACCACTGATGCCCAAACACAGCATCTGTCAAAGCTGAACAGGAGTCTTATTGAGAATACTGCATACTTCTCAAGGTAGTTTACTTGCAGGTGTATGTATTTAGGCTGAAATGTTTTTTTTTAACTCCACGTCCACTTGAATGCACAAACCCCATTGCACAAATGGTGAGGCCGGACTGTTGGGGGTTGTTGCTACCAGAGTTATGAATGTTGCAGTTGCTTGAGTGGAAGGGATAGATGCTGAAGTGGCTTGCTGCAGATAGCAACAACTCTCCCTGAAATATGTTGACTTCCTCTTTAAGCTTCTTTAGAAATGGCCTCTGTTCCTCCTCGTTGGTCCTCTATTCCTCAGGTCTGGTTTTTTTTGCAGCTCCAAGCTGACCTCATAGTGCCACATTATCCACCTCCAGTACCCTGACATCAACATCTTCATCAGGAACAACAACCCTTCTCAACCTTTCTGCCAGGTGGACAGTGACTGTAGATCACGTTGACTTTGAAACCAAGATAACTGTGTAATGTAGATGTGATACCAGAGAGATCTGTGTTTTGAAGAAACCCACCACTTTTTTGTACATGTTTGACACCTGTGTGGACCCAGACTTATTTCCCTGGGTTTTCTCCACTGCAGCAGTTTCTTTGGAGGAAAACAACTGCAAAGACAAACAAAAAATTACTAAGATATAAATACAAATGACCTTACAGTATATGCACCATAGGAAAGTAGGTGATCAAAAATGAATTAGGAACTAGATGGAACTTACTCCTCTTATAGTCAGAGGGCCATCTTCAATGGATCACTTTTGCATCTCTGCAGCGGCTGGGTAAAACTTGACCGTTGTGACAGTTGTTTTCATAATTGATGGTGTTAAAAAGCCTGTCTGTTCCTTTAAGACTGTGGGAGCTGAGAGGCCAATCATCGGCCAGCAGAACGCGTGCCTCCCGAGTCTTGCGGGAGGAGTGAAGAAAGGCAAGTTCGCGAACGGCACATGGCGAGTTTATTGAGAGTTATTTTAACAGTTTAAATAACTCAGTTTAGTGATTGTTAGTTTAGTTACACTGGGATTTGTACGTCGATGAAAAGCGTAAGTCATTCCCTGTGTTGTCCTTTGCGTAGTTCTATAATTAAGCATTAAGAGAATGTAAGCAGTATGCTAGCATGTTTACGGTTTGAAGTGATAATTGTAAGACGGCATAAATATCACGATGTTCAGTCAATAGATCGCCCTTTGTTAGAGAACTATGTATTAAGATAATTAAGCATACATTTACTTTATGTATATAACATTAAGATGCGTAACGTTTATGCTGTTTCTCTTTTCCACTGGTACATGCGCACTAATGCTCATGTGCATCTTACGTGGAGGTGCATCCTTTAGCCTCGCGGACAATAACCGGATAGTATGCATCTAAGTAGAGAATAGTCTATAGAATTTCTAAGACGTCTAATATATAAGACAGCAACATATGTTCATGTTATTCTGGGTTTATTAAAGATATTAGAGAGGATGTGTATTTGATATTTACAGACTCATCTGTAGGCTTAAGTCTATTTACCGCAAGTGTCAATCTCCACAGTGATTTCAACAGTCCCATCAGCACAAGTTCACTATTCTTCACTGGTCCTTCGAGCTAGATAAGCAAATTGCTGTGTAAAGATGCAACACCCTGAGCTGGACAAGAGGGTCGCCCAACCCAAAAGACAGGGAACAGTTCCCTCCCACCTGTCGGACTACGACCTGAGCGGACCAGGGTCTCAGAGCCGGTTCCATACCCCAGTTCCCCAGGACATACAAGAGGCTGAGCCGGAGTCACTAGGGGCAGAGGCGCCCTCCAGGGCCATGGCGGCGATCAGCCACACTGGACTGGAGCATGTTGCCAGAAGAAGGTGAACAGATGTTGGAGGATATGAGGTGTGACAGTGAGCATCTGCGCCACGGAATGAGTCAGTTCCCAGATCTGTCCACCAGGTGGCAGCAGATCAACCAAGAGAGTGCAGCTCTGAGGCATCAGATCCGCCAGGAACCTGGACTTGTTGCTGCACTAAAGGAGATGAAACAACAGAACATCAAGCTCTGACAACAGTTCCAGAGACTGGTGACAGAGATAAGAACCCCATCCAGACCCACAGCACCACAGCCACTTCCACGTTCCTGCCTGCCACCAAGCATGGAGGATCGTGTCCAAGAGAGATGCTACCCACCACCGGCCCGGAGGCAAGATGCAGTGCATCATGCTGACTGCAGAGAGGCATACAACATCCCTCCTGGCCTCGGTGACGGGCTAGCAGAGGATCTCTTCCACCTTAGAGTCTCACACCTGGTGGGAGAAGACCCCCCCCACACACTATACTATCCTACCCCTCCCCGAAAAAGTCCCCCCCGTGCAGACCAGTATGGCCAGAGAACCCAGCCATGGCCATTCTACACACCACATGAGCCACGGTACAGGTACACAGATGGAACAGAGAGAGGATAACCACCTCATTGTCCCTACTACACAGACCTGCCACCCCCCAAGAGCTTATATACAGAGGACCCAAGCTGACCATCCCACACCTGTCCTAGGGCCCTCGCTACTGGCTGTGCTGCTGCACTTCTGAGAGCACACCATCTCCTTCAGCAGTGAAATCTGCACAATGTTCCACCAAGTGCGGCTGCTCCCCACAGATAGACCACTGCTGTGGTTCCTGTGGAGAGACCTGAAGTGGGACAGCCCGCCGAGTGTACAGTATATGAGTGGCAAGTACTCCCCTTCGGAATGACCTGCAGTCCCTGTTGTGCGACATTTGCGTTGCAGAAGCACGTGCTTGACCTTAGTCAGCCAGAGGAAGATGTCTGAGCTGCCATAAAGGGGTCATTCTACGTGGACAACTGGCTACAGAGCCTCACCTCAAGAGAAGCTGCCAAGGCTCTGGTAAACAAACTGCACCATCTCCTAGCCAAAGGGGGATTCGAGCTGAGACAGTGGGCAAGTAATGATCCATCCATCATTAATCACCTTCCCTCCGAAGCCAGGTCAAGCAGCTGTGAGCATGGCTCACTCACGGTCATGTCAGTGCTCCCACCCCCTAGCTGTTGTGTTTTTGTTTTTTCCCGATCTATGTGCTTTTGTTTTTCTCGTGTTTTAGCCCTGCCCTGCTCCCCGCCCGGTTCTCCACACATCTGATTGCTCATCGCCTTCACCTGCCTGCCTGCACACCTGCTTCCCATCCCCTTGTCAGCCCTGCCCTATATCTGCCCTGTGTGTCCCTGTCCTGTTGCTAGTTCATAGCAGTTGATTCCTGACTGTCTTCGTCCCCGCTGTTTTTCCTGATTCATTGCTTTTTTCTGTTTTTGACCTGCCCGTTTTTCGACCTGATTTTTTGTCTGCCGCTCTGTATTGTTCGCCCAATCTCTCTGCCTGCCTGTTGTTCGACCCTGCCTGTTCCGGTTTACCCTTTCCTGGATTATCCCTCGGACTGCCTCTCTGGTTTTCGACGCTGCCTGTATACTGTTTACGATCTGCTCGTCTGATTAAATCTGCCCGGAAATCGATGCACGGTGGTCTGTGACTGAGTCCTTGCCCAAGCCCTGACAGGTCGGCCCGATATCGAGGAGTCAGCCCTCAGTCTTGCACTGCAAGTCTGATATTCTCGCTTACAAGCATTGACGGGTTGATTGTTCTGTAGCCACAACAAGGAGCATTTATAGGGTCCTAGCCAGCCAATATGATCCCCTCGGCTACATAGTGCCATACACAACTAGAGCAAAGGTCCTTGTAGAGCGCCTGTGGGACAAAAAGAGGGAGTGGGATGACCCGCAGCTACCAGAGGAGCTGCTGCGGGCATGACGCTCATGGGAGGCAGAGCTGGACCACCTGCCGAAGGTAAAGCTGCCCAGGTGCTACTCCAGCCCCGAAATGGACCACCCCAGTAGCATGAGAGACATCCATGTGTTCTGTGACGCCTCGGAGCAGGCATATGGATTGGTGGCCTATCTCAGGACTGAGAATCCAGAGACAATGCTGAAGTCTCCTTTCTCACCACAAGGCCCCGTGTCGCTCCCAAGAACCAGCAATCCATCCCCTGCCTGGAGCTGTGTGCAGCCCTCACTGGTGCAAAGCTCTTCAAGGTCATAATCACCGAGTTGACCCTCCCCATCTGTAGCTGCACATTTTGGTCTGACTCACTGACCGTTCTCACCTGGTTATTCTCAGATTTGTGTCGCTACAAACTTTTTATGGGCGCTCGAGTGGCGGAGATCCAAGAGGATCCGCTACATGGAGATACGTGCCATCGGGAGACAACCCAGCCGACGACATCACACGAGGACTCGCTATTCAGGACATGTGTGATGGCAGCAGGTGGACCCATGGCCCAGCATTCCTGAAGCTACCACCAGATGAATGGCCTGAGCAGCCATGTCTGCCTCACAATGAACCCGAAAGTGAGATCAAACAACCTGATGTTGCTGTCCTGACAACCTCAGTTACACCCCTGCCAGATCCACAGCAACACCAGACCCTGTGTGACTACCTGGAAGCCACTGCCCGCCAGATTCACGGGGCGGCGGACCCTGAAACCCCCATGACAGCTGATGCATATGCTGCTGCTGAACTGGAAGCCCTGCGACAGGGACAGAGAGACTCCTATTCTGATGAGGTAGCCCAGCTGAAGGCCAGTAAACCAGTGGCAAAATCCAGCCGCCTCCTAGCGCTGGCCCCAGAGCTCGATGAGGCAACAGGACTCATCAGAGTGGGAAAGGGTGTTTGCAGACGTTAGGAGATGATATCGGGTGCTATGTGGGTGTGAGGCAGTGCACCGCTACCAGAAAAACTGTGCTGAGTGGAGGGGGCGTCCAGATCCACCCAAGATGGTTGACAACCCTCCGGTGAGACGGCACATCTTCAAGCCCACCTTTTACTCCACGGGCGTTGATTGTTTTGGGCCATACATCATCAAGGTTGGGCACAGAAATGAGAACAGGTGGGAAATGCTGTTTAAATATATGACCACCCGAGCAGTCCATGTAGACCTTCTCATCAGCATGGATGCTGACACATTCCTAAAGCACTACCTTCCAGGTTCACTATTCTTCAGATGGACTCGCCTCAGGTTCAGCCGTGAATGTTTTATCAAATAACATAAGCTGGCATTAACCACTCCCATTTATTTTTCAATTAGTGTGCATTTTGTGGGCTTTTACACTGCTTCTGGATGAAAAGTGATGAATAGGATGAATAATGTTTTTTTTTGTCAATAACTCAAAAAACTTGTAGTTTTTTAGTCCTACAAAGATGGATTTATTTGCTGCAGCTGACAAAAATCAGCCACTTTAACAGTAAAACAGTAAGAGCATTGAAAAACAACAAAAGAACTCTTCAGACAAAGGGCATTTTGGGAGTCGATGCAACTCTATTTACAATCCAATACTATAATAAGAAGATGACAATACTGAAATAGAAAAGGCATATGAGTCAATCAACCAGATGAGAAAATTCATCTCAATTAGGGAAAGAAATGTATATATTTGTCTACTGAACTAATGTAAAATGTACATACTGAAGTGCATGCAAAATCATCAGACATTAATGTTTTCCTTTCCTATTTTAGTGAAATCTATCAAGCCATGAATGACATAACTATATGATTGCTGTAAGCCATTAGCCATTCAAAACGACACTCACTTCCTAATCTAGTCGTCTAAAGCATATTAGGTGCGGCGCTGCTTGTGATTTTTAATTTTTTCCCTGAACTGATAATTGCTTCAAGATTCATTTTGATAACTGACAGATTAAGAGTGACAGACTGAGGACTGTACATATGACTTATTAATTTATTCAAGAGATCTATTAGATTAAATGTTTCTGCATACTAAAAGGCCTATTAACATCTTACTAAATATAATTCCGCTTTATCAATTGTCTCTGCAAGATGGATTGAATACAGTCCTGTGGGATGTGCTGATTAAATCTATAAAAGGCTTTGCAGAACTTTAAAGGTGAATTACTGACTGTTAACAGCAACAATTTTTTCAACAAGTTTTTTCCCTGTTATTTGTTGAAATGTTAACTTCATTGACTGTATCATTAGTAGTCTAGTGGCACCTGACACGTGAAAGTCAAAATGCTTCCAATACATGGAAAAATCTAGGTGTTTAGATTAAAATGACTGTGGTATTTGCGCATAAGATGAAGACAGATCCCACACAGACTGTAAAATTGGAATTGGAACTTTTATCACATATAAGATGCTTTTTCTTCGGCATCCATTTAGAGTTGCAGTGCTCCATTGATATTTATATGATCTGGATCTGTGAATCCTGGTATATCATCACAGATTAAGTGAAAGTACATTTGAGACTGAAAATCAAGGATGTGGGTAGTTAACCCTGGTCCAGGATTGAGAGAGATGTTCTGGTTTTTGCACCATACCAATCCTTAATTCTATAATTTGGATTCATTATGCTAAATTTGCTGGAAGTTACCCATGTGTTCCTCACCAATTCACTGTGCTCAGCTTCTCACTCCTCAGGCACATGGAGAAGTGTGTGTGTATGTGCCTGCAGAGAAAGGCCGTGGCATAGGCGATATAAGCAAATACTCTGGGCGCCGTCCATCCGTAGGGGCGCCCCAAATTAGGGAAGAAAGTTCAAAATTTTTAACTTTAACTATTTTTTACTCATTATTATTTTATTATTACATTATTATTTTATTATTACATTATTATTATTATTTTACTATAATTATTTATAATCATCGCGATATAATTTTCCTCAGTAGAAATATAACAAATGTTCAATATAATTAATTTCCATGCTTAGATAGCATTCACAGAAATGAATCATGAATTGCCAATCATGTCACAGAAATAGAGGTATGCATTGCGCAAGTTAGGTTGCACGGTGAAAAGTGTAAATTCAGCCCAGTACGTGGTATTGTTTACAGACACAGTGGCTGACAGGCTTGTAGTTGGAGCGGAATAAGCAAAATAAGGGAAATGAGACAAGAAAGGTCACTCAACTTTAGTAGTTTGGAGATATTTTGGCCATTTACAATCCGAGAAAAAACAGAGCAGGGTGCACTGCAAACTATGCCGAAGACATGTGCCATCAAAGACAGGCAACACCACAAACCTGTTTCATCATTTGAAACAATATCACCTGTTAGAACATGCAGAAAGTAAGAAATTACAGTCCCAAATGAGTGTTGTTAGTGGACCCTCG
Source organism: Megalops cyprinoides (assembly GCF_013368585.1). Lineage (NCBI taxonomy): Eukaryota > Metazoa > Chordata > Actinopteri > Elopiformes > Megalopidae > Megalops > Megalops cyprinoides. The sequence goes on from NC_050593.1 coordinate 5,655,705, forward strand.
ACTAGCACCAGGCCAGTACCCAGTGCGAATTCTCAGTAGCAAACGATTGTATCAGCATTTTCCAGCACCAGCACGACAAAAAACGAAAAGACACAAAGACATCACAAATGCAATTGCATATTTCATTGCAAAAGACGTGCTTCCCATTAGCACTGTCGAAAATGAGGGATTCAAGAAGCTTATCAGCTGTCACAGGGAGAACCTGAGACTGTAGACAGACTTGTCTTTCTTGCCCGTAACTTTTTGGGTATTGGCTTTGCTTGTTTAAAACTTGTACAGAAGATACTGACCACAGTTGAGATTTTTCTTTTGTCTATTTATTTTGCTTACATTGTCAGCTAAAACACTTACAAAATGTTTTGAACCGTCTGAGTCATCTTACATGTGTGCTGTGTCATACTGCAGCACTGAATGTTTCTGTTAAGATATTTATATTGTTGAGGAAAAAGGACCGAAAAAGGATTTTACTTCATTTTACTCATGCGTATTTTGATGTTGAAAAAAGATTTTATCATTATAATTGTTTTGAATGTTCTACCTCAGATTTGTGAAGGCTCTTTGGCAAGTGGTTGTTTATGACCATAAAGAATAGTTTAAAACCACAATTAACCGTGGTGGTGGAATTGGCTGCGATGCAAGGGGCATCAGCTAAAATCTTGCCTAGGGCACCAAATTGCTCAGGGCCAGCTCTGTGTGCGTGCGAGATTGGAGGACTTTGCAGCATTCTGAAAGGAGGGTATCCTAATTGTTAGGTCATTTCCTCTCAGTAGAAATCCTTTAAATTCTCATCCTCATTTCTCAGAAGCTGCCACTCTAGCCTACAAAGGAAAAGCCTTTACAAAGCAAGCACAGAGGACGGTCACCTCTGCCGATCTATTTCTGAATGCCTTGCTTGCGTAATGCAGATTCAGTGCTACAGTTTACAAATCCACTTTGACATACCTCTAGTTTTAGCAGATGAATGACTGTAGTATGACTACTAGTAATACATCAGCCATGAATAATGTAATATGAAAGTTTCTGGAATGACTGAGCTTTCTGCACATCTTTTCAAAATGCTGAATCTATTGCCTCTGGTTAAGAAGAAAGTCAATGATGCCATGTATGCGCTCAGCTTCCACATGTTCATGTAACCTTGGAAACCAGCTGCTGTCATCCTCGCTTTTGAAGTGCTTTCCCTGTGGTGCCAGACAGTAGATCACAAAGGAACTTTTAAAAAACATTTTTACTCTTGCTTTATTCTCAAGACTTCCAGCAGAGCTGATAGCAGTCATTAATGCTTCATTTATTTTGGAAGTCCAAAAATATCATCACCCCCTTTCAAAACAATGAGGAATGATAGCATGAGGAATACCAGATAAACTCTTATTTCCAGCTAGGAGTTTCAAAACTAGCCACTAGATACTAGTTTTGAGCTACTTAAAATGAGACCTTTCACATCCATCCCCCACATGTACAGTATGTTTTGTGGAGTTTTTTGTATCCCTCTGTAAACGTGGTTTACATTTGTGCTGCACTTCCCATACCCTCTGTCCAAATGGGTAATTCTAATAAGCTGTAGAGTGAGGTAAATTAGATGGTGTGAGTGTATGTCTTTTTTTTTTGGTTGGTTTAGAAACCATTTTCACTTGTTCTCAAGTGTCAATGGGACATGTTTACACCCTGCCAGCCTGGTCCTGTTCCACAAAAGCTGTGCAACCATGCTTAATCTGTTTGATCCTCCCCTCAGGCCAGTTCCTCTAAAGAAACAAATGTCTTTCTTCTTTGTCAGGACTCCTGCAGGAGTCCTGACAAGCTTCTGCCTGGGTATTTGTAAGCTTCGAATAAGCCGTGCACACATGAGATTGGCAGGGGTGGGAGTCGTGTCGAGCTTGAATGGGGTGTGCGTGAAGGACTACTGAGAAGCATTTTTCAACACTTAACTCCAACTCACTGCAGCCTCCATGATGGGAATCAACCTGACCAAACCATGATGAAATCTTGTGCAAAAACTTCAAAGCACCTTCTGACAGGGGCCAGAGAAGGGCTGTCTTGATTTCTGGAGGTGTTGCTCGGTGGAAAAAGCTGTTTATCCAAGGCACACGCTGTGTCTTGGCATTGCCCCAACTGCCCCCCCCCAACCCCACCCTTGCCAGGAGATTACCAGGGCATAATGCAATATCACACAAGCCATTCTTGATGATTTCTCTGTGACAGAGAACACAAGGCCATCGTAACCAGCTGGAGCGGAAGCTGCAAAGAACTGGACATGGGTCCCTGAATGTGCTGCTTGTGTGGACACTTGAAGCAAGGTTAGAAATGGGAGCAGGTACAGAGAGCACACACCCAACCCATTTTTCCCTCTTGTGCGCACACACACACACACACACACACACACACACACACACACACACACACACACACCATTTTTTGTTATCTGGAGAGAAATGCTCTGAGTTTCTTGGCTGTAAACACTTTTAATCCCATTTCTGCCAACTGTTCAGAGTGGTGGAGACATTAATCGACAGAGGCTGGATATCTTCCCTTCCAGAGCGGCTAAGCAGAGCGCGTAGCCTTCCCTCAGCCACACAAAGGCTGTGAAGCACTGATAAAAGGCCGGGCCTGTCCAATATTAATTATGGAAGGAAAAACATGCCGTGGTTCAGCGAGAGGGAATTATTAATAACAGGCGAACTGAAAAAGAAAAATGCTTCATTGATGGCGGAGTGGTGGGGTCCCTCGCCAAAAGTTGCCAACCTCAATACGTTAGGCGGCAGCTATGAAATATTGGGGTTGGATGGGACTTTGGGTGCCAAATCCTGTACTATGTTTGAAGACATATCTGCTGGGAAAGTAGACCAATTTTACTCCATTTGATTTATCATCCTACACAATGCACTCCCTGTGCTAAACTCAGACCCCGCACAAACGACCCATCTGTGATCTAGTTCCAGAATAAAGCTTTTATTGTATGTTACAGCTGTAACAGGAATCAAGGAAGCCATTATTCCATACTAATAAAGATGGCGTGCTGTCATGTTTATTGGTGTGTTTGATGATCCGTCTTCATCCTGCGAGGGCCTTAAACCCACATGCATGGCGAAATGTCTCAGCCGTGACATCAGTGCATGGAAGGGGTCAATTGAGTTTGATCTAATCATTTGACTATTACAGAACAAAGGGATATCTGCATGACTGGGTGACTTTTATGAAAGCAGGTGCCACTATGGCAAATAGATTTTGGGGGGGCCATGTTCCCTGAACTACACTGAGTTGTGTCTGCTTGCAAAAAATGTGTACTTAGAAGTAAACGGTCTGCGATATCTTTAGTGTTCAGCTTTTTTGACACAAAGGAGAAGTGTTTAGCAGAGAAGGGTGGTGGTAGAAACTTCCCTTTTTCATCATGAACATGTATTATTATTATTATTATTATTATTACTATTATTGTTGTTGTTGTTGTTGTTGTTGTTCTTCTTCTTCTTCTTCTTCTTCTTCTTCTTCTTCTTAACAAGAAGAAGAAAAAGAAGAGGAAGACATTGCCAGGTTCCATTGTAATACAACTTCTGCCTGCTGTAGTATTACATGTAATGTGTAATATGCACTATACTCACAGAGCTACTTAGATATGGCATATAGTGCTCCAAGGGTAGAATTATTGAACAGTCTCCAGGCACCACTACCAAAAACAGCATGCTGGTGACAAAAATGTTGGAATGTTTCTCTGACTGCACAGGAAAACATTAGGATGCTTTCAATGCATTTCAGCACTACACTGTTAACTGAATGTAACAACTCTTCATTCAGATCAATTTAAGACTGTTTGAAAACCAAGGACAGACCAGGATATGCTGGAAAACTTCCTCAAATTCTTGAAGAAATAACAGTTTTAAAAAGTCTATAAAACTGGAAAATTAAAAAATTGGAATTAGAAAACTGAAATAATCTAAAGGTGAGACTCAATATAAGTGATGCAATAACTGTGGAAGCACAATTTTAGATAATGCTTGACCAGTCATTGACGAACAGGACAGATCCAGACAATTGTATCAATTGAAGAGCCCTTAAGAACAACAATTGCTGGTTTTAAAGAAAGTCATAATGTTACAACCTCTCCAAATGAGTTTAATTCAACTCTCAGATGGTTTTTTATGCCAGCCCCCTGAATACAGTCCATATGAAATGACATTTACCTTTCCCCCCTCTTACAAGTGAGATTTCAAAGGTAAAATTCTCAATTCTCTGGTGGAACTTCAGACCCTATTAAGTAAGCAGAACAGGAAATCTCCTGAACCGGTATTGCTTCCTGTTTAATTTTTAAACACTACTTGGCAGCCACTATCTTTACAAGGGCATTGACTATATTAATTGTCTCCTTCCAGGCAGAATTTTGTCCTTTTGACCAGATAAGGGCAGGGTTTTGTGTTGTTACAGACCATGCACACCTTCAAGCACCTGCTGTCCCCAGATTCTACATCTTGTGTTGTGCAAATACATCTTGTGTTGTGATGCACTTTTGTTATAGCTGTGCCCCCAAAAGCCTGCTGCCCCTTTCCTGGGTAGAATATTCCACCTCAACTTACAACTGTCCTCCATTACAGTGAAGTCACAAAGTGCCATAACCTCAGTGTAAGTGTGAATTATTTTTTAATAAATCCTGGGTCATTGAAACAACAGCTATATGCATCAGAAATGAACATTACTTATTTTGAGGGAGAAACTGCCAGAATATACGTATTTGACATGTTGAGAGAGTAATAATGACTGCATGATCCCTCCCCGTTACTTTTTTCCTTCTGTAGTATTGCAGTGGTAGAACTCATCTTTAATGGCCCAAGGCTATGTGGTGTGAGTGTCTCTGGTAGTCACTGCTATTCCCCTTAGTAACCTGTCCAGTTAGTGGACATCTTACACAGTTACATACTAGCTTTCTTATCACAGTAAAATCATTTCCTGCCCATAAGAGGAAATGGTGATATCTACCATCCTGCTGCAAGAACTGGCCTCAGATGGAATGGCCAGCTGCCAAATGTTGTGATTGACAGGTTCTTCTGTCCAATAGCTGGATGACTGAGGATATGCCTAGCCCAGGATATTTGCCTGTAGCCTGATTTGCAGATTTAGGTGATCCTTTTAAGAAATACATTCCCTTGCTCTAAAACACTATTAGAATCACATCACCACTTTCTATTTATGACAACCAAACAGCACTGTTACATTTAGCAGTACTCCACTTTCCTGCATTAATACTTCCCATGACCTTGATAACTGAATACAGGAACTTATCTCACCACAAATCTCCATATTATCACATATTTCTCTGATCTAACAGAGTTTGTCTTGGGCATCTGAAAGGACAATTTTTATAATGTTTTAATATTACAAATTAGCAGCCTAACTTAATTAGAAACAGTTAATCCCTGTGTGTTTAGACTATATTCACATTTTAAACAGTGCACACGTATAGTACTTTCCTGGACTCAACCTTCATGGGTAAGAAGTTGCCTTTGCCTAAAATTGACAAATTTCTCAGAATCTTAATCCTGTCTAAGATCTTGACAATGGATGGAGCAGGAGGTTCATAATTTGGTATTTTGTCTTCCTGAACTTATATTCACATGACATTGCAGACACATCTTCTACCTGTTTCACCTTTCTACTTGTCATCTTACTGCTCAGCACTCTCCAGCGTTTGTACAACATGACATGGAGAAAATGAAGGCAGTCACCTGTAGATAACCATATATTTTAGTGTTTTTTTTTTTCTACAGGTTGATATTTGTACCCTACATTGGTAAGAAAAGGCTCCAGTTTCTCTCATCAGGATGACCTGCTATGATCTTTATTTGCAAATTTAGCACATCATTCAAGTTGGTTTTTTGGGCCTTGACACCAGACTTGAGCTTCAAGCTGGCAACCCAGGTACCAGGCTGGTTGTGACATTGGAACCAGCTCTCTCATCAACTTGATGGAAAATGTTGGCCTTGTCAGACAAGATTGTCTAATTGGCATCTTATTGCATGGTGCATACTGTTTTTATGTTATGTTGATATAGAACCTTCTTTTGCTTGTTTCTTGCCCATGTGACCAGAGACAAACCTTACAGAAATGCCACTACCGGATTCATAGCCGGGTTGCCAGCTTGGAAGCTCAAGTCTGGCTTCAAGGCTCAAAAAACCAACTTGAATGGTTGTTATACAACTGCAAATAAATGAGCCCAATATGCCACTGGGGTCACATTTGGGCTCTTGACGAGTTACATCATCCCTGATACTCATCAAGCTGGGATCAAAAGATCATGTTGTGAGAGACCCTTACCTGCCTTTTGTTGCTTTTTTTTTTTTTTGCAGAGGTTTCAACATGTGGCAGGCATGTCTCCAGGTCACCACGCACAAGGTCACTGGGTGCACACCTCCAGTGAGGTTTCATGGACATCCAACCCATCCATGATATTCCTGTGGAAGTCCAGCCCAGAGGGCCGAACAGGGCCACCAGACCGATCTATTGACAAACTGACAGCAGCCTGACAGACACTGTTTTATACAGCAGCAGTGCACCTTTTCAAACCAGTAACTTTTGAAGTATGAAAAAAGGGTTACCACACAATCATTCATCACATACTATTTTCTTGAGAATGCTCATCACAAGTGCTGCTGCGCAGCTGGCCTACAGTCTCCCAACGTATTCCTATGTCTCACCCTTAGGATAAAGTTTTTTTGGTAAGAAGTGATTTAAAGCTTAGGCCCATTAAGAATAGAACTGATGAAACATTTTTGCCCAGATAGAGAATGACATTAATGAGCATGTGAAGAGGCCACTTGTCTGGTTGGATTTTAATTTTTAAATTTTTTTTTCTAATTGCAGTGTTTTTAGTGAGCAAGCAGTTCAGTGCTAGTGTCTCTTCTAATCTTTTCAGGTGGGAACGGGTCAGTGGTATGTTTCCGAGTGAAATAAGGAGGGAAATTACACACCGCTGGAGGTCCAAAGAAATGGACTATAAATGATGTTTGCACGCTGTCCACCATTTACACATAGTCAGCCCCACGCGCCCTGGCAAGTACAGTGCTATTCTGAACAGCTTAATGGTGCACTTGGCAGATGCACAGAGTGAGGTGTTTTTTCTTGACTGGGCTTTCACAGATTTACTGATCTTTACAGTTTATTTTGGCACAGATGCATGCCAGACATACCTAATGCATTCATACCTCTTCAAATCCCACAAAACAAGCCCACCTTGTGTATACCAATGACCCTCCATCTATGGTTTACTGAAAGTCTGGCCTAAAAGCAGTGACTCTCAATCTTTCCCACCATCTGTACAGAGTTCCTCCCCATTGGGGAAATAGGGGTACTACAGTATGGGTAACCAGCCATTCCTCCATGTAGGTCAGAATTATTGATGGAAAGTGAGGCTTTGTGATGTGCATAATGAGTGATGTTCATATTCTATCACTGCATATTATGAATCATGACTTATGTCTTGTGAAGACGCACTCTTCACTGTGTACACTTTTCATTCCTGTTCTGATTCTCTATAAGTTTGTATGAATGTATAGTTTTACAAGGCCCCGTGGTTTCACTTACAAACCTTATAAAAAGAAACATTTTTGTCAGCAAGTTCACCTTGAAACAGTAAAATCATGACAACGTGTATGCATGTAACTGGTACACTATAGGCTAATTGGGTAATTGTCTAATTCACAAGCCACACCCTCCAGGTGTTAAAAGTTATACATTGTGAGTGAAGTAGGGAAAGAAAAGAAGCAAGGACAGAACTAGCGAGGCTTTTGCTTTACACCTTGGGTGTTACACAGTTTAGTACTTGTTTTACCTTTTAATCGCTGGTTATTTTACCAGTTTTAACCATATGTATTCATGATAAATCCTGTAATTTTGAACATTTCCTTCCCTGTTTTTTAAACAAAAAATTCTTCTTTCATGGAAGTTTTGGCCAGCTTCTTCACAGCTCTCCATTGTGTGGCACTGACTGGCTCAAATCAGTGCTCAAGCCATGGATGATTAATGGCTGCTCTGTGCATTTTGGGTTTCATGAAGCCTCACTCCCCCATCAGTAGTTTCAGTGGGAACTGGAGATCTGAAAACAAGAGTGCGTGTCAGGAACGGGGATCGGGACACAAACGCGGACCACCGGGTAAACGTAGCCAAGCGTTTAATTACAATCAGCGGGCAGTTCGTCGTACAGGGACAGGCAGGGTTCAAAAACACGGGGGAGCAGTCCGGGGGCAGATCCAGGATCGGAAGTCGGGGCGGGCAGAGTCGGTAACCAGGCGGGCGAAGAGTGTCAGACAGGTTGAAGTCGTCGGGCGAAGGACGAAGTCGGGAGACAGGCAGGATTCGGCAAACAGCAATCAGAACTCAGGTTTACTAAAGCGGGGACGAGACAGGAAGAAACTTACTGTAACGAACTAGCAACAAGACAGAGACACGCAGGGAAGATATAGGGCTGGGGTAACGAGGAGATGGGAAGCAGGTGAGCAGGCAGGCAGGTGCAGGCAATGAGGGAATCATGTGGGCGGGGACCCGGCGGGGAGCAGGGCGGGGCAGGAACACAAGGAAAACAAAAGCACAAGGACAGGGAAAACAAAAACACTGCGGCTTAAGGGGGCGGAGCCCTGACAGTGCGTGTGTGTTTTAGAAGGCCGAATGGTGCAAGTTGAGAGGGTTGATTTTGTTCTGAATTTTTTTTCTTGCACAATGTGATGGTTTTCTTGCCCTTTGGAATTGTCATTTTTTAGACCATGCAGCATGGACCAGATATTTGGATTCATGATGTATTGTTCATTAAATCATTCACTGCATACTCAGACACAGACCGTGACCCACAATAGGTCATCCCCTCATCCCCTGGATCCTCCCCAGTCCAATCAATGCTTACTCCTCCATTCAGTTTTTATAGGAACAATTATTTGAGCACATTATGAATGCCAATAGTCTGTGCAGTCTGTGCATTTTCCACCTGTTCCAACATGTGGTGCAGGAAAGCAAAATTCCAAAAAAAATATATATCCACATATTTTGAAATGAGTATTTATTCCTCATGCAAAATGCATGGGCAGTACAGTAAATGATTCGTGTGCGATATGGACAATGTCACGGAAGTTGCTTATTTTGACTGTCCATGAAACAAGTCACAAAAAGATAGGGATTGACACGTGTGCTGTATACATCTCAGTATTGTTCCTGTCCTCTGTTAGTGCCCAGAAGTTGCTGTAGCCAACTTAGTATAGATAACACAAAAGCTTTGATACCCCTATGGGGAATAGTGCTCCACTTTTTCTGAGAGCTGTGCTCATTTCGGCGCGTGTCCCAGACATAGGCCTGTTTGCCGAGGTACGTGGCCACCTGGGATGTCCTGGACTGAACCTGTTTCCACTGAACGTGTGTAGACCTGAATCAGCCACCCAGCATGCACCAAAATGCTTTGCAGCTCGTATTTCATGGCTGTCAGAACGCTTATGAATGAACATTCCATGCTCGTCTCCAGTGGTCGTGGTGTTCAGGTTTGCATGTGGAGCTTTGTTCCCACTTCGGTTGCTTGCAGCTTATCCACAGCCAACAGCACACAGCCAGCGCAGAGGGGAAAGCATGACAACATCAGCCTATGTGGTAATTAAAGACCCTCCAGCATACAATAAATGTCACCAGTGACCCAATGACAATGAGAAATCACATGCTTTTTGAATTCATTTTCATGTGCTGTGCCGCTGTTCAGCCGTGATCACATCCATCAGTGCATTAGACACAGCCGTAAATGTTGCATGCGTGCTTTTCAGTTAAGGAATTTATTTAAGCATGTGCAGTGCATGTTGTCACATCTAACACATATAAAGGGAAATATTTCTAAAATAACAGAATGTGTCTTGTTTTACTTTATATTGTAAGATACATTTTTCATAAGGGGCGTTTGCTACTTAAGATCAAAGTCTCACATACATCCTGATTCTGCAGGAATTGAGCTCAACTCCTCTGATCAAGTTACAGATAAGAAGAATCCCAAGGGTTCAAACAAGCTGGCATCTTTTTGTCCAGTAGGCGGCGTATCATGGTAGCTGCGGGGGTTTGACTGTGAGCTGTCAGTCTACAGTATATCCCACTTCAGTGAGTGGAAAACAGAGGTGATCCCCATCTAATTCTCCTCTCCATCAAAGCATGAAAGGCAAAACATTCTTTTTTGTTGCCTCTCTCTGCAGCGTCTCCATGACTAATATATCACAATGACAATGACGCCACTCAAACAGTCTTCAATTTCCCATAAGACATGGCCAGCCTTCATTGCAATCTGAACTGGCAGAAATGAAAGGACACAGGGTTTTTTTTTCATATGCCATCCTCATTTTTGGAGACAGCTGCAAAGAGACTCTCTCTCTTCAAAGTGAAATGAGTGTGACTTGTGATCCTGAAAAAAAGATCCTTTTGAATGAAGTGGAGTGTCAAAAGGAAGACTTGGCTGAGGCACTGTGTTGAAAGAAGCACTCGAATCTGACTTGTGCAATCTGAGGCAGACAAAAGGGGAGAGGAGTGTTTTAGAATCTTTGTGTGGTTTCTGCTTGTCAGCCCAATGGACTTTTACTGATCTATGCTGTGCAGAATTGATGCTGACTAACTGATTTTCATCATCTGGATGGCCCATCCCATTCACTTTGCCCATCCAAATACTATAAAGATAATTCATGCAAAAATGTGAACCCAGTCCCTGTGCCCATTTTTAACAAGAGCAACCACTCAAATGATAGAACGGGCCTTGGTCTTCAAACAGGCTGTACTTTTTCCAGGTGAGACTTAAACAGTTCCAAAGTGAAGTAACAGTCTCATTAATATGAAAGGGCTTTTTTTCTCTTTGTCCTGAGCTAATGAGGTAGAAAGTAAGGGCAATTAAGCAGACTGCTTGCTGCTGAGCTGACATGTCTTTAATCACTGCACTGTTGGGGAGGGGGTTGGAAAAGATCATCACCCTCCACCAGGTGCCCCCCCCAAACCCTGGGAAAGAAACGCAGTAAGAGGACAAATGGAAGACTGTTGTCCTGTGCTGTTATTCTTGGGATAATATTCCCACCCTGTCCTTGAAGTTGGCTTTGTGCGCCAGTTTTTTGATGCCTTTCATAGTGTTACTGAGGAAAGATCTGAGGCAGCAGAGTATGTTAAATGCTGTGGTTTCAGGAAGTGGATTTAGTAAAGAGGTGCAGCTGTCTGGGGATGTCTGAACACAACAGGCTGGTCAACCAGTATGCTCTCTTTCCCTCTGTTGGCTTGAAGCTTGGCAAAAGAATTTTGCAAAGCAATCGATAAACTCTAGTATCTCAGATCTTGGCACATAATTCTGGGAATTTCTTCATTGCCTTTTTCCAAGAGGCAGAGAATGATTTCCATTTTCTCTGTCTCACTTGGGTATTCATTTTTTAAATTACCTCTGTCGCCAAATGGTTGATAGTGCTCCACTTCCAACCTGAGTGTAAGGAGAGCTACACCAAATGAGTCTATTGAATAAAGCTTAATTAACAAGTCTCACTCAGAGCCCTTTGAAAGCTAGGTTTCAGCTATGCTGCTTTAGATTATCAGTAAGAAAACAGCCACTCGAGGTGAATGTGCATGAACTGGCAGGGAAAGGGACAGATGTGTGAAGAGACCTCTGACCGTATCCAATGTTGTGATGTGAACTGTTCTCAGTGCTGATCTTTCCGAGGTCAGACTGATTGAAAGCCTAAATTCAAACTTGTTACAGGTTTGGGAGCACCATTTTTTATACATTTGATTTGATAAAATTGATTTGCTTCGCAACTTTAATACAAGAGAAAACTTAACATTGGACTTCAACACGAGCATGCCCGTGAATCGGTCTTTGTGATCCTCTTGCCCCATAGCATTCTGTGCTTGAATTATCTGTGTTATAGGGTAATTCTGTACTTTTGACAGAATGGGTAAATGGATGAAGTTTAAAAAAAAGGAAATATTGTGCCTTGGAAGCACATGTAGCATAAACGGTGCTTGAACTAGCAATCAACATATTAAAATCAGTTATACTTTGGGACACTGCAGGCCATTCGAAACATTTTTACAGGTTGTGACAGTTGTTTTGCATCTTAAAACAAAACTCCTTGCCATAGAATCGGATTCTAAATTCCAAAAATATTTAATTTCTCCACTTTTCCATTATTGCAGTCCTAAATGGTATTTCATGCATTGGTGTGCTGTCATATGATGTCAATATGCCTTAACCAGTAAAGCTGGGCATGAAGACAGTCCAGATTCACCAATCAGGCTTTAGCATTGGTACAGATGGAAACAGGAATGGCTGTTGAGATGCCATCCACCTTGTCACACCTCCCCGTAGACATGTAACAGCTGCATGTTCCCATTGTATATGTAGCCATTTTTAAGGCTCCCACAATCAAAATGTATTTGGTTATGCATGTGCCTTTCTTGTTTTTTTAAAACCTATGGATTAAGAGGTGCAGACAAGGCCAACATGTAGATGGTGGAGATGCGATTCTGCATCACCATGGGGTGTTAGTTCTGCTTTTAATCCAACTGCAGTAATTTTTCCCCCTTGCTGCCATTTCCATGATCCCTTAATGGAGAAAAAGAGTCCCTGGGTTCTGCCCTGAGTGAAAACTCCTTGCAGGGGTTTAATTGAGTTCAGGAGTCCATGTCTAAATACATTGTGTGGATTAAGGGGGGGGGGGGGGGGCATTGCAGTATATGTGTCATAAAAACGGGGTGTGGTTCAGGAGGTCTGGGCACCTATTTTGTCTTCTGATTGGCAGCTGTAGAAACCAAGGTCATGTTGCATGAAATTCTGTGCAGAATCACTTTTTTTCTCCCTTTTGCACCCATTTTTCTGGAATTACATTCACAAATTAGGCTTGTTTCACTGTGACAATCTCCAGTCTGGTTGTTACTCAGCACCCCGCCCAGTGGTGACACAGTGAGTCTTCCAGGCTGTACAGTTCAGCCTGCACTTGAACTGAACAACTCAGCTGACAACTATAGCCTTAAATAAACACTTTCCTGTGTTATTCCACATCACATTTCCAGATTTAGAAACTTTGATGTGGGAAGGCATTTTTCTTGATTCAGTCTGAGCATTTCTCCCCAGGGTGTCATCATCACCATTGAGACCACAGCTAGGGGCGTCCCTAGCAGGAGCATTGTCATTCTGAATCACATGGGGGTGGAGAGGTGGAATCCTTCCCAGCATCAGGCTGTGCAGATAAGGTTAAGCAGTCTTGTTCTTTTTTCAACCTGGTAATCAACTTTTAATTTAATATGCCTTAGTCAAAGTCAAATACCTGTCTGGCTGTGGTGTGGGTGATGCTGAGCTACAAAAATTGTTTTCTGAGCAAACTCTGAACCACAATAATTTAAGGAAGGGAAACAGCCACCTTTCTACAGTTACATATATATATCGAATATATATGATTTTTTCAGGATCACATACACACACACACATTATATATATATATATATATATATATATATATATATATATATATATATATATATATATATATATATATATATATATATATATATATACACACCATTTTGTCATGGTGAACCTTTAAAAAAGAGCTTTTAGTAGTGGCAAGTTTTTCACTGAAGAAACATGCTGAAATTTTCTTTTCTTCAGCTTGTAGACAGCTGGCTGCTCTCATGAGAGCAAACTTCATCTGAATCGGCTTTCCTCTGCTGTTTGTGGTTTTAAATGTACTAAGAGCTACTCAAAGAGTCCTCCAGGTGCATCCTCAAAACACTCTGTGAAAAGATTCAGAGTTTCTGGGGTTTTAAGAAAACCTTTTTAGAAAGCCTTTTATAAATGCCTTTTACACCTCTTTTTATTTCCCCCTCACCACTTGCATGAGATCATCAATCACAGGTGAGTTTGCCTTCTTCACAGGAGCTAGAAGTTCCTCCACCAGATATGTTTGTTTTTTTTTTTCCAGCAGTTCACATGGTTACCATCAAGCATAATGGCACACAATATTCTCAGGCACATGTGAAAACATGAATGGAATTATGAAACAACATTTTTATTAAATGAGGTTGCTAGCTCCTGGTATAATACAGGAAAAAGCAAGCTGAAGGTTCACATCAAACCCCTCACCTGCTACATCACTAGAACTTTAAAAAAATTTGGAAAAGTTGGAAAATCAAGAAGAGAAACACATTTATTGTAAATGATCTGAAATTTATTGTACATGATCTGACAGTTTTTTTTAAAGGGAAACTAGTCTTATCCCTTATGATCAACTGGTCTTTGGGGGTAACCAATCTGAAAATAGCTCTCTACAAAATAGAGTGCTCACTCAGATGTGGGAGTGGTTGCAGCCTAACGGCAGCTTTGGTATTTTTTTAATGTGACTCCTTTGGTGTCAGAACCAGCACAGTTCTGTACCCATAAGCCTTTGGACCCCCTGGTACAAACTCTGTAATGTGATCCTGTGGTTCTTATTTGCCAGGAAAGTCCCACTGCGTATTGTCAAACTTGGGCATCCAATCCCCTGGTGTGCTGACAAAGCCCATGCTGTTAGTGTAAGGATATAGTGTACAACTCAAATTTTGTCCAACCTGAACCTCGCATATCGGTGAATGTGGCAATAAATGCATTAACATTACCAGCTGTAACTGAATACTTACAGTTTCACCTCCACTGCAGTAGGGCCACATCATAATTTAATAAGGAAAAGGGGGTAATGGCAAATGGATGGATTGGTGGAGGATCATAGGGTACAGGAGAAACGGGAAATTTGGCCAAAGGGTAAACCAGCCAAATGTGGCCTTGGTCAAAGATCTGGAACAGAGACTATTCAAAAAGAGATTAGAGATTTGACTTCTGGCTTCATTCACAGCAGAGTTTTCAGGGTTTAATTTAAGATTTTGGATTTCTCCTTCTATTGGCATCATCAGTAGCTCAGTGAAGGCAACTGCTGACTGCCTGTTCTGATGTGGATGGTAAAGAGACAGACTTTATTTTAAAATGCTGCACTTTAAAGAGTTTGGCAACTCTGTAAGACTTTCTCAACAGGCTTCTCATTCTCAGCTCTAGTATGAGCCCGCTCATTACCGAAGCAAGTGCACTCCACCTCTTCATTCTCAGACTTGCAGCAGGTTCTACAGAGTGGAAGCCAGAGCTTGCGAGACATGCAATAGGGTAAATCAGGAAAAAAAGAAAAACATCAAAAAGGGGACATTTTCCCTTTGATGAATCCTACATAGATTTCTATGGGGTAGAGATTGTGAAAGACAATGTCTGGCTGCCCTGCAGAGTCAAACTTTCACTTTGCAGGATGAAGGGAGCAAAAACCACAGTAGTCAATTATCTCCCCTGGCAACACTTTGCAATGCAGGTTGAGAGTGCTGGTTGTACCACCAAACAGAAAGCTCCTAAAGTACAGACATTCTTGAAAATCAAACATTTTGGTCATGGGTGAATTCCACTCATGGTAACCAAATGATGCTGACTTTCAGATTGTAAATTAATAATTGATCATCTCCTGGAAATGCAGATCCATATACACTGTACGTAATTTTGGTCAGTGGGTAAACAAGGTTTATGTCAAAGCAATGGGGACAGCCAAGATAAAAACAGCCTGTGCAGGTAGCTGGGAGGTTAAGGTGATTGCTTTAAATGCATGCTGAGATCTACAGCCAGGTTCTATCCCAGTTATGTTACAAAGCAACAATGACCAGCAATCCACAACAGCAGACCAAACTGACTTTGTACAGCCAGGGGATAGGGGTAGGTATGTCAGCAGGGGTTGCTCTTTTTCACTACTCACAGGCACCTGCAGGTCACATAAGTGGTATTTTTCCTTCTTAACCAATTGAAGCCAGCACGTGAGAGTCAATAACACCCTTTCAGAATCCAGATCAATCAGCACAGGTACCCCACAGGGTTGTGTCAGTTCCCCAGTTCTTTTTACACTATACACAAATGAATGTTCAAGCAGCCTCCCCAGGGACTTTGTTTTTAAATTTTCTATCCTAGCTCGTATGGTTCACACCGCTATGAAGGTGATGGGGAGAGTGAATACCAACCCCTTCAGTCCATATATGAGCAGTCTGTTCTTAGGCAAGCTCAGAGGATCCTGACCGACCCATCACATATCCTTCACACAGAATATGAGCTCTTGCCCTCTGGCGTCCCCAAATGTAAACGCAACCGTTTTAAAAACTCATTTGTTCCTGTCTCTATCAAATTTTTAAACAATGCTGCTTGAGGCTGTACGGATTGTGCAACAGTCTTGGTGTTGTATTATGGGTGTGTGCAACATGTGTTACACATAATATGCAATGTATTTTATCATGGGGTGTGTGCAATATTTTGTTATGTGCATTCTACTGTTGTGATTGGCACAGGCGGTGCTGTTCTATTTATATGTAGTTTATTTTATTGTAACTGTGAAGGCATTTTATGTGCGCAGGATTGAGTCCAAGACAAATTTCCCTAAGGGGACCATAAAGTATATCTTATCTTATCTTATCTTACATGGATGATGTCAGTGAGAAAGCCCATCCTCCAACTGGCACTTAGCTCACCATAGTGCACTGAACTGGAGTGCGAAAAATAATTATTTCAGTGGATCAGATTGCAGATTGCACTCTTGCATGAGTACAGTTATTGTTGTGGTCTTCTTATCATGAAATCTTTGAAAAGTCGTATCATACAAGTGTTGTGTGGAAAAGGACAAAATATAATCTTGTATGTGCCAAAGGTTTTTTAAACTAAGTCTGGTGCAAAAACTACTGCTGGCAATTTCTCTCCATTAAATCTGTATCACCACAATATACTGTATTTACCACTGAGCTTCTACAAAAAGCTTATACCACCATCAGCTTTCTGCTTTCTGTGCTTAAGCCACCATCTTATGATTCAGTTAAAAAAATGTCAATATTTGCCTGCCATCTCCTCTTATAAATTTTGGGGACATATTTTTCTTTGATAAAAATATAGGCCTCTGAGTATTTACTCCACTTAAGTAATCTACGACTTTCAAAATATTCTTTAGCTCACCCCAGACTTGCCAGAGAAAAAATATCTTGTCTCAGGTATGGTGGTACACATTGTAAAAACAAGCCTGTCTTCACTAAGTCTCTTTGTACCAGGGGTCCAGCTGAACCAGACTGCAGTTGCATCCTCAAGATCCTGTCTCTAGAAACCTCCCAGTTCCCTGGTTATAAAGGCGATACACAGTGGGTGTGGGGGTCACCTCCATGCTGCTCTCTGATGTGTGTGGCTTGAGTGTGGCAGTTTTGGAGTCAAACATGTATGCACTAGCATGGCAGTTGGAGGGTGATGGGAAGGGAAGGGGTCAAAGGAGAGAGGGGTCATGAATTATTTAACAAGCTTATCTGACATATGCTGCATGGTCATCCTCTCTCAGAATTACTAATATGCCCTAGCTATAAAATGCCTGCACTGCAATCCTCTGTGATGGCACATGGCAATTTTATTTTCTTATTTGTAAAGTGTAATCAGAAACCACAGACATACATTTGACACACACAAAAATAGTCATTGTGAATTGTACTGCTTGCCAGTTTTGCCTTATATATTCTTAATTGGTATTTTGCAAAAATTACAAAGGGGACATGAAAAAGTTCATTTACTTCAAAGGCAGACAATGCATTGACAACATTCGCTTTATTTTCCTTTTTTTCTCTGACTCGCAGAACGGAAGACTCCAGTGTGACTGGTAAGTGCAACTGCTCCTAATGAAAATTGAAAAGCACTTAACCTCCAGGAGAAATCATTTAATCTGCAAGCTTGCTGCAGGTCTCTGCCTACCTCCATGCCTGCGTTTGATCTTGAAAGAGTGGCTTCATCTTGGAGCATGTTTGAGCTCACAGCGAAACATTCCATCAGACATCTAAATTAACGTGTCAATGAGAACGGGGTTTGAATACCACCATCTTGAGACTAAATAAAGAACACAGGCGGTGGTGAACATCGAAGCTGACGTCCTTATTGGTTTACTTCTTTTTATTGATAAGGGACTGAATATCACATCACAATTACCACTCTCAACATAGAGATTATAAAGGGTATGGTGTTCACATGATAACAGTGTATTGCCTTTTAGGATTTACAGCGATGGGGTTATCCAGCACACTTGTGATTTCTTTGTCTTAGAATGCATGCTATATTTCTAGTAGTAATCACATTTGTGCACAGCAAATTTGGACTGATTTAAAACTCTAGCTGAACTAATTTGCGCATATTTTGTGGAGACAATGAGATCCGCAGACTTCAATATAAGTGATTGAGCGTAGGTTGGATTAGGCCCTGGGGAAGTGTGGGGCAGAGAATGGCTAAGGCATTCACAGAGGTTATGAAGTGCGCAACAATCATTTGTTAAAATGAATAATGCATCTATCGGACTGTAAAACAGAACCATGAATGCAAAATTGGATTTTACAAGAAGATATGAGGATTTATGAAGGGTGGCAGGTGTAGCACTTTAATATAAACCAGCTAGACAGAATCTAGTTTTCTAGATAGGTCCAGGGAGATTAAATGTTGGCCCATACTGGTGATCATTACAAAGATCAGCTCAAACAAAGGAATTGATCAAATTTAGTTGTACAGAGCACCCTTCAGAATTAGCCTTAAAGCCAAATGCAGAAAAGTGACACTAAACATTTTAAAGCTACTTAGTTGATATTGCCAGAAAATAACAATGTAAAACTAAAAAAAACAAACACATCAGTCCTTATTGTTAAAGAAGATGTAAAACTGCATTAGAGGGAGAATTTCAAATGAAATTGAATTGTTCATGAGATGAAGGCGAATTGTAAGAAAGAGTCCAAACAGGGAGTGATGTCATTGACTCATCAGTCCTGGATTGATTTGCTTTGAAGGGGATTAATGCAGAAAAGCACTGGAGGACCTTACACAGATGAACTCACTTAACCATTCAGAGGGACAATTTTCCTGCAACAATGAATAAAATACAGTCAATGACAATTTAAAAATGCAGTAATATTTTTGATGCACCGTGTCGTTTAACACACTCTGATTCCATGAAGGTAATGACAGATGCAGGGTCTTTGAGGATCTTTAAAGTTGTAGGAAATTGCCTCATTTGGTGTGTCACTGTGCCATTTCACATCTCTGTTGCTGGTGGTAGAAATGAGCCTGTGCTGTGCCCTTCATGGGAGGCATGAGGGCCCCTGTGTTTGCTCCGGTCACCTGGGTCCTCCAACGTGGCTCTGCTGATCTGATCTGCCTTCCACCTCCAGCAGGCCGGGTGGCAGGGTGCCCCATGCTGATTCCCAGTCAATGCTCCAAATCACTTGGAGCATTGACTATCACCCATGACAGGCCCCCAGTGGTCCAGCACACTGTGTATCAGGTGCTGAGTTAATGCTTTCCCTGCCCTTCCTCTCCTGTCTGATCTGAATGATGCAAAAGCTTTATTAGATGCTCATCCAGGGGGACTTGTAAAATGATTTTTTTTTCTTTACACATGGATCCAGTCGGGGGGGGGGGGGGGGGGGGGAGCTATGACTTCAGTAATTTCTAAAAATGGCTGCATGAATCAGGCCAATCTTCACCTCAGTAACAGTTGGCATTTCCAACAGCCAATGGGAATGGATCTTTATGTCTGATGAGAGCTGACCAATGGAAACACACAAAGTTCACCAGTAGTGGTTTTCCTGACTAGTGTTACATGGACACTGTAGCAGTTTGCTTGTTTAACCCTTCAATTTTCTCTCCGTAGCCAGACATTGCTGCTTCTTATTTAACTAAAAATCCTAGTTGGCTGATTAAAACCTTTTTTTTATTCAACTTTGATTGAATGGGGCACAATTGCCTTGCAAGTGGACAGAGACTACGCCCCTACTCTGCAGAGGAAAGCTAATATGATGAGGGAGTGTGGGAGAGGGAGTATATTAACTTGGCCAAGTTCAATTCACATGCTGGCAGCCCCGTCCAAGGAGGTGAGATCAAAATGAAGTTTTTGTTTTTGCTTCTCTAATAGCCTGAGGAGCAAAATCTGGATGTGAAAGCCAATTGCAGTCAAGCAAGTTCATTTCAGCGGCTGTCTGCCATCGAGGTTATTCCCTACTGTGAGTGCCATCAGGGTTAGTCCCCTCAGTGGTTCCTGAGGTCAGGTCTTTGACAAGCAGTTAAGAGAAATTCCCCAGACAGAAGTCAGACAAAGCTCCTTGTCTCTTGCTCTTCTCATTTTAGGCAGAAGGGCTGAGCCTGTAATGGCAGTTGATGTTTAAAAGTGGAAATTCATCACCAACAATTTGGAAATTACTATTCTGTGTGTGTAAAATGCCAAGACAATCAGGATTACTTTTGATTATGATTATGGTCATGTTTATTTAAGTGGTGATGGTTCCCTACAAAAACACAGTTTTAGGTCACCATATCATACTTAATATGCTATTCTCACCTTGTACTAAGAATCTCTTTTAATAAATGTTTGCTGAATGATAGATTTATACCCTTTTATACTCAATTTATGTCCTTGTTAACATTGGTGATATTGATGAGGAACATAACAAGACCAACCAAACAGCATTTACTATTAAAAAGAAATCTGCCATATTCTCCTCCCTTACCTAAGCAAGCATTTGGCATGGGACTGCAGTGATCTGAAGTCTGAGCAGTTTGTAATTACAGCAGCTGGCTCACTTGAAACTTCTTTTAAAACACGCCAAATGTCACAGACCTTTAACTGAGCAAAGTCCCATAAGTAAAGTGGCATGACTTCCTTTTAAAAAGCAACTTTCAAATGTAGTTATTACACTTGCCAGTTGCCGGTTCAATCCCCGCTGGGACACTGCTGTTGTACCCTTGGGCAAGGTACTTAACCCACAACTGCCTCAGTAAATATCCAGCTGTATAAATGGATAACATTGTAAAGAACTGTAACCTATGTAAGTCGCTTTGGATAAAAGCGTCTGCTAAATGAATAAATGTAAATGTAAATTACACTTTTAAACTGGGGATCTTAAAGTCTCTCAGGATGGGGACAAATTGCTGCTAGGAAATGCACCCATAGCTAGTGGAGATGGTTTCATCTCATCCTCATCTTTTATATTACAGTTCCATTAATCAACCATTAATGAACAAATTAATTAAACATTTATAAATCCACCAGCACACACTGAACATCAATTAAAGCTGTATGTTATTTATAGGGGGTGAGTGGTGTCTGCATTAGGAACTGCACAATCAATGTTAACATTTTATTAATGATTGATTAATGGGAAATTAAAACGAAGGCTAACAGTTTGTATCTTCATTTATTATGGCATGTATGCATGTGTATGTGTGTCTGTAAAGAAAATGGTTAACAAGACAAGTCATTATCATGATTAAGTCTGTACAAGCATCTGCATTTCTTTTTTTTTTTTTTTTTTTTTTTTTTTTTTCTTTTTTTAAGAAGGAAGAAGGGGGAGAGAGAGGAAGAAAAAGAGAAAAAAAAAAAAAAAAAGGGGGGGGGGGGGGTCAATTTGTTGGAAAGTTCAGAGCTACAAGGATGGGTTCCCAGGTGTTACTGAATAATTTGGTCTGTTTATTGTTTTTAGCTGTGATTCGTTCCATTGAGAGGTAGTCTGTTAACAGATTAAGCCATTGTGATATTGAAAGTTTGTGCCTGTATTTCCAGTTTAGGAGTATTGTTTTTTTGGCTATTGTTAAGGTGACAAGTATGATCTTGTGGTATTTGTGAATATGACTGATGGGTGTGAGATCTCCTAGAAGGCAAAGGGACGGGGACAGTGGAATGCTGTGACCCAGAAATTTGGAGAGTTCAAATATTATGGCTTGCCAGAAATTTTTGGTTGGTGTGCATTGCCAGAAAGAGTGATAATAACAATCTATTGTGTTGAGGGTGCATTGTGGACAGATATCTGTATTGGTGAAGCCCATGAGGCGCATTCTACGGGTGGTGATGTGTGTTCTGTGCATGACCTTATACTGGATTAGCTGTAGTTGGGAGTTGTTTGTCATGGAGAAGATGTTGCTACATATTTGTTTCCAGAAACTGAGATCAGTCTTAATTTTTAAATCTTTTTCCCAGTTTGTTATTGGTATAGGTAGTGCTTCTTCTTTTGGTGATGATATGTGTTTGTATATTTTAGATAAAGGTTTCTCAGATGTTGAAATGGATGCTATCTTTTCTATTAATGGTGGTGGTTGTAGATCAATGTTGGAAAGTTGTATTTTATTTTTTAGTGCATTTTTAAGCTGGAGGTACTGTAAAAAGTTTGGTTGGGTCATGTTATATTTCTGTGTTAGTTCATGGATGGTTAAGAATTTATCATTTGCAAACAGGTGTTGTAAGTGGGTGATTCCCTTACTTTTCCAGGTATTAAATGTGAAGGCGGTCTTATTGATTAAGAAATCGGGGTTGTTCCAAATTGGTGTGAGTTTACATGGTTTAAGTGGGTGATTTGTGATCTTATTGGTTTTCCACCAAGCTTCCAGGGTTGTTGAAATGGTGATGACCTTATAGCAGTTATGTTTTTTGATTGATTGGGGTAAGAATGGCAAGTCTTTAATAGAGAATTCTTCACAAGCTGACTGTTCAGTTTCAAGCCAAGGATCTTGTTGCATGTCTGAATATGTCCATTTCATTATGTACTGTAACTGATGAGCTAAGAAGTAATGGAGAAAGTTTGGGGCATTTAAGCCACCAAACTGTTTGCTTTCCTGGAGTGTTGAGAGTTTAATTCTTGGTTGTTTATTTTTCCAGTAAAATTTTGTGATTATTGAGTTTAGAGTGGAAAACCAGTTGGGTGTTGGGAAGACGGGAGTCATTGAAAAGAGATAGTTGATTCTTGGTAGGATTGACATTTTCACTGCAGCTATGCGGCCAGCAAGTGAGAGTGGTAAGTTATTCCAACAACTTAAACACTTTTCAGTGGTTTTAAGAATTGGTGTGAAGTTCAATTCAAACAAATCTGAAAGGTTGGAGGAAATATCAATGCCAAGATATCGAATGTTACCTGTAGGGATGTTTAGTGAGAGCCTGGGTGTCACAGCATTCCACTGGTCCTGGTTAACTGGGAGAATAATGGATTTTGACCAGTTGATTGAATATTCTGAGATGGCAGAAAATGTCCCAATCAGATTGAAAATGGCTGGGAGTGATGTAAGAGGGTTTTGTGCATATAGTAATAGGTCATCTGCATATAGACTGACTTTGTGGGTTGTGTTCAGAGTGGTGATACCAGTGATTTGGGTGTTTTGGCGGATGGCAGCTGCTAGGGGTTCAATAAACAGGGCAAATAGTAGGGGTGAGAGTGGGCATCCTTGTCTTGTACCTCTGTGAAGTGTGAAACGTTGTGAAATTATGCCATTTGTGATTACTGATGCTGTGGGTGAGTTGTACAAAATTTTAATCCATTGGATAAATGAATCCCCAAAACCAAATCTTTCTAATGTGGAGAATAAGAATGTCCAGTTAACACGGTCAAATGCTTTTTCTGCATCTAATGACAGGATGACTGTATTGTTTGTTTGGGTTTTGGCTATACTGATTAGATTGAATAGACGGCGCATGTTATTTGATGAATGCCTACCTTTAATGAAGCCTGTTTGATCAGGGTGTATTATAGAAGAGATGACTGTTTCTAATCTCATAGCTAGTGCTTTACTGATGATTTTAATGTCTGTGTTAATGAGAGATAATGGGCGATAGCTTGAGCAGAGAGTTGGGTCTTTATTAGGCTTAAGGAGGAGTGATATAAGTGCTGTATTCATATGGGGTGGAATGACAGAGGAATGTTGAATTTCAGCGGTCATTTTTATGAATAATGGTGATATTGTTGGCCAGAAATGTTTGTAAAATTCTGCTGGGAAACCATCGGCTCCAGGTGCTTTGTTATTTGGCATTGAAAACAGTGCTTTTTTAAAATCGTCTGATGAAAGTGGTCGATCTAGATTTATTACTTGAGTTTTATTTAGCCTGGGGAGTTTGATATTGTCAAGAAAAGTTTGAATTGCAGAGGGATCACATGTACAGTTGGATTTGTAAAGGTTGTAATAAAAGGACTGAAAGGTTGCTGAGATATCATTTGGAGTGGACACGGTTTTCCCTTCAGAGTTTTTAATGACTGGTATGATTGTTTTTTCTTGTTGTCTTTTTAGTTGATTTGCCAGATACTGTCCAGATTTGTCATTTTGTTCAGAATGGTTATGCCGGAGTCTCTGTATAAGGAATTGGGTTTTCTTATTTATGATGGTATCAAGTTCGTATTTTGTTTCAATGAGTTCTTTACGAAGGTCATCAGATGGATTTTCAGCTACTGACAGAGTAAGCTCACCAATTCTCTGCTCAAGCTTTTTTTCCAAGTCTTGTTCTTTCTTTTTTCTGTGGGTGGAGTATGAAATGATTTTTCCTCTTAATACTGCCTTAGCTGTTTCCCATAATAATGTAGATGAGGTGAATGGGGAGTCATTCAGTTCAATAAAGGATGTCCACTCTTGTATCAGGTATGTGTTGAATTCTGAATCTTGCAGTAATGATGTGTTGAAGCGCCATCTAGTCTGTGGTTTTATGGAGATTTTGTTTATGAGATTGAAGCTAACTGGGGCATGGTCAGAAATGATAATTGGGTGAATCTTTGCATTTCCTGTTTTAGATATAATAGAATTACTTATTAAGAAGTAATCGATCCGGGAAAGTGAATTGTGGTGTGGAGAGTAATAAGTATATTCTCTGCTGGTGGGGTTATGTAGTCGCCAATTGTCACTGAGACCAAAGTCATTTATGTATTGTTGCAGTGTTTCTGATGATTTCATTGGTCTGGAGAATTTTGTAGTGTTTGAGCGGTCGAGGTTAAAGTCCATAATTGTATTGAAGTCACCTCCAAGAATGATGGTCGTGTCAGAGAAGTTCATAAGCTGAGCAAAGAAGTTGTGAAAAAATGTGGGGTTGTCCTCATTGGGTGCATATATGTTTGCTACTGTTAATTTGATATTGCCAATGGAACCACTGATTATTAGGTAACGTCCCTCAGGATCTGCTGTGACTGAATTGCTGGTGTAAGGTGTATTTTTGCTGATTAATATTGCCACTCCTCTTTTTTTAGAGGTGTAAGATGCTGCAAAAACTTGGTTAACCCATTGATTTTTTAATTTTTCATGGTCTGAATTAATGAGGTGTGTTTCTTGTAATAGACAGATGTCTCCTTTAAGGTTTTGCAGGTGAGTGAGTATTTTGACTCTCTTTGCCAACAAGTTAAGACCCCTGACATTCCAACTTATAAATTTTGTTGAAGACATTACATGTGTTTACTGTGTGTCATTGGTAGTAGAATCAATTGGAGTCAACAAAGAAAAAGTAAAAGTAAAATAAGATAAATAATAATAAAATAAAATTGGGGAGGGAAAAAAAAAAAAAAAAAAAAGGGGATAGATAGGAGAAAATAGAATAGAATAAAAATGGTGGGAGGTGAACTCCACATGAACTCCAAATATGTGTGATGTTACCATATAACAAAGAAAAGAGACACTCAGTTTATATACAGACACAGACTCAGACAGAAGGACATTTGAACACAGACCACAGAAACAGACAGTGCAGAAGGGTATTACAGAAACATAAGTCTGGATAAGATGTGACAGTGTATTAGAAGGAGAGCAGGTAGGGAAAACAGAGTGAGGAAAGGGGTGAATGGTTGGAGTCATTGGAATAGGAAAAAATAAGGTGAGAGATAGAGTAAAGAATCAAACAAATAAATTTAAATAAACAAAACAGAAAAAACAGGGGGTATGTGGGTAATGTTTAAGTTAAGGAAAAAAGAGAGATGGAGAGAGAACACTGGTTTGAACAGATAAATCGCATTTGGGGTGTGATTTTTTTTTCCCATTTAGAAAAGCCACGGTGTAATCTTGAGATCGCGAAATAGTTGGCCGTCGATGTACAGTTTGTCTACGGTGATTGAAGCTCTTTTTCCTTCTGCTCGATGTTGTTTAAGAATGGGGTAGAGCTTCTTGCGGCGTTCATTTATTTCACGAGGGAACTGATCATTGAGGCCGTAGTGAGTTCCTTTTAGTTCTCTGCCTCTGCTTTTCACTAGCTCCTTTTGTTGGAAGTGTTCAAACTTTGCAATGATGGGCCGAGGCCCCCTCTTTGCTGTGATTCCAAGGCGATGAACCCGATGGAAAGTTATATTGTCAACAATGTCGGAGGGCAGTTTTAGTTCGGTTCGTATGAAATCTTTAATCGTGTTTATTGGGTTTTCGGTTTTATTTTCTGGAATCCCGGAGAAAATTAAGTTATCGCGCATGCTGCGTGATTGTATATCCAATATGTTTTCTTTTATGGTCTTGTTTTCTTTGACAATGTTGTCCAGTTCCTTGGTCAATGTTTCAACAGTAATTTTCAAGCACTCGTTGTCTCTTTTTAGATCCTCGATTTCCTTGTGATTAAATTCAAGGCTCGCTCGCATTTCTTTCAGTTCAGCAGACAGTGATTCTAAAATGCTGAGTCTTGCATTAATTGAGTGAAGCACACTAACCTCTTGTGTCGGCGTGTTTAAGTCCTCGGTGTCGGTGGAGGATTCCCGGTAGCGTTTCTTTGCTGAGCCCTCTGTGCGCTGGTTGGGCTTTTGAGCCGGCATTTCGCACAGATTACTGTGGAACTCGTCGATGAATTTTTCTATTTCCTCCACGGTTGATTTCAGTGAGGAGAAGACCGCCGTTGTTTGTAAGTGTGACAAAAGCAGGGGTTTGTATCCGCTGTATTTTTGAAATTGAAAAACAAAAAAACGCGCCTCAGTGAGCGACCGGGAACACCGTCATGACTGATCTCACCCGCGCCTGCACGTGTATGTGTGTCTGTAAAGAAAATGGTTAACAAGACAAGTCATTATCATGATTAAGTCTGTACAAGCATCTGCATTTCAATGCATTTCAATTGCTATTGCTATTGCTATTGCAATCGCTTCATCTTCAAAAAAAAAAAAAAAATCTAAGATGGAAGAAAAGAAGAAAGAAGAAAAAAGGCCCTGGAAACATAGTTAACTTCAAAACCACAATTAGCCTCTTTGAAACCAGCTCCAAAAGAATGCGGTGCGGCTTCCTTGTTTAATTAACCCAAGCTAAAGCTCTTATCAGCCGGTTCCACTAATTAGCTGAAACTTCGGCTTTCATTGCGGTGTGGGGGCGGGGGCAGTGGGGGCTCTCAGAGGCCTCACTCTGCTGGCAGCTGCTGCTGCTGAGGGTGGCGAGGCTCTGCTTGATAAGCGCTCTGGGCTTATGGGGGATTGGCGGTGCATGGTGCAGAATGGCAAAACCACTACCTTGTTGGCAGAACCACTCTGTTTCTGCCCCCCTCCACGACCACGACCCTTTTGACATGGTCCTTGTGGCTATCCTCGACCTGCTTTTGGACCCAGAACCGCTGGAATGAGGATCAGGAATGGGACAAAAGAGAAAGGTCTCTGATCCGCCTGATGGAGTTCTAACCTTGGCTGTCCCCTCCCACCATGCTAAATCTGAACGTTATGAATGTTGTGCTCTGATTAGTAGGATACTTTCTGAGTATTGTTTTGTGTATGTTTGCACCATAGTTCTTTAGAAGCACAGCAGTTTTCAGGGCTGATACAGCCCCAGAGCTGCATTGCCACCTGCCAGTTTTCAGTTTCATGGGAAATGTTTCAATGAAGTGCCATGGCGATTGGAGCAATATTTCCCATCTGTATGGCTCCTTTCATACTACACTGCTTTAGCTGATCCTACATCAGTTGGAAATCCTTCTTTTCTGAAGCCAGCAGGGGGAAACCACTCCATTACAAGACCCATAACACTTAAATTTCTAATGCAAAGTAATATGAAGCATGTTCCCTAAGGTTATTATTTTTTAACATTGTTGGCGTTTAAAATGTATATAGATTTCACATTTTTCTTCACCATAATGACTTTGATTTTTTTTTCCTTAAATGATTCAAGCATGATTATATGAGTTACAGTATGGCACATTAAAGTACAAGATCAATTACAATACAAATGAGTACATTGGTTATAAAAGTCATGAGAAAATGATATATTGCCACACTTTTTTGATATATTATGAGATAAAGTGGTAGTTTTTCCATCTTGACAGCTGTATACAAAAGTTATATGTAGATTTAATCTCTTATGGTTCTGTAACGGTTTATTACAAATATTGAATGAGATTCCACTGTTTAAAAGTTAAGTGCACCCCACCTTTACCTGGAGGGGTAAAGGTGCAAAATGCAAACTAATTTTTGATGCTAACAGTAATTACTGTGATTTGTAACACTGTGAATAGAGCCTTAGTGTAAGCAGCTGAATAAATAGTGTCCATTTCCAAATGTTGCATTCTTGTGATTTTTTTTATTTTTTTTTTAATTTGACTGATTATTAAACATTCTAAATGAGACCAATATATGTATGTTGCCAAGCACAGTGTAGTGCTAGAACTTTTGCTGGGAATGTATTCACCATGGAAGAACTCTTATTTTTCATTCACTGAGAACATGTCAGTCAGAACAGGACAAAAGTGACTATTGAGAAATCATGGGTCTGAATGCCTTTCTTTGTGCAAAAATATCGAACAGCAGGTGCCTTTTTCTCAGTTTTCTGCGCTGAAAAGAGGAGTCGCTCAAAGGAGTGATTTCTCTTGTGCAGCCAGAGAACAATCTTGTCAGATTTGGCAGATCATACTCATTTACCCATCCACTATAGATGACAGTTATGACTGTGCCACCAAAGTTGGTTTTGAAGATTCAACCCCCCAGTTAATCTCTGAATATGAAGTCCCTCCTCCCACAGAAGAAAGAACAGATAATTCCAGAAAACCAAGGCTTTATATAGCTTATACAAGTACAAGTGGTAATACTAATAACAATAAGAAGAAACAAAAAACACAATAATAATGATAATGATTAAAGAGGGCTTGACAGCCATTCTATAAGGAGTGTATTTTCCTGCATTCAGTTTCATTCTGCATTAATGTAACCAGTTTTACCATATATATATATATTTTTTTATTTGGAAAATGCTTTTGTTCAAAGCATATTACAAGGCTGTTTGCAGCAAATAATATCAATGCAGGGTAACCACAGACAACAGAAGTCTAAAGTAACACAGATGAAGTTCAGTGCTAAACTAATATGCCATCTAGCAATGCTTGTTTGCATGCACTTGAATTAAATGCATTAGTTATTTAGTATACATCCACCTGGAAAGGTGGATGTTTAATCTATGACTAAACACTACACTGTGCTGGCCAGTGTGGATAACTCATTCCGCCTCTGTGGATATGTGGCACAACCTCAAAAAGAAGAAGCAACCAGTCAACTGGAGGTAGCCCAGAGGAGCAATGTAGCTAGATAGTGGGTGCAGAATATAAGTGGTATGTAAAGCAACACAAGGAAATGACTGAACCAAGAGATATTGTGTAGCCCAGCACTGAGCCATGAGGGATTCTTGTAGAGAGGCTGTGTGTAGCTGACACATCACCTCTTGATGCTACCTGATGGGTGGGACCAAAGAGGTAGGAGCAGATACAACTTAAATCTGCATCAAAGATTCCAAGACCTGCCAAATCTGACAGAAAGATCCTCCGATAGTGTAAAAACCTGAGAAGAAAGGCTGGTCAGGGTCAAAGAGGCTGTGCTAAAAGATTAAGTTGGTTTGAGAGTTCTGCGCTTCTACCTAGTCATCATCTATGTCCAAGACATAGATAACAAATAAAAAAAAACATGTTAACTCCTGTGAAGAAATGTAGAATGTTGCTGAAGCCGCACAATCAAGTAATAATCAAGTTCAGACCTGTACTGCTGGCACCCATATGAAACAACAAAATTATATAAAAACCCAGTATTGCCTTTGGAACTGCAGGAACCGTGAAACGAAATAACAGTCGTTATTGTTACCGAAAACAAAATCACCTCCTGGGTCTCAATTCAATCAGACCTTTTAATTCGACCACAAATCAAAAATTAAAAACTTAATTGAACAGTGAATGGTTTGTGTTGCCACTTTGTGCCTCCTGAAATTACAGCAGCTGATAGCACAGGGATCGTAATGGGTGATTAGAGGGCTATTAGTGTTTTGATTGAATTCCCCTCTCTCTTGCAATCTGTCATCTCCTACAAATTGCAATGCATGGAATAAACAACCTGGACAAAAAACACTTACAAATAACACAGGCACACTGGGATACATACTTTGTTCGGGATCAGTCTGAGGGTTATATCAAAGGATAGTCACTCTTCATATTTGATTGAAGGCATCATGCTATGCATACTGTTTGTGCAGATTCCCTGTGTGGGTTAGCTAACACAGTTGAAAAAATGAAGGGAATGACCCATCTGGATGATGTGAAGATCATCAGATCACAAGTACTGGAACAAAGGTACAATGTTGGTCTTGATTTGGTATGAGAGATGATAATTGGAGTGTGCAGGTTTACTATTCTGCATATTCAACGCAGCATGTCCAAATCATTGTTTTCAAGGTTGGCTGATGTCTTTACACCACCTTCTGAGACTGAGGGTGACTATCTGTCTGCTGCCCACCTCATCAGCTAGAACACTGCTGTAGAGCAGGCATAGATCAGGAGGCACTGAATTCGACTGGAACTGAGACTCATCCTCACCGGAAATCTCTTCAATAGTAAAGGGTGTTTCACCAGCAACAGGATCACTCTGATCAATAGCAGAATCACTCTGCTGCTCTTTTAGCAGGCTTTCACAAATAAATCTCTGGTCAATCTAGCCAAAGAATCTCTCATCCAATAACACGACTGTCTCTGACAGATCCACAACACCGTAGTCCTGATTTTGGGCATGAGCCTGATAGAGTGTAACAGCACAAGCAGGGAAAAGACCATGGAACTGTTCCTGCAGTGCTTCCTTTTTCAGGGAAGATAACCAAAGTTTCCAAATTTATTGATAAACGTATGTAAGTAAAACTGAATTTCATCATTTCAAGAAATTTCAGTATTTTCTCATTTTAAATGTTATGCTTCTTCATGATTACACTGTCAGCTGCAATTCTGTTATGTAAAAGGTGTCATGCAAATGGTTTAAATATAACATCATATAATATAATTAAATATATCATATTGTATGACATCAATCAAAAGAGATCTAATGACATATATCTAAGCCAACTGTTAAATGTAGGCATGTACAATGTATTATGTTTGTATTTCTTATGATTTCTGCAAAGCATTTTGGCCTATAGTGTGTTATATAAAAGTCACTATATCAATGGATTTATTATTTTTATTATTATTATTGTGGAAAATGATTGTACCATAAATTATGGATTGAATCTTTACAAGCTGAATGATCAGAATAAATATGCTATCAATTAATATTAACTTAAAACAAAACATTAAAGGGTGGTGTCCTGTTTTACACCTTATTCCTTGCTATACTGCTGTCAGTAACTAGAGGTTCTTCAGCACCACATAGAGTGTCTATGCTACCCACACTGCAGGACCATGGAGAACATCTATGATACTCAAATTGCATTACCGTGCAGAGT
The DNA here is from genome assembly GCF_013368585.1 of Megalops cyprinoides. Classification (NCBI taxonomy): domain Eukaryota; kingdom Metazoa; phylum Chordata; class Actinopteri; order Elopiformes; family Megalopidae; genus Megalops; species Megalops cyprinoides. The sequence goes on from NC_050593.1 coordinate 5,687,194, forward strand.
GTCTATTTCACCCACACCGCAGTACCATGGAGAGTGTCTATTTGTCAGGATCGGAGATCAGGACACAAACGCGGACCACCGGGTAAACGTAACCAAGCGTTTAATTTCAATCAGCAGGCAGTTCGAAGTACAGGGACAGGCAGGGTTCAAAAACACGGGGAAGCAGTCTGGGGGCAGATCCAGGATCGGAAGTCAGGGCGGGCAGAGTCGGGAACCAGGCGGGCGAATGGTGTCGGACGGATCCAAGTCGGCAGGCAGAAGACGAAGTCGGGAAACAGGCAGGAAATGGCAACAGCAACAGACTCAAGGTAACTAAAGCGGGGACGAGACAGGAAGAACTCACTGAAACGAACTAGCAACGAGACAGAGACACGCAGGGAAGATATAGGGCAGAGGTAACGAGGCAATGGGATGCAGGTGAGCAGGCAGGCAGGTGCCGGTGATGAGGGGATAAGGTGGGCGTAGACCAGGCAGGGAGCGGGGCGGGGCTGGAACACAGGGGAAACAAAAACACAGGTAAGGGGGAAAAACAAAAACACCGCGGCTTAAGGGGGCGGAGCCTTGACACTATTATTTTACCCACACTGCAGTACCATGGAGAGTGCCTATTATTTTACCCACAGTACCATGGAGAGTGCCTATTATTTTACCCACACTGCAGTACCATGGAGAGTGCCTATGCTACACTCACTGCAGTACCATGGAGAGTGCCTATGCTACACTCACTGCAGTACCATGGAGAGTGCGAACCCCTATATAGATTGGGGAATAAACACAACTGCAGGTAATGGGCCATTGCTCATCAAGACAGTGTAAAGAGCTCTTCCAAACAGGCTGTGCAATTCTTACTTTTTATTGTTGAATGTGGAACTTGCTAGGAAAGAACTCCTGGTAGCATGGTTTTCCCAGCTGTTGTTATGTAGCTGGCTTTGAGTGGAATGCATTTAGTGCCACCAGTTCTGTTCGGTATAGTTTTCTTTTGTCTAGATATTTATGATTTGAAATGTTAGTCTTGCATTTGCTGTGCCATGTGTTCATTTAGTGTATGCCCTTATTCAGGGAAACTTCTGGATATAATATCTTACATCTTAAGTATTATCTGCATATTTGCTGAGACAAATCAGGTTTGTAACTTGCCTGAGGGAGTGAAAAAATTCTCCCGTTTAGAAATTCAATGTACATTTGGGTTACAAATCTAGTTTACCTGCTACTCCAGAGTGCCTGCTTAGTACATGCAAATTGTATGCTGGGAATCAGGGAAACTCCATCTCATCTGAATAACATGAAAAAATAACAGTGATTGGAAAATGCTGAAATCAGAATATTTAGAGGAAACTGCCAGCAAAACTGCGGCATCCATTTGAAATGGAGTTGAGTCAATTGTACAGCTTCTGTATTTTTGGTCATGCCTGCTTTAAAAATGGAATGCACTGTACAGTCTTGGTGTGATTATTGCCACCGGTTTGCTGAAATCATGCATTATCTCAACAAAGTAGGTCTTGAAATAACTCAGGGGCTTATGAGCAGTGCATTTTTTTTCTTGTGAATGTGTGAAGGCTATGAATTTGATTATGTTGTGTCAGAAACCTTCACACCAAAGTGGCACTGGGAAGAGCTTGTTGTTCTCAACAATGGGAATAAGAAATGTGCTTCCAGAAAACAGTGACTTGGGCCAAATAGCTGACACTAACACAGGAGTGGTATAATAGTCTACCATTGGCTCAGCAATGAGTGTCAGATAAGTAATAAGGTGCTCAAAAGCTGAACTGTAGAATTGCAGAGATACTCTGCGCCCCTGTGCAAGCCGTACAACTGCAATGAGCTCTTGCAATGAGATTTATTTACGGTGGAACCCAGTGCAACTGCGTGCAGAGCGATGCAGGTCCTCTGTGCGGGGACAGGTGGCATTCCAGCTCCTGTCAGCATCTTGCAGTAATTAATGGCTTGTGTAGCGCAGAGGTGGTGTAAGCGCTCTCCCCGGATTACGCTAATGCCAGGAATAAAGACATCAAATAAAAGCTACACCTTGTCAACAAGCAGTTGTGTGGTGCTCATTAATCATGTCAACCGTTAATGCGCATGATATTGTCATTTTTGTTTATACAACCTTTTCATAAAATAAATAAATAAACACTACAGAGCTACTGCTCATTGTCTTCTATCATTGCCTTCTAATTCTGAGTCATTGCTCAAAATGCCACCTTTTGTCCATATCAGGGATGCAGATGTTAGATTTTGTTCAGCAGGTGCCAGAAGTCGATGTCAGATACAATGGTTTTGCTTCATCACTGTATACTTTGAAATTAGTGGCAGAAATGATTGAACAGTCTGTCGTCACCCATGTGAATACTCATTCCATAACAGTGACTTGGGATATAATTATGACCTACATGAGTGAAAATGGGAGTTTCTCATGACTCGACTGCAGTCGTGAATTAATTGAGTTTCCTTTGTGTTCATATATTAATGGAAGTGATTTAATATTTAAACAATAACAGAGAGAGCTTTTGAATGATCAGCAGGTTAAAGAGTTTTGAGGGGGAAAGCTGCAACACATCAAATAGAATATGTTGGTGATTCATATCCTGCACATTGTGAGTTAGCATTAATAAAGGGAACCATATGTTGCTAAACCATAGGGTTTCTCAAATAGTACGTAGTGGCACATTGAATAAACATGTTAATTACGTCTAAACATCAGTTTGATTAAAGTTTCTCTACTCTGGAACTAACCCAAGTCTGTGGGCTCTATTTTCTGTGAGCTTTATATGGAAGCTGACTTCTATGACCACTATGAATTTCACATTTACCATTCAACATTTATCATTATTGACTTTCTCCGTGTCCGTGTCTGTGTGCACCTCTTTACTGACTGTGAGCACAGCGATGGACCCAAAAGGTCTGTTTGCCGTCCTTGTAACCTGCACGCAAATCTAGTCCCATCGTCTCAGCATGCTACTACTAGTCCGTTTTTATGGCCTTATATTGTCCCATTTTATGAGATGTTTAATAAAGGCCATAATATTCTTCCATTTTTGAACATGTTTTGCGTCATCTGTGTTCTTACTATCCAACCAATGTGTTGTGTCATGCAACTGATCAGTGAGTTCTACACTTTCTCTCCTACTTCATAGATCTGTTCATGATGCATGAACTGGTTCTCGCTAATTATTGCTTGCCCCAATGAAATAGAGCAAATATGTATTTAGGCAATAGAAATGGTATGAATGCTTTATCATCTGATTTCAGGCAAATAAGTAATTTCACGATACTGTAGAATGAATGTACCCGCAGTCCTGAATATGAGGGAAATAATATTGCATGCTACTGTATAGAAGGTTAATTGAAAACCCATATTAGGTGAATGGTACTTAATGCAAAACCAGTTATGGAAAGTAAAATAACAGGATTATAATTAAGTTATTAGTGACATAAAGCTAGGCTTTTTGGGATTAAGCCAGTTCATGCCCCAGATTTATCAGGTATGCGTAGGAGAAGTCATGAACGGAAATCATTTCTGATGTTGCTAACGAAAAATATAGCTGTCATTTTCATTTAACAAAAGTTCAGTACATATGAAAATTAGCCTGAACTAAATCAAACCAAAACAAACAAAAAAAAACATTAAAGGCAATCCTTAACAATATGGGGCAACCTATGAGTTTGTAAAAATGTGTATGTATATGTATATCAGATGGAGTATTTGCCTCAGCCATATTCAAAGGTGGATGGATAGCTCAAATCATTTCCCTCACCACAGTGTAACTGATTGCATAAGGTGCTGCATTAACAGTCAAGTTTCTTATTTGAAATGTAAAATTTTGGGTACAAAATCATGAACCAGTGAAAAATGAAACCACCTGATTGCTGTGACTTTAAAAAAATTTAATTTCACTCAGACCTCACATTCTATCACCGGGCATCCCTGAATGAGATCAGAAGCAATGCTAGACTGCTAAGGAATATAATAACCAATATACTGTCATGCATACAGAGGACTGGTAATGACTTTCAAACACCTATGAAAATATTGGCCAGTATGAAAACAATGGCTAAAGAGATTTCACAACAAGAAAACTAATTTACTATTATATCATGTCATGTTTTAGAGAAGATTAAAAGCATTTTTTTCTCCATTCTGGATACTGGTTAATAGGTTATGTGTGAGTCAGGATCCTCTTCTTTCAATGTAATCAACATTCAGAATGTTCAATTTTTGGGCTTGTGGTTTGTCGAAAACTGAAGATACTTTTTGCTTTTTTTTCTCTATTTCACACCCATGATGTGCTCAGGATGGTCCTGTCCGGTCCTAAGACCAGCCAGCCCCTCTGCTGTCTGCACAGTTTAATAAATTGTACATGCCATTCACAAAGGTGTTAGATAATGTAATATCTCATGTGATGAAGCCAGCATGCTCTACTGGAGTGTAGGGGGTGGTAGATAAAAATTCAATTATGAACTCCATGGCTGCTAATCTTGAATTTTTGAACCCCCTGTGCATTTTAATACATTTTTACAATTTGATCCATTTAGTTTATTTAGCATAATCTCAATTTCTTTGCTGTACTTTTTCATTAGCTGGTTGCAATAGTGATAAAGCAGTACTAGTTGTAAACTAGCTTTTAGGAGTTTATTATGAAAATGCGTGGAACTCCAGGAGAGAGACTGATGCCATCTTTATTCTGACAAAGGTCTTTGTAATTTGCATTTTCCTCATTCACATTGTAATGTGCTCAGACGGGGAATCTGCATAAAAGTGTCTCCCATCAAAGTCCAGTTGTTTGCGTGTTCTTTCAGGCCACTGCACTGTTTTGAATTGACTGTCCATGCTGTACTTTAAGGGCTGTTTAGAAATCGTTGCAAAAATACTCCTACACACCACACATAATCAATCTCCATACAAGAAATACCACCAGTACTAGAGTTGGGATCAGTTCCATTTCCTCTTTTCAATTTCCATTCCAATTTATTCTGTTCGGGAAATGAATAGAAATTTAGCTCATTAAAGCCTCACAAAAGCCTTCAGAGAAAATGATGGACAATTATCAGTTTATTAACTGAATTTCAATCCATTCCCTGAATTGACTGAATTGAAATGAAATTGACCCCAAGTCTGACTAATACTTAATTGCTTGCACAGCGCACACCCTCACTTCAGGGTTTCCGCTAGGATTTTTTCTTGCTGGTACGGTGTCCGGAAAGAATTTATTTTACTGTACAAATTTGAAACTTACCGTTCACATTTCAATAACAGTCTATGTTACAAACGCAAATATAATGTACACCTAGGATGACAAAAGAATGACAATGACCTGAAATCAGTTTGACTATTTAATGAACAGTAACGATTAAGCAAAATGAACAGTAACAATTGAGCAAAACCTCAACATTAGCCGCTAAAATGTAGGCTATTATAAAAAATCTGTAACCTGTAACATCTGTAGCCTGTTTAAAAAAAAGCTAGGGCTACATGGCATCAAATATAGCCTATAGGCTACCAGGTAATATTTTATTTTCTCCTTTTTTTTCATTGCGGCAAAGTCCTCTGCTTCTGACTTGAAATCAAACGTGTCCAATGTGTCTTTGCAGCTTGCAATGTGCATAAGCTGTATCACTCTCTCCTCCTCCAGACGACTTTGCAGCATCATCTTAATTCAATTCTGCAGAAAGAAGTGGGCCTAGTAGCAAGTATTGTGCAATAAAAGAGCACACCCGTTTGTGGGAAAAAAGTACTGTAGGCTGTTAATAGGCTGTTTCGTTGTTTAGGGATAGTGTTCGTTATAGCTATGTTTTGTATTAGCATTATTACTGGTCATTTTGACAGGCAAGTTTTTAATTTATCGATTTTTTATCATTTTTACCAGGCAAAAACCGGTAATTACCGGCTAACGGAAACCCTGCCTCACTTATGGTAACTTGAGTGTACTTTTTGGCACATTATGCATGCATGAATCTAGATATTAATGAAGGCACTGAGGTTATGTTTCCTGCTCAAAGGCCCATTTGGGAATCAAACCTGCAACTCCCATGCTACAAGCCATGCCACTGCCCCTCATTTGAATCCATCACCCAGCTGTGTTTCTATGCAAGCTGCAATATCAGTGATATAAGGGCCAATAACAACACCAACTTACAATAAAAGAAGATTGGCTCCATAAATAAGCTGGCAGGATAATTGAAGTATGGCCAAGGGACCAACGCTAAGCACAGTACTACATTTTCTTACATTCTCATTACCACATGGGGGTAGTGCTGCATTTTTGTCTGCTATCTGCTGTCTGGCCATAATAAGGAGTTCTTGTTCCCCTGTGAAGAAGTTCCAGGAAAACCTTTTTGAGATTGACATCTCTTTTTCGGGGTAACCTGACTTAAAGGTGCTCTTACAAGTGTACTCTTCAGTTATAGAATCATTGCTTAAACATTTTAAATTACTGGTCACTGATTAATGGAAGATCCCTGTCATAGCCCACCTGAGCCCTCCATGGCATCCCTTCACTGCAATACTGCCTCTTAAGCTAATGTAATTAACTGGATTTTTCATGCCATTCCATGGGTAACATTCGTTTTTTCAGGAGTCACTTGACTACCTTTTCCTGTGCTCAGGAAATGATTATTTCCACAGTTGGCCCAGGGTTTTCTGGTTTTTCAGTTCCCACTGGGAAACTCACTGTTCAATGCTTTGTGACAATTTCCACTGTAAAAAATATAACAAATAAATTCTGATTTCTAAGCAGCACCAACAGGCTTTCCACTAGCCAAAGTGACTACTGTTCCCATCTGAAGCCATTCTGCGTGTTAAGAAGCACAGTATTAACAGCAGAAGGGAGAACTGACAAACTGACAATATTCAGGTGCAGGATGAATCTGTAGAGTATCTTTATTTTAATCATTTGATTACATGCTTTCCTTGTGTATCAGGGGTTTGTAGAGAATCTTTATTTTTATCATTTGCTTTCATTGTCCATTTTGTTTTTAGCTGAAGAGGGAAAGGAAAGCTAGGAGAGCAGCAGAGGCAGAGAGAGTCAGCAGAAGGGAGATGGAACGGCACAAGAGACCGATTACTCTCAATTTTGAATAGTTAATCCTGTGTTTTTTCTGAATAGTCTTCCTCTGTGTTTTTTCCTCTCCAGGTTTGTGGTGATTAAACTCCCATTTGCACTCCGATGGTGCAGGACTATAAATACCGGGCCTTTCATGGCGAGGCCAGGTAGCATGCAGACGCGCCCGCTAAACGCATGCTCGCCAATGCAATTTGTGTCTGTGTCATTATTATTAAGGGATTCAGCATTAATGTGTTTGTTTAGACCTCTGGAATGTCACTGTTAAGAATGACACGGGAAGCTTGGTATGTGTGCATATTTTAGTTAATTTTTTTTACCGCTGGGATTAGAGAAGCGGTGTTTAGTGTTTGAAAGCCTGTGTGTGCCTACAGCGCCTGTGTAATCTGCTTTATTGGAATGGCTGCTTCTGAGTTTCCTTGGGCTTTCTCCCCTCTCCGCCTGAAATGCACACAGATAACGGTGCATTACACGTTCAGAGGCGGCAAGCTGAGCAACAGGTCATGCCAATTGATTTTTAGTCATGAAGATTATGCAAACGAAGGGATGAGAGGTGTGAGTATTGAAATCTTGATCTGGAGTGTGTGCAGTGGGCGGAGAGTGGGAGATTCCCAGAGGTACAGGGCCTGGTCACTGTGGCTGTTGGTGCAAGGAAGAGGCATTAAGGAGAGGTAAATGCTGGAAGTGGGAAAGGTGCATTCAGTGTCTCTGATCAAGGTCTCCCATTGGCCTTACATAGAGTCACTGGGAGCCTATCCTTGCTCCAGTCTGTTGCATCCCTGAATGGTGGAGAACATTGCACTTCAAGCAAGTCTCCCAGCCTGCTCATAAAAACATTTAATGCCATCTCAAATTTGCCAAGCTTTTTGTTAAATGATTCAGAAAATGTCACGTTACACGCTTGTTTGGGAAAGGCTGAAGTAATGGAGGACTCGAGCTGAGCTGTGATTAATAAGGCCTGTAAATGCTTTATTGTGTGGATCACATGCCTGTCATCTGACTAAAGCTCAGGGGATAAACAGCAGCCCTCAGAGCTGAGAGTCAGTGACAGGTACATTAACTCTATGGCTCCACAAGTAAATTTGCATAAGTAAGGGCTTTGGAGTGGTCCATTTTGCCTCTCGGTGCAGAGAAATTTTGAGAAGGATTTATCACTGATATTTTGAATCAGACAGTATTACACCTGCTGTTGTGGATCAGTCCTGGGTTTTGCATTCCATTCCCCCATCCTTTGGTTACTTGAATTGAATTTAATTATGAAAGGATGTTGAGACTATGCTTTTATTCTGACACGAACACAACGTTAAGGTATAACATATTCCCTTTTGGCTAATTTGGTGTAAAGCACCAAATGGTGCTGTTGACTGTTACTTGGGTTGTGATTAGTAAAGTCACTACACTTATGGATACACTTATGTTCTATTGTGCTGGAAGTCGTTCTGGACAGGAGCGTCTGCTAAATGCATGTAATGTAATGTAAAGTAATGTAATTTGAGGGCCTCATTCATAGTTACTGATCATTTTTACCTGAAAGTAAATGAATGTAAATGTGGAGACTCTTTGCACACAGTAAAGAAAAAAGACTTGAAATATACAACCTTACATAATTTTAAATAGTTTGAAATTCACATGCCATGTAAATTCGATATGATATTGCATAAAATATTATAAAGACCTGAAGTTTTCATTCTCTTTCATTAATTCACATTAATGACTTTGTGCCTCCTATCTGTGAGCGAAGAAGATATTTCTGCAGAAGTGTAAACCCTAACAGAATAAGGATGCCACATGGCTGTAAAGGATTCCAGTTTGAAAATGGCACTGGAAGAAGTTCATGTCTTGCTCATTCCGGCAATGGTGTGGGCGACTTGGGACTCTCTTTATCCACTCTAACGGATCAGCTGGCAAGAGAACCTCACCTGGATAACAGTGCTGGTCTCCTTCAAATGCTAGTTGTGGGAAAGGGGCTGTTCTGTGTCATTAATAAAGGAGTCATCCCCTGCGGAGATGTAACTAGTGCTGTGTGAGGACTGCCTCCACTGAACAATCCATATTGTATTGATTATGTATCCTTCACAAAGAAGATCAATTTTCTGTGACAGTGTTTTTACAGAGGAAACCACATGAAACTTGTGTGCAATTTATGAGACTGGTAACATTTCTGTGGAAGAGGAATAGAATTCTTCTTTGGGAACTTGCTGATATAATAATGCTGACCCACATCCACAAAATTCCACAAAAGAGCCTGCTCCATTGTCAGGGACTACACCCACCCCCAGTGCGAACTGTTCACACTTCTACCCTCTGGCAAGAGGTACAGAAGTGTGAAATGCAGAACATCCAGACTAAGGAACAGCTTCTATCCAACAGCCATCAGACTCTTGAATGGGTCAAATACACAAATACACACCTCCCCGGCCTAGCCCATGCACACATTCACACATACACATACACACACCCACACCACAACCAACTGTGCAATGGAATGGAACTGACATTGCATCAACATTTCACATCCTACACTGCACTGATGTCCTTTTTGCACATTTAATGTATATATCCTTTATTTATTTTTTCTTACACTCTCGGACCTTTTTTATATATTTTCTTTCTTAAATTCTTGTGTTTTCTTACCTAATTGTACTTCTTACTCTTAACGGCATTCATAAGTGAAAGGCAAAGGAAGAATTTCATTGTACAGGGAACTTGTTTCTTTACTGTGCATATGACAATAAACTTTGAACTGAACTGAACATCCCTGATGATCTGCTCATACAAAAGGTTTTGATGGTCATGCCTTTTTTGTATATGTTAATGAACTATCAGTGTAACATCAACAACAGCAGGAACTCTTCTACCAATGACTACATAACCTTGGCGACCAGAAGCCTGACCCGACTGCTATCTTTTTTTTGGTTTCCCATCATGATTTTGTGAATCAAAATCGTGATGGAAAATTTGGATACAATCCTTTGTCACGGTGAGACCTCTCCCTGTGGCGAAAGCCTGCACAGCTTGCCTCCCTGCCGAAACCCTGATCTTGACAGGCTTAGCTTTTTCTCTTTTCTTTTGACAAATCAAAGCTATTAATAACCCGCCGTGGCTCATCCGTAAGTGTCGAACAAGGCGCCACCCCCCTCCCCGCCCTCATGAATGTCGTGTGGTGAGATAAAGTGGAACTCCCCCCTCCCCCTCCACTGAGGACAGTGTGTTTTCCCGCCCCAAACCGAGGCCCACTCCCGATCTGGCCGATATATATCAGGTGACGGCATCAGTCTGACAGAGACAGAGAGCCTTGCTTGTGGGGAGTGCCAGGGGCCTGCTGGGTAGACCAAACAGGAACAGAAAAAACGGCAATGATCGCCATATGAAGGAAGCTGGCGGGAGGCACCGGACTGAGAACTCTTATCTGGAGCACACGGTGGGGATGGAGATGGGGGGGGGGGGGGGCAAGAGAAGGGGGATTTAGATTTGGGTGGTGGTAGAGCCACCAAGTTGCTGTATCCTCTTTGTTTCTCATCCTGCTGTGACTGGGGGAGCAGATTTTCTGCTGTGAAAGGAGTATGTTTCCTGCACGGCCTGTCTGTACTGCTGATGAGATGGGAGAGCTGCAGCAAGGAGCGTCCCTCAGTGGAAGAAGGAACCATTTAAACCTTCTGATGGCTATGTCTTTTTGATGTGTGTGTGTGTGTATATGTATGTGCGTGCATATTCATGCATGTCTGATCTATCACTCTCCACACTGTCTTCTGTTCTAAGGGTTTCTAGTAAACAGCTACAGCTTGCAGCACAGTTAGGCAGGGGTGGGGGGGCGGGGGGTGAGGGTTGTCCATCTTCTTACTGCCTGTTGACCTGAGCTTTGAATAGAGCTCAGTCTGTTTTCCCACTGTAAAGGCTTACTCTCACTGCTCCTGCCTCAGATGTCATAACTGGAGTTGATATGTGAAAGCGTACATCTAAGGCACTGTGCAATTCCATGTCTGTAGATTTCATTAACTACTGTCTTGTGACATATGGCCACCTTACGGCCCTACCCAGGAGCTGGAGCTCTGCTGACAGTGGGTTATCTGTGCCACACAACTGCAGCTCAACCATAAACAGGACCACACCTCTGTCTGAGAGCCCACCTTCAGAGCAGTGCCTCCTGGCTAAAACGTAGGTTATACTAAAGTTGTGGAGGTGAATCCTACTGGTCAACCTGAGAAGAGGCCAAGGGTCTGCATTGTGCAGATTCAGCTGCAGGAAACTGCACAGTCCGTTCATCAGGCGTGCCCTGTGCAGTCTTGTCCCAGTGTGGTGTGACAGGATCAGCTGTATTCAAGACATCATGGACCGTGCTGGTCGGTGCACTCACACAGAAACTGCAGCAATACTGCTGTGAAGTTGTGGTCTTTCTCTGTTTCCCTGTCTGTCTTTCCTATTTTTCCTGACACAGAGAGAGCTCTCCCATTCCATTCAAAGTCAGAACGAGCAATGGGAAAACTGATGTCAAAGCGTTGTGGGCCATTAGGGCTGGTGCCGTACTGGTTATGTATGACTCTGAGGACCTGAGCTTGAGCGATGCTGGAATCTGTGTGTGTTGAACAATTTCAGCAAATTTGCACATCTCCATCTATGGCAAGTGTGGCATCTTCTCTGTTGACCAGTAGAGGGCGCTGTAGCACTTTTCAACCAGTTCTCACTATTGTCCTTTATAATGGGGGTAATGGCCTGTATTCTGCCTCGACAAAAAGGGATAATATTTAGTCAAATAATCTGGTTCTAGCATGAATGATAAAATGGGGCTTTATGGACCTAACTGGACAGGAATTCTGTAAGATCCCTGGAATTTTTGCAATATTAATTGGAGACTGGTGAAGTTTGCTTTGACCAGTAAATGCATATTTACTTTATCTCCAACAGATCATCTTTTCAGACACTCCTTGCATCGTGTTAGCATGCTAATTGCGCACAAGTTTATTTTGCAATGTCGGATTATGCTTAATTCATTAATAATGTTGTATTGTGAATTGAAGTCATTAAACCAAACATCGTGCATAGGTCTGTGAGAATGCAGGCCATTATGGTGCATTATGTTAGTGTCACAATCTATACAAGATTCATTTTATTAGGATGGATACCATATAAGAGGTCTCAGATCTGAACACAGAAGCCAAATGGTTGTAATAGCTTTAATTCCAATCTCTTCTCTTAATGAATCAGAATTAAGATTCCATCAACTTAATTTGTTAGGACTACATCCTACTTTTTTAATTGCTTATTTATAATGTGCCCTCAACTGAAGACAGAAACCAAACAGATTGACCTGGAATCTGGTAATGAAGACTCTCTTAAGAAGGAAACCTGCTGGCTCTTCCTTGCACATTTTTACACCAGGTTGATAGGCTATGTATAGACAGCAGGAGTCGGTCACATGGAAGACAAACAGAGCATCAGGTGGAAGATGATGTGTGCTCATATGAACGAATGTTTGGAGCTGCTCCTGCTTGGCTGGACCCGAAGAACCCTGACTGTCATTTCAAAGGGCAGTCTTTTAGACGGGGAGGGGTCCCAAAACCTTTGTCCCCAAAATGCAGAAGGCTGCAAACGAGCACAGAGGCACCTGTTCCCTCATCCACATAGGGCGGTTTGCCTTTTCACTGCATGAGGCCACCTCAGCCCTTGTCCCCTTTCTAAAAACAGAGCTTGAGGTGCAGAGCATCCCAGCCCAGGTCTGAGGGGCTTAATACGTGTGACCCACAGGCTTCACGGCGCCACCAGTGGAGGACTGGTTCCAACCGGCCTCGGCTCGACTTATCTGTGTGTCTCCCGTTGATATAACTGCATTACTTCCCATCTTAACGTCTTATTAGCCTCTGTGGACTACATAAGGGGCAGAACATGCTTAATCATTAATCTCCAGTGGTCCCAGTCTAGCTTGTTAATGACATTGTTGGTTTTTTCGTCCCACTTCTTTAGATCCCTGGAGCCAACTACGGAAAATGCCAGTCTTCTTTATGTTCAGGGATTTGTGACATATGAGGCAGGACTGGTGGAGGGTGGGGCTCTTTTTGAAGGTGACTAACACAATAAAATACATTTATATATTTTCACATTGTTCTCATATCAAAAGGTCTCTGTGACTAGCCTGCGGATATTTAATGCTCTGCATGGAGCAGACAGCAGGGCTGCCGGATTTCAACAGCCATTGTATTCATTGTGGGTCAAATTAAACTGCTTCTTTTCCACGCAGTTTGCCATGTACCCCCTCTTCCCCTTGCCCAAATCTGCACCTCTAAGTCCAGACTTGTCGGAATGTGTCACGGTTATCTGTCTCTCCTCCCCCCAGTTGCCAGAGAGTTTGATGCGACCAAGCGGGTTACAGGAACTGCTGTGCCCTGGCCTCCACGCTGATTTTTTAAAGAGGAGTTAATGATTCAGTCGAGGTGGTTTGGTTGCCACAAGGATGGTGAAATTGATGCATTTTATTACAGATTGACCCTCCAGGCTTCTGAAGCATCTCGCAGTAAAGACTGAAGGGGAGACTCAGGATTTCAAGTTAATGTACCGGTTTTATTAAAGCGGCTCTGGACCAGTAACCTCAACATTGGACTGGGGCGGTCCACCTCCCCCTACTTCCCCCCACCCCCGAGCTTGCGAAACTCCAGGACGGAGCGACAGTGTGAAGAGGGATCTCTCCCCCGAGTGTGGCACAGTTTCAAGCACTCTCACTTCAATGTCACTTTCAGGAGATGAGCAGTAAGTCTTGATTTTTTTTTCCTCGCTGTGAGCGCTGTTTTCTTACAAATCCCCTGGTTACGGAGTCAAGAAAAAGCCTGGTTATTAAATATTACAGCTGTCCCCCCCACCCCCCTTCGGCTCCTTGCGCATGCTCCTCAATTATTGACGCTGTGTTGTGTGGCATCTGGGTTCGTTATACATTTTGCCGCATGGTGCAAGCTTCTTCTCTTCACGCAACTTATATCTGGAATTGCAGCTCTGATTACCCCTGAACTTCTCCTCCCATTAAAGTAAAAAAATTCTGACATGCCTTTTAATGTAAAAACCAGAATCCTTTTTCTTTAACCAGCCATGCCACGTCATTCCCATACTGATAAATCTAGCATTACAGCTTGCTGCTCTTAGCCTGTCCTGGCATTTGACTGTATGTAAGTACTTTTGCAGTGTAAGATAAGAAGTAACTGACACAGTGCACATCTGGACTGCTGTTTCACAGAGATTGCCATCCCTCCCTTTTCGGTGCAGAGCCGATGGCACACAGACCCCTCAGTGCATCCTGCGCAAACACAGGAAGTGATTCCTGCCATCCATGGCTCTGGCCCCTGCTTTCACTGTTTAAAAATTTCCTCCGGCTGATTGGGATAAGCAGCTCCATGTAGATAGCCAGAAACAAATCACCTTGCTGAAGTCAAGATGAACAGCAGTGGCACCATTAAATGACTGAAGGAAAAGGAAAGCGAAACCGCAAGAACGGCAAGATTTCTGTCATCAGATAAACCCAGTGCCAGAGACCCAACTCAAATCTCGCTTTTGATTTACATTTGTTATTGTTCTGACTTGGACACACACACTTTCACACAAAAACATACACGCAAACACCCAACCTATTGGCTCAGGAATGATTCTTCCTGTTTCTGGACTTGAGTTCAGTTTCCTGCCGTGCTGTAATTACTCCATTTAATGACCCACTGACGTGCACACATCACAGGGATTTGATGTAATGTGTACGCACAAGGATATGTTTTCAGAGATCAAATGATCCCCGTTTTGTCATTTCATACTCACTCTCTAGAATGACTCTGATCTACTTTCAAACAGCTCCCATCTGTTAAAGAGTACAAACAGTACAAGCTGGAGGCCGGTATGTGCGTGTGCGTGTGTGCATGATATGTCCATTGACGTGATCAATGTGTGTTCTTTATAAGCAAGGAAATGAAAGAGGCCTCAAGATGACAGGTTTTGATATATACAAAATTTCCCAGAGGAATCATTATATGCATCTTCCTTGGAAAGCTTTGTCTCTGTGAACATTAGTGATGCTGCATTTACTGGGGGTTGATGCTGCAGGTGTCTGCTAGTGCAGATAATATTCAACTCTGCTCTGGTGGAGCCATTTTGTAACAGTGAAGCATAACAGAGCAAGCCTGATTTCCTTCCTATTCCGTTTGATTTGCTTCTAGTACATTTTGATTGATTTTGCCCACAGCCAACTAAATGCCTTTTGTGCCAACACTCACTGTAAAGATTGCTGATACCCACTGATGTTGTAATTTTTCATTTTCCAGGATGCTGCATGCAAGAAATGGTTTGTTCATGTGGTGTCTCAATGCATTTGAATCAATTTCTTCCTTGCACTGCACTTTAAAATTGCATTCAAATATGCATGCATAGCTATATAGCCTGGCCTCTTGATGCCAGGTAGAGGAAAAAGGAATTTTCTTTGCATCAAGGCTTTGGAAACAGCGTATTGAGATAATGACACCCTAAGTGAGACCATTGGCCTATCTCATATTGCATATTCCTGGGTGGGCAGCAATTTTGTTCTAACATCTTTATACTAAGGCTTCACTGAGTGCCTGTTGCCTAGTCCTCTGTGTATTCACATTTCACTTTATCTTTGCTTTACAGTGCAATAACTTCCACTGGCAACCCTCCGTGAAGCACGTTGAGGAGAGATCACCACAAAGGTTTGGTGCTGGAGCATGCCTGAGCTAATCCAAAAGGATTTCATTAGGGCTTCCCCTTGCATTTCATTAAATCTCAATTTTGTCAAAAGACAGCCATCTGAACTCCCCTTTTTACCATGCAACTACTTCATAGAATGCTGGAAATAAAGGATTTTGTGTTTCCTTTCTGTTGTTTTCATAGGGAGCTGGCTAACACTTTCAAGCTGTAGCTGTGTCTGGGTACGGACGATGAGTGAAGGTAATGCTGGGCTGGTGGAACTTGGCTGCAGTGTGTTCTGGGAAATTGGAATCCTACTAACAGTGTAGAAACCCACACTTCAAGTTAAAATATATTGATAGTAATAGTACTTCCAGCTGCATGCCTTTGTAATGACATAACTTCAGGTTTCTGCTTGGAATTGGTACAGCAACCATATCCACTTATTCATTCTTTCTTCTTCCCACCCTATCACTCAGTTCTACCTCAAAGGAAGTTCTGGAATCAGAATGGGATAATAATAACTGAAGTTCTGAATGATGATTTAGGAGGAGCATTTTTAGACAATCCTTGCACAATTAACAAACTTGTCCAATCATCAAGCATTAGAAAAACCCACTCACCACTTCCTTTTTGTGTCAGCAGTTAACAGGATCCTTCCTGCACCCCATCTCCTCCTTTTTTCTATCCCTGTGTATGATGTCCAACAGGGGGTCAACAACCTTCTGTACTATACCTCTATACCCTTATCAACAGCATTGCTTCTCATTGGATTGTTCTTATTGTCCATACTACTGGGTGGAATAATAATGGGTTTCTTACAAAACACATTGAAGTACAGTTTGTTAACTTGCGCAGCACGGCACACAGGAACAATGATGTACATTTCCAATTCCAAACACACAAAGGCTCAGCAACACATAGTGATGTTTAATGAGACTCCTGGAAAGGAAGGAGTAAATCAGTGGAAAAGCATTCATTTAGATGATGTGGATCATGCTGATGGTACATTTATCCAAGACGTTTTATCTTGAAGGGACAGGTAAAAGTCATTTTAAACAATCAGTACACTTTATTTCCAAAGCCAATTTTGAAAAACAGAACAGCAATCAATAAGACTTAGATTTATGGCCTGAAATAGGATGGACTGGAGATTCTGTTAGGCCAAAATATAGAAGGAAGAAAAAAAAATCAATCAGTTCAGAAGTCCAGTTCTAAAATCAAATTGCAAAATATTAAAAAGTTAAACTTATTCTTGCTCCAGCAAAGTTAAGCAGACTGTTTTAGTTTTTTTTTTTGGCTATGCTCTGTCCATAAGAGTGTCACCCCAGTGCAGGATAGGTTTAAAGCAAAAAGTATGCATTCTGAAAACCTCATTGTATTACAAAACAGCTCATAGTCATTCTTTCTAACTGTTCAGGTAAGAGCAGTTGAAAGGGGAGCATCAAGATCTTGTTTTGGTTGCCAGGGATTTCTTGGCTTGCCAGCATGTAGGGGATCCTTAATGTTATTATACCCACTCATGAGATCAAACATGTCACAATGCAAAAGAATGACAAAATTAATCAGTTTTGTTGACAAGCCACTACCACATCGCCCCCCGAAAATGTATTACAAAGATTTACTTAGAGACGCTAATGCATGTAAATATGCAAATGTGTTAGATATTGGTGATGGCAGCTTCTCAAGTGACACATCCACTGAAAATAACAGTTCGTTAAGGGTGACATATGAAAGAACACTTGCTGTTTTGATTCTAAAGCATGTGCATAAATTCCATTGCTTTTGGTTGCAGCTGCTTCTACTGCTGGTTCCAAAGTGCCTCTCGCTTTATTTTGAGTTGAATAATGTAGTGCACTTCAGCGGCCGTCCAGCAGGAAAACCGAGAAGCGCAGGGATCATCGACTGCTTTCACCCTGCTGCATGGCCGTGAGGGAAACTGAGGCAGGGAGGAGCAAAGTGGCTACTTATCTTAGCAATTGTTTCAACGTGTGACTGCTCTTGTGTTTGAAAGGCCTTTAAAAATCTGTCATTCGAGCTGCTCCAGATAAGCCGAGCTTACACTCGATCTGACTTAGTCAAGGTCTGCCTCGAGCGGAAGGGAAAGAATCGCATTAATAATTCATCCCAGAACTTTCTGAGTGATCAATCAAACCCTTGTCGACAAATCAAGGTTGCACTCTCACACAATGCAAGGAACCAGAGGAAAGTGGTGGTGGTGTTGGCGGGTATATGATTTGAATAGTTTGCAAGGCAATAATGGCAAGCTCTGCTGACTTTGATGATCTGGGATGAGGCCGAGCCTGCCTCCAAAGAAACGCTTCCAGTTTCTGTTAGGCATCAGTGACCGAACACCTTCGCTCCTTTTGAAGATCCATCGATCTGTGGCACAAAGTGCTAAAATGCATCAAACGCAATGTGACAGTGCCCTACCAGTGACAAACTGATGCAAAATTAAAGGAACAATTATAAACATTTTCTGACATTGGTGCACTAAACACCTGTGGATACAGATGCAATAAATGCCAGCAACTGAAATGTGGAAAGCAAACTGTCTGTGAAAATGATGGTTTTACCAAATACATTTAATTATGAAAAAGCAAGAAAAGTAAAAAAAAAAAAAAAACTGTCACTGTCACAGAAGTATTGTAAAGTCCTAAAAATTACATTTCCAGGGGCAGAATTCACAATTCACAGAATTCCTAATATGAGGCCATATCATGGAGCTGACTGCATAAAACATTTTTCTTCAGGGAGTTATTTTTCCATGTCAGATATTACTTGTACTGCATGTGTCTGATGTAGATTATGACATTGTTGTAGCAATACATAACACCTTCCACTACTGACAGTTATTAGACGAGAATGCTGTGTGTTCTCGAGTCTTCTGTGATTATAACTTATCCTGTCATTTGGATCAGATATTAATGAAGACTAACATGCACAGGGAGAAAACATGATGAATTTTCACTGAGCAGTTTTTGAAGTGGATGTGTTTCAGATTGTGAAGAGCTTGACAGAGTTGAAAAATAAAAGTCTATTTTTCTTCTCAAAGGGAAAATTTGAAGTATTTTCAAGTTGGACAGATGGTGCTTTGTTTCTATATTTTGAAAAAAAGTGTAATACTGTTAATGTAATGGATGCTAATAGCTGTCATGATTTCTATTGTTCAGTCAAGAGAGAAGCAACTGCTACTTTTCAAAACCCATAAATACTTGAAATCTTGTCAAGATATATTTATCTGTTTTGTGAACATCTGTTTGCAAGTTACCTAGCTACATGATTGCAGTGAGAAAAGATAAACTGGATGGTGAACATAAAATTTAACTCATACATCATATAGGTTTGTAAATGCAAACTACAGACAAGACAATGCTTTGATTAATAAAATAAATGTATTTAACTGCAGTCCAAATGAAGATTGAATAATCATTGAAACATGAAGCCAAACAGCTAACAGAAATAAACCAAAACAAAAAAATGGACTAACAAATTAAGGTTGTAATGGAAACAAAACAACAGCAAAAACAGACTATGGGTGAGAGCGGGGAATCTGATTGCTGCAAGTCTGGTACACCTTCATGCTGGCAAAATCACAATGCTAATAAGTGAATAATGGTGTAAGTACATTACCAATGTCTCCAAGGGGGTAAGGGTGGACTCATAGAGTTTGTGGCTGTTTCCCACGGGGGGGGGGGGGGGGGGGTCACAGGACAGGTCCGCCACAGTCTTCTGGCTGGTCAACAGAAGATACAGTAGCTGCTCAAAGGAGGTCAGCTTCTGGGTTCAGATGACAACAAGGTGCATCTTAGACACCCTTTCAGTACATGTGAAATTAGCCCAGAGGCAGGTTACCTTGCAGCTGCAGTGGTCTGTGGCTGCTTGGAGTCCAAAGGTAGCTCCGGTGATCAGGTGCAGAGGTTGGAGGTTCAGTGGAGGACCAGCAGTTCACAAAGCCCTGGTCTGTAAAGTGAGAGCATGGGTGCATCTGGCAGAGCAAGTCAGACCTTGCTGGCCAAGCACTGTTCTGTTGTTCCTGCTGTACTTACAAATAACACAACATCAAAGACCTGGTAGTCCATGTGGGCTCACAGTCGCTTGTGCCTCTGTTTATCCACAATCCAACCGGATAGTGGACGACAGAGGTTCACTGTAGATGGCACAGTATTGCTGTATGGTCTGATAAGAGTGAGGAATCATGCAATCATCCTAGACATCTTGGGTCCGTGTGTATTACATGATTCATGGATTTCATTTGAAAGGCCAAAAAGGGGATTTTGGGGTAATATGGCAACATCTAATGCTCAAATGAAGAAGTATTTTTGGCCCATTAAATGAACAAAAATGTTTGAGATGTTACAAGCTAGCTAGGTAAGTAGGTAAAAATATGAGCAGATTCAGGTATCTAGTTGAGAAAGAAAAGAGAGACACATGAATAAGCTTCCCAAAGTGCATTATTATTTATTATTTTACCTGTAACCATTGGCTTGTTAACAGCTGTTAGACATTTGTACTTTTTTGTAACAACTGTCAGTATCAATAACAGTTTTGTCATAACTGTGACTATTAATACAAGTTACAAGAGTGAGCTAATGTGAAATTATTAATGAGAAATTATTAATTGTTACAGCAGGTTCCAGCAGAAAAATGACCAAAACTTTTTTGGACTTCTTTTTGGACTTTTGGAAAAGGGACATTTTTATTTCTGATGTGGAACTGAAACCAACAACAACTAAAAATCAATACTAATAAAATCATAAGTGTTATACACACTTGACCTTACTTCCTTGTAAGTAACTCTGGATAGGAGCATCTGCCAAGTGTAAATGTTAAAAACTTTTCCCAGAAGACGGAAAAAAGAACACAATAAATTACAGCCAAAAAGTTTAAAATCAGTTAGAATTTTTTAAATGGAAAAAAAGAAAATGGAAAGTCTCCAACATGTGCAAATCAGCTTCTGTGCCAATTATGGGGTGGAAGAAAAGGAGCGTGACTTTGCACCCCGGGGGCCTGTCTCCCCCCCAGGGCCCACACACCCACGCTCTGTGGCATCTGCTTCAAGCACGTCTGCTTTCAGCAGCCCTCACCTGTCTGCTGGGTACAGACTCTTCAGATAATATTTTTTAAATTCCTTTAACTTTTTAATTCTTTTATTTATCTTACAATTCTTGAGGGTCTCTCACTCAAACAGCTTTGCCATTCCAAATGTAATATAAATGTTAAAATAAATGCCTATCTAATAAAGGACTTTTTTTAGACAATTTTGGCAGTATTAACAGACTTGCTAACTGTGTACTAATTTTGTATGGAAATAGTGTACTTTCTGACTGTATAATTAATCTATGTGTTATATTTGTTGATAGTCTTTGTGGTTTGCAATACCAATGGGCCTTGAAATGAAATAACTTGTGAAAACAAGTGAAAAATTTTAGAGTAAAGTTTGTCAGACTTCTCAATGTTGAATAAGTATACTTACATAATTGTGTCTAGAATCCTCTTCAGATGATGTTATATTATGCTGATGGTCTTGACAGAGTTCCAGCTTTCCAAAAAGCAAAGATGATGGACAATGACTGGCCAATATGCCACAACCTTTTATTGGAATTAGTAGAGGTATACATTTGAGAATTCATGCTTCCTGCGTGTCTCCTATACTGGTTGAAAATGGTAGCTCAATCTCTAGCGTTTACCTGAATCCCGGTACATCCTGGGTAATGAGGCAGAGTTTGTATTATTGTGGACACCACCCTAAAACTGCAATCAATGAAAGTGAATACTTATGGAATGTGAACTCATAACAACGGTGCAGTTCAAATGACGTCATGGAATGTAAACTCACGAAAAGCAGTTGAATTGATATCATGGAATATGAGCTCATAACAACAGACCAGTTAAAATGATGTAATGGAATGGGAACTCCAAAGCAGTTTAAATGTCGAATGTCAGAGTAGCTAAAAAGATGTGATTCCACTGTACTCCAGAGTATGATTTGTGTAATGCTCTCAGACAATCGTGGGGGTAGAAAACAATTTGTTCGAGCAAACAGGTGCCAGATTTAACGAGCTTCCGCTTAAAGGCGGTATATTTAAAACTAGCAGCAACACTACTGTATGTCAAGCTCATATGCGGTGCTTAACCTCACGGAGCGTAACGATTTTATAGCGTGTTACGTGAGAATATTTTGTAAAATCATTATCATCATTGTTAATACTGTTTTGTGGTAATTATTATTAATATTGGTTTTTAGTTCACTGGAACGTGTTTCCTTATTTCCCCTTATTGAGGAAGGACACACAAGGTGAAGAAAACACGTGATTTTAACGGATCTGAATTGAGCTAAGTTGGGTGAGAGTGGTTGCGGGCACATGTTGCTGTCCCTGCCGTTTTTAATGGGTGGAGAAATTAAAAAAGCGGTTTCCAACGTAACCTTTTCATCGATCCCCGTTCTAAGGAGTATAGCAAAACTGGAAAAAGTGCACCCTCCCAACAGTTAAGGTTAGCCTTGTATAAACACATGTGCAGCAGAATATAGGCCAAAAAAGTAATTCGTCTAAACTTCCTGTCTTGCTTTATCGTTTTCTGCCTTCTCAGAGGGGCACGGAACCACACAATGGAAATGCAATGAAACCCACGTCTAATTTCCTTGTTTCAAAATGGAGCCCAAACGTGTTTCTCTATGTCCTCGAATATCCTCCTCGCCACCGCAAACCGGATGGAAAACAAAGCGGGGCGCGAGCGGAGAGATGAGAAGCACAGAGCGTCTAAGGGGAAAACTCGTTTGCGGTGCCTTCGTTCTCGGCTCCCGCTCACACAACCACTCGTGATGTTTGTGTTTTCTTTTTGTTAAATTAGGAGCTAAAAATAAAGCAATGCCGTATCTGAACTGTAGGCTTCACCACAAAACAGACAGGCAAAGCACGAGTGCTTCGTAAGTCTCACCAAGTTATGTGTTACTGAACCTTGACCACCAGGAGTAATTACGCCATGTAAAGTGTGTGGTAGTTAAGTACTTGGTAGACTCGCTGTACTGTTATATATATTTGCACATGAAATAGCTCACGGTTCTGCAGATGGATAGTTACTGAAACAATTCAGTTTAAGGACCTTTTTAAAGAGTGCACAAACAGTCTCCCACCTCGGTATTCAACCTGCAAACTCTGGTTTACAGGCTCTACCTCTGACATACAACGCCCCACCACCAACTCTACTACAACGTAATGAAGCTTCCGAGAGTGATGTGGGTGGACCTTAAATTCTGACCCCACCCTACCAGCTGCGAGCAGACTATCTCACCCTGTCTCCTAACGAGGAAGCGCCGTTGTCCGGCTGCTGGGTAGCAATCATGTTCCCATATGCAAATATTGTACTAAATGCATCTCACAGGCTCTTTCAAGTCGTTTGTTTGATCCACAGCATGCCGCGAGAGCTCCATGTTTAAACGCCCAACACAATAAACGGACGAGTGGAACGCGTATATTTTTATTGAAACTATAATGAGAAGTCAGTTTGATGAAAGCTCCGGTTAACATCGTCGAACTGCGTAATGACAACGCGCTGACTGAGGGAGGGCGAGTGATTCCCGCCGGCCGCGCTGGAGCGCCGGTTGGCCAAGTGGCAAATTGGCTGTGATAATTACCCAGCGTAATTAACCGACATTTGATTGAACAGAGATGAGGTCGTCATATTTGATCGCGAACGATTAATCCCTTGCGAAAACCAAGCCCGGCTGCATTAGCGCGAATGTTCACCCAGTTTAGGAGATCGGCAGTGCCTGACTGCAGCCTTTCTGTATGTGTTTGTTCAAGGCTTAGAGGGGGATAAATTATGACACACACACGGGAGATGGCTTGCTCCGAATACGGCAGAATGTGAAAAATAGAAGTTGTGAAATGGGACGACGTGTAACAGCTTTGCGGGATAGAGCCGAAGTATTTCAATTCCAGAATTCCCTCTGCATTTGAGCCAGCCCCGGTACGGCTCTCCTCTGGGGAGCAATATTATGCAGTCAGTCATCGGTAGCTAAATTGTCGGTTATGTATGTCACAACGTGAGTCTGACTGCCTTCGGAAACAAATTAACCTCCCCTTTTTTGCTCCTCGCGCGAGGAGAGGGCGCTCCTTGGCAGCAAAAATAAATAGGTTGGGAAAGCAGCTGACATCAGTTACGGGTAGAAGAATGGCTGCCGTTATTCCGCTATGAAAATGGAAATGACCCGGCATCAAAAAAAAAAAAAAAAATCAGTCCTTTTGTTTCCTTGTGACTCTTAAGCAACAGGGGAAGTCAGCCATACTTGGTAGCTGTTGCACATCAAAAAGCACATTGATTAGATAGAAAGTTGATTTTTTTTTTAGTACATTCAGCCTTATGTCTTTAACTGCATTTCTTTGGAGATTCTACTTTTATTACTGGCTGGATTCTAACTGACAGTATTCATTTTGAGATGGAGAGAACCACCGACAGGATATTGATTTTTATTTGTTGATAGGCTATGCAGTATGTCAGCCTTAAAAAACTCAACCGGGTGAAAGATCAAATCCAGTAAACTCCAGATCAATCCTTAAAAAGAAAATCCGTCAGAGTTGGGCGGAGGGGGCATTACGGGAGAGCCTCTTTGTGTGAGGCTTATTGGCAGAGAGAAAATGCATCCAAGAGAGATTAATGAGCATGGAGGCCTTCATGACGCAAACGGTGCGTGAGCTAAACACAGAGTGAGCACAGACGCAGGGGCAAGACCGCCAGGTCCTCGGTGGATAGTGGTGTTTTGGCAAAGAAACACTCTGTGAGAACTGCGCCCAGACCCCCACAGTCAGCTCCACACGCCAATGCAAACCATGTTAGCCTTCAGGAGGAATGACGAATTGGAGGGACAGGGCTCTTTATTAACTGTCCAAAAGCCTTTACTGCTAAACATTCCTACACCTCCAATGCTTGCAGGCCATCAATCACACCAAGGTTGGAAGCAGAGCAGGGCAATTCTCCAATTTTTCACTAAGACTAAGGGACAGTGGAAGGAAGGGAGGTAGCTTTTTCTCCATCCCTTCCAAGGCCAAATGCATAAGTACTAGATACTATGCAATGTGAGTGTGGAAAAAGCTTATACCTTCTGGAGTGTGTGTTTTTTCATGCTATTTGAGCCCCCCGAAAATTTTGTCTCATTCTCATTTGGCCCCCCATGTTTAGTGATAATGACAACGATAATCCTACTGTGCAACTCATCTGTGGAGTCTATGGAACCTTTTATGGGGGTCACTGGGTTCTAGTGGAATCTACTGTATGGAAACAGATCGCTGTTGAGGTTGCTACTCCAGAGGCGGAGAGTGTCAGGAGGAATCAACCGCGCTCACCACAGCACTGATAACACGGTCACCAGCCAATCACAGCTGTCCTTGCCTTGCCACACAAGGGGCTATAATGTGCCTCATATTTGCAAAGCACTTGTACCTGTGATCTCAGAGAACAAGGACTTTATTAAGTGGAAACATGCCTTTCAGACTCCTTATATATCCTCTTCATTTGCCTGAGAGACTGGTTTTTCTACATAACACAGATGATGACAGAGAACATTTGTTCGTGCAGTGTCTGCATTTTGTATTCAGTTATATGACTGCAGTGTCTGATCTAATTAAGGGAAGAGATGAATGTTTCTGCGATTTTCCTGTTGAGACCCCGGAAGTGCGCTCCGTTTTTCTGGTCAGCATGCCACACGAACTCGCCAAAACCCTGTAGTTACTCCACACTTTAAGGCAGAAACTGTTATCATGGAGCACTGCCTTTGACAAGTGCTCTCTGCTGTTTCGCACTAAAGAAAATTAGACGTAGGAACAGGAAGCTATATAAATCCCTGTCTGATGCTATGTCTGACACCTGGTTCTCTGAGACTGCTGCGATCGTTTGTTATATTTATTATTTAAAACACAAAATACAAAAGCACATAGACAAGCTGTCTCTAACTAAATCAATTATTTTCACAATGCTTGAAGTCGCTAGAGGAGATTTTAAAGCTGAAATGGCGGCTTTTTTCAGTTCATTGCTCCTCAGGTTGTTATTGCCTGAGTTACTAAGATGGGATGTTACTAGGGTGGCATCCCATGGACACACAAAAGCATTGTGACATGGGGAACCCTCTGAAGGCTCATGGATTTATGCCCAGGGTAAGCAATTAATATGCTATTGATCAGCCTCTCGTTTAGCAAGGAGAAGACTGTTCGTTTGTAGTAGCTGTATCTTACCCAGCTTCCATGTATGTCCACTATTTGATTCTTTGTCAATATCTCATTAAAAACTACTTCTTGGGGGTGCAGTGGAGACTTTCAGGGATCCGGCAAGCATGATCTGGCTAAACTAAACAAGGGCCAGGTGGGACAGGGGCATGCTGGGGGAATTATTTATTATTCCATAAACTGAAAGGAAGGCGATATCTCGGCAGAGCCAACTGCACAGTGATTAATTAGGATTATGGTTGTCTTATTGATGACCCCCTTTTTTCTGTTTTACCACCAGCCAAATCATTTGTCACCACTGACAATCAGAGGACCTCGGGAACAAAAGTCAAAGGAAGGTGGCATTGGTTGCTTGGGTCTTGGCGCATCGTTAGAATGAGGGTTCATCTCAGAACCTGATTACCATTAAACCAACCCTGATTTTTATTAAACATGCTTGCTCAGTTGGTGCAATACATATCTAAATATTGTCTTGTCTGTGACCCGTTTTTTGCCCAGCTCCATCCATCTCCTCTGAAGGCTCTAAATCCCTTTTTCCTCAAAACTAATTCATCCTGCTTTGCCCAAAAATGAATCAATGTTATATCTATGAAGCCTCAGAAATGAGGATAATGGAGGATATCGCTTGCCTGAAGTTAGACTTGGTGAGTCACCAAATTTTTTTTTTCAGAATGTCATGCTGCACCTAGATTTGATTTTTTTTTATACAGAGTTGGACGGATTCTGGTGAGATTTGAGAGTAGAATGCTGCCTTTGGGAGAGATATGTGCGTTATCTGTGTTTACAGACCTCTGAGGTGCAATACTATTAATTTATTCCCTTACCACAACTTGCTTTACTGCTAAAACTTTTTATGAAAGAATGTCAGTTCATTGCATTATTTATTTGCTTATCAAAAACCCCTTTCCAGCGTGACAATTTTTTTCTTTTCCTTTTTTCTTTTTAATATTATGCATTTATACAGCTGCATATTTACCAAAATAATTTGAGTCGGGTGCCTTGCTCGAGGCAACTACAATGGTGCCCTGTTTGGGATTTGAATTTGCAACGTTGTGGTTATGATGCCGGTTTCCTAACCACCACTTCACCACCCCAACATCCTCTGAGACATTTTTTCATGATTCCTTGAGTAAATTTAAGAATATTTCCCGGTACACAAGCGAGAGAAGGAAAACATTGACTTCTGCCAAGAGAAATGTTCTGATGGTGCACAGTTTCCCTGATAGCGTGCAGGAGCCAGGCTCCTGTGCCTCCAGCCAGGTGTCCACATCCCTGACCATTAGCCTCTGTTGGAGCCATTCAGTTCTCACACCTCCTCGCAGTGCACATCTAATGAGATCTCACAACACAGCCAGGTATAACCAAGTATAACCAGTGACAGCTACTGTTCCCGATCCCCATGCTGACCTGTGTCTTGCCATTTGATCATCTCCAGCAGCCGCTGAGGGGGAAGGGTGTTATGGCAGCAGTGTCACTTATTTAATCACTTGATTTGCATGATACTGCTTTCAAAAAAAAAGCCTTGAACACTGCATCAAGGTACCAGGGGAAGACAGATTCACATGGCAAGCTGTTATCCATAGCTAAGGGAGGCCCTGGGGTCCAGGACAGGGTGGGTTGGGGGGCATCAGCTTGCCATCTGGAAGTGTAATGATCAAGCAGCTGCTCCCCGTTGCTTGCTCTGCACCCCAACCTCTTTCTGATCACTCAATTTCCTCCGCTGACCACCCGCTGATTGGCAAAGAGATTGCTTTGGAGGTTTTTTTTGGGTGGGGTGTTGAAGGTTCACGCCCCTCGTCCTGTGTGTGAGATCCCCAGGGACACTGAGAAATGGGAATCCTGATTGGGACTGGGATGGGAATCCTGCCTGTCAGGATGATCATATTGGCTGCTGCGACAGCCTGAATTATAGTCTCCACACAGAGAATTATAGGCTACCACACAGAGAATGAACTGAGAGTGTGTGTGTGCCTGTGTATGTGTGTGTACATGTGTATGTGTGAGTGCATGTGTATGTGTGAACCGATTGAAAGAGGCAGGACTCAAGTGGTTTCATGACATGATGCAAGCAACAATAATATCAGCAAAGTTCTTGTTCTTGAAGTTATGTCAGCTTCATAATGTGGAGTTCAGCTTAAATGTGAATATACATTACGTATACAATAAATACACATACATGAATCATGGGACATGAGAATAAAATTAATTAAAGATGATACTAAGATTCAATGCTGTAGTATTCAAGTCCAAGAGTTGGACTTGAATACTACACTGACTTGAATCACAGTTTTCATGACTTGTGACTGGACTTGGACTTAAACTTGAATTTGGACTTGTGCTTGTGGTTTCAGACATTTAATTGTAAATGCTTCCAAAGCTGCCCATAAAATTGTAAAAAATGTGATAAAATAAAGTGTTTGAATTCTGAATGACTAAATTTAAATAATTAAATCATCATTTTGGGTTTAATTATATGTATGTACCCCACTCATACTGACTCTGCTACCCAAAACATTTAAATAAGAAAGATTTTATTTGGAGTCAATGCCCCTGTCTCAACTTTTTTGATTTCATCTTTGAAAGTGGAGGCTATGAGGGTTTTTTTTCCCGATTTCTCACATTTGTCGAACTTGAGTGCTCATGACTTGGACTTGGCTTGGACTTGGGTACTGGTTATTTAAGACTCGATTTGGACTTCAGTGACTACAACACTCCTAAGACTGACACAGCTGCTACACTGAAATAGCTCTCCTCCCTCACTGAATCTTAGAAGTGGAGGAGTTGGAGGACCAGATTGGAATTGGTAAAGGACGAGCTGTGCGATCCAAAGCGTCTGAGTTTAACGGTGAGCCTTTGCCTGTCTGGAGCATTCTGAACAGATGACGCCTGAGGAGGTGGCACCAGAAGCAGCTCAGCGATGAGTGTTTTAAACCGGCAGGACAAAAGGTCACACAGAGGCGCTGCTGACGCATTCAGCTCAGCTGTGAGGTTCAGCGGGCAACTGTTCATAGCGTCCCAGAGTTCTGGTGAGTTTTGATTTTGGAAAACACTCTGACATGATTTAAAACTATCCACTTGTGATAATTTTTTCAGACCACTGTTGTATGAGGTACATTCCAGGATTTTTGATTTGCATTTGAGGGTGGCAATCACACACAGATGAGATTTAATGTATTTATTCATGAACTTGCAATTCAGTGTCATTTAAAACAAAGATGTTTACAAGATGATGGTCAGCAGCCGTGAAAGCCAACACTGAGATTTAAAATAACAGAAAGCAAAGTAAGGAAGCATTTCCCACAATTTGTCTTGGGAACATTTTGCAACAAAATTTGATTTCAGGCCAGCGTATTTATTCATAGAAAAGTATGGCTGCACCTTTGTATACAGGTTTAAATATCCTGTTAGTTTTCAACAATCAGATCTGTCAGCTGCACGCCGTCTCAGAGGGGAAGTGAACACCGATCCACACCTCCTGCCACTTCGGTACCCTTTCCTACCACTGGACCCATAATTGATGCCATTGTCTCGACGATCACATCACAGCGTGCAGGAGACACCAGCAGATGGGATGAATGGGACTAATTAGATTAGACTGATAGCGTGTCTCTCCTGACGAGTTGCTTAATAAGGCCCTGACAGATTGCCCCTCATAGGTTCTGTGCACACTGGGAGGAGAGCAAATGAACGCACACAAGGGTACACCAAGGGTGGTATTCCTCAAACCCAAACTGGTTCACCCTGTTTCCCAGAATCCTTAGAGTGACCCAGGGAAGCTGCTTGTGCTCTTACGGTGTACTTGTGCAATGCTACAGTATGTAAATTTGGAAAAAGGCCTTCCTTCTCAAGTACATGTGATTTGACAATAACATCACTGGTGCTGAATTCTGAAAAACCAAGGGGAAAAAGCTGTGTGTGGAGTGTGCTGTTGGCATTAGTGTGAGGACTCAGAGGCGTCAGTAGTACGAACACAGATAACGGGCTTTCGAGCTCTGCCTCTTCGCCACTCCAGATACGTCTGTGTGTTTGCACCCCCCCCGTGACTGGATGTACAGGAGGCCAGATGGCAGTGGCCTCAACTGTCTCTGCTGCCTGTACACAGGAAAAGCCTTGAACGTCACACATGGCACAAAGCCGCTGACAAGCTGGAGCATGCTGCTCAGACCTGAGTTGGAATTGCAGCATAGAAGAGGAGGGTGCACACATGTGTGTGTGCGGGGGGGTGGGGGTTTACCTAAAAAGCATGCATTCGCGTCTTCCCCTTCGAAGGTGCCAATTAACGCTCTAAAGTGACGAGCTGGGCGGCGGCACAGACAACGGCTCCAGTGGTACTGACGATCCCCCCACGCTCCCACGCTGCATGTGGGCAGCCAGCCGTCTCATTACCGCAAACGAGCTGTGGTGAGGGTTTCTGCAGCAGCAACAGACCACCCCCTCCTCCAACCCCCAACCCCACCAACTAGTCACCACGTCAATCAAAAATAGTTTGTTTGTTCGCCATCTCCCCTTCTCAGTCTTGTTGTGTTTAGACGCCTTCATAGATGAGGAAAGGCCCTTAGAAAGCTGTGAGGAAGAGGTGTCTGCCTCACTGAGGCACACCTCTCCATTGTCCTGTTTACCACCCAGACCGGTGCTGGTAGAGACAGGCATGCAATTGTGCTTCCACATACACTTACCATAGAACACAGAGCCCAATTTCCCCCAATTTCCCACAGTTTCTGTGGAGGGAGAACTGTGATGTCAGACCCTTTTTTTACAATCTCGCAAAACCTCCTTCAGTCATTTCAGAGGATGTAAGAAAAGAGATTCTATGAAACAAGGCATGGTCTCCTTCTGCAGAAGTCCTCCATTCAGCAAGCCTAGCCCCTTGCATCTTCAGTAGGATGGAAGCTTCATTATACTGAAAGCTGCGTTTACACTAGTGACTCAATGAGAGTGAATCCACAGAGGGCTGGATTATGGACAGATTTCAAGGTCCCATTATACTTCACCCTATGTAGTGCTCAGTTCAGCACATTGCTTACACCTGTCATGTGTCATGTTGTGCTCTGATTTAGGTGGGGCTGCTGCAGAATGGCATATTACTGGTGTTTAGCCTGCATCAACTGTGTAATTTTTGTAAAGTCATTATGTTATATACAAAATAGATTGCTGGGTTCCCATTGAGCCTAACAGGCAGTTTTGGAATGGAAGCAAGCCATGCTGGAGTGATGTACTGTTCTGCACCTAATAAGAATCTGGGTGGGTAAGGCAACAATCTTGAGCTGCATGCTCGAATGGGTTGTGCGTATGACTGCGTGATGATTTGGTGAGCTCAACCAGTGAGGGA
The DNA here is from genome assembly GCF_013368585.1 of Megalops cyprinoides. Classification (NCBI taxonomy): domain Eukaryota; kingdom Metazoa; phylum Chordata; class Actinopteri; order Elopiformes; family Megalopidae; genus Megalops; species Megalops cyprinoides. The sequence goes on from NC_050593.1 coordinate 5,718,465, forward strand.
GGGGTTGGCATTTCCTTGGATTTGAGGGGGCCTTTGCACCGGGTTCTGTATTACTGATTTAGAGGCTCCCATCAAAAGTGAAGAACAAGCCCTCCCATGAGGGGGCAAGAACTAAATTTAGAGTTGGTGAATTGAAGTGGCCTAGTGGAGCCAGAGATGATTGGAGAAACCATCCTCTGTGCTGATCCCGTACTGGAGCATGTGGAGCACCATTTGATTGGGCCCTTCATTCATTTTGGAAAGAAAAGAGGTGCTTCTGGGTAATTTGTTTGCTTGGGGATACTCAAATCATAATCCAAAAGAAGGACACTCAGGAGGGCTCCATGAGAGGGAGACAATGTGCGAACGCTGCCAAGAAATAATCTCATTATTTACGAATGCCAGTGGCGAGAATTCAATCACCCGAGCCAGCCACAAATAAAATTGACTAAGCTGGCTTTTTTTTAACATTGCTGATCATTTTTGTGTTTCCTGGCTCACACTCATGACAAATGGTAAAGAAGAAAAAAACACATAGGATACTAATTATAAAATATAAAAGTAATTAGGACTGTTTCGCATTAGAGGGTGAAAGAACTAATGTAAAAAACAAAGCAGTAATTAAAAAAAATACACATACCAACAGAAAAAATTAAGATTTTGAAATGAACTGCAATAACAGCTTTAAAATTACAATTAGAAAGGATCATGATTTAATTAAAAATGAAGAATCTAAAAGACTCTTTTGAATTATTATATTGATGATTATGCTTGAGGTATATCCCTTGATTAAAGGGCTTCTGTTTGTTGTGTGCTACTGCAGTGACCACTGTCCTATGTCTCCCACATTGCATTTACATTTACATTTATTCATTTAGCAGATGCTTTTATCCAAAGTGACATACAAAAGTGCGTATAGTGGGCAAACAACAGGTGCAAGGGCAAGATGTGTACAGGTCATACAATGCAGCTAGTGCTTAAGCTGAGCACAAGGTCAGTGTAGTGAGACAGAGCTAATGTGATCTGAGGATACATATATCAAATACAGTCACTGGGACAAAAAGTGCTGCTATACTACCTAGGCAAAACGTGCTACAAATACAACATAAGAGATAGTGCTGCAAGTACGAGCCAAGAATCTAGATTTACAAGGTCAAATGGCAAGGGTGTCAGTCCAGGTAAAGTCTGAAGAGGTGTGTCCTCAGTCCACGTCTGAAGGGTTGGAGTGAAGGAGTTGTTCTCAGGGGGGTGGGGAGTTCATTTCACCACTGGGGGGCAATGATGGAAAAGTGACATTGAGAGGAGTGTGGGCCTTTTGTTCTGTTGGTGGGAGGAGCGAGCCGTCCGGATGTAGCAGAGCGAAGTTGTTGAGCGAGTGTGTAGGGTAGGATGAGGTCCTGGAGGTAGGTTGGGGCAGTCTTTCTTGCAACAGAAAAGGTGAGAGTCAAGGTTTTGAAGCGGACCGTGGCTGCGACCAGGAGCCAGTGGAGGGATCTCAGTAAAGGGATGAAGTGGGAGAACTTTGGGAGGTTGTAGATCAGCATAACAGCTGTGTTTTGGATGAGCTACAGTGGCTGAATGGTGCAGGCTGGGAGGCCTGCAAGGAGGGCATTGCAATGGTCCAGGCGGGACAGCACGGTGGCCTGGACAAGCAGCTGGGTGGAGTAGGTGGTCAGAAAAGGGTAAATCCTCCTGATGTTGAAGAGAAGGAATCGACAGGAGCGTGTTGTCTGCGAGATGTAGTCTTTGAAGTGCAGCCTGTTGTCGAGGGTGACACCCAGGCTCTTCACAGATGTAGAGGAAGTTACCATGGTGCCATCAACAGTAACTGAGAACTCTTGAAGAGGAGAGAGCTTGGCCGGGATGAACAGCAGATCCAGGTTAAGCTTCAGGTGGTTGGAGGCCATCCATTTGGAAATGTCAGCCAGGCATGCAGAGATCTTTTCGTGGACCTGAGGGGTGGAGGGAGGAAAAGAGAAGATTAGGTGAGTGTCATCAGCATAGCAGTGGTAGGAGAAACCATGTGAGTTCATAACTGAACCAAGTGAGTTGATGTAGATAGAGAAGAGGAAGGGTCCCAGTACAGAGCCCTGGGGGAGGCCTGTAGTGAGGGGGGTGGGTGTGCAGGTGGAGCCTTTCCAGTAGACCTGGAAAGATCTACCGGTCAGGTGCAGCTGGTGATTGATGGTATCAAACGCAGCGGATTGGGACCGAGGACAGGTCAGAGGCTCTAGCTGTGCGGAGGGCCTCTGTCACTGCCAGGAGTGCCGTTTCAGTTGATTGCCCAGGTCTGAACCCAGACTGGTGGGGATCCAGGAGGTTGTGCTTATGGAGAAAGGGAGACAGTTGGTTAAGTACAGCATGTTCAAGCAATTTGGATACAAATAGCAGGAGGGATACTGGACGGTAATTGTTCATGTCACGTTGGTCAGAGGTAGGTTTTTTTAGCAGGGGGGTAACCAGAGCATTTTTGAGATCTGTGGGAACAAGGCCATTAGTTAGAGATTAGTTGATGAGGGAGGAGAGATATGGGGCAATCTCACCGGATACAGACTGGAGATGGGTGGCAGGAATGGAGTCAAGAGGGCAGGTTGTAGCTTGGTGGGTTGTGATGATTTGAAGAACTTCTGAATCATTGAGTGTGGAGAAGGAGGACATTGCTCCCCCACAGGCATGAAATGAAGCTGAGTAGATCTAAAGGGATGAGGGATGGTGATCCAACATGCTATTTTCAACTGCAGTCTAATGAGTCAGTTTGGGAAAATTCTGTTGCTCTTGCAGATTGAAAGTGATTGTTTGTTTTGTTGCATCCAATCATTGGAGAGCACCACTTGCTCAGATGCTAAGTGGAGAAGGTACCAATACACTTGCACAGCCAACAAATGATGGCCTTTGGCCATTTTAAAGTTGTTTAAAACATGCACTTATTTATGTTCTTAGGTTGTTTTTACTTGCACCATGACAAGGACACTGTGTCCTGCAGTGTTCTGGGTAGTGGGGTCCCTTACCAGGAGATTTATGGGTTCAAACCTCAGGCTGGGGCACTGCTGTTGCACCCACATGTAAGGGCACTAACCTTGAGCCACTTCAGTAGGGATCCACCTCTGATTGTCGATAAGAGATAGGTAAGCTGTTCAAGCCATCCTAGACTCTTAGCAATTCTGCTTACAAGGAAGAGAGCACTCGTGACACATTGAAACTTGATAGTGCTAAAACTTAATTGAGACCTCTGCACAAAAAATAAAGAAACAAATAAATAGCGCCCACCACATAAAAAGAGAGAACCTGTTCATTGTGTGGGAAGGTCTCCCCTTGGAGACACGTTAAACTGTAGACAAGCAGGGGAACCATGGCTCTGTAGTGACACACACACGCACTGATAGAGGGCAAATTAGTGCCCATGCAAACAGAGGTTGAATGCCGCCACTGTAAACAAATGCGGGGGTGATTTGTGTGGGCAGGTATTGATCAGAAGGGCAATTACATGCTTTCTGTACTAGGACGCCCGCAGGGGGTTCATCGGCTGTGGAGATGTTTACCAGGAGTTATTTGCCCCTCGCAGTTGTCGAGAAACTGCAGTTCCTCTCCTCATAATTACCTGCCTTTTACACATATTTGACTGACTAAGGGGTTTGGATTGTCTTGTCAATACAGCCAACCCCTCACTGTAGTAACCTTGGCTAGGTTTGGTACCTTTAGTTTGTAATTGCCGAAGCCAGAACACTGACTCATAACCGTTTTAGTGATAAAAGGAAACCGCTGCGGGAACTGAATGTGTCATTTTCTCATTTTTGCTGTAAATTAGCAACAGATCTGTTGAGAGAATGGGTCTGTCAATCACAATGGGAAATGCATTTTCACTTTGGCGAATGCAACCGACGGGGAGCAAATTGATTGGAGTTTAAAATCCGATGTGATGTCATTGCTTCTGAAACTCAAACATTCTCCTAGCTCAAGTCTCCATACAGAATGTCTATGAGAAACAAAGTCATCCATGAGAGAGGATCACACTGTCAATCTCTGGTCTGCTTGAACAGATCGAAAGACTTTGCTCTCTTTAGCAAAACATTCAGATTGCTGGAAACACACAGCAAATCCACAAATCTGTAAACTTTTCACAGGTGACAGGTGTGCAATGACCTGTCAAAAACCTTTGCCCTAATTCACTGGGAATCTCTACGTAAATACATGAACAAATCCCATTTGAAGAATGAAGGAGGGTCTTAATAAAGGGTATATAGAATGGATTTAGTTTTACCTTTAATTAGGAAATGATCATGTCACATACCTTCACATAATCTTCTCATTCTCACATACATGTCTATTAGTACTGTGAATATCCTAAAACTGGGGGGAGTCTTTGTCAATAGGATCTAGTGTTCAGTCTTGGCCAAGTCTTATATTTGTGTGTATATGTTTTCATTCTTCCAAAACTGAACAGAATAAGAAGCCTTTGAGTCATCTCATAGTGCTGTAACACACACACACACACCTATACTATATATATATATATATATATATATATATATATATATATATATATATATATTGAGTATAGAGTTATGACAGTATAGCTGACATTGTAGAATGGTGGGCAGATTAATAGTTGGACATCTTCATTCACTATTTTAGAAAACACTACATCTTCCTGATGAACAAACAAGAAGTGTAATCCATTTACCTAGCCTATTGAAGCAGGCTTTATTCAAGTGCATCTCTTATTAGGAAGCTCCTGGAGGTATCTTTTATTAGGAGCTCCATGCTATGTCATCAATCCACTGTGCATCATGGGGCATTCTCAGGTTCCCTGTCAGTGAGATCATTCCCCTGCTTTAATTGGCTAAAGAAAACCCTCCCCCTCTTCATCTCAGCTGATGCGTGTTGGGTGGCAGATTCCCATTGGTGATGTTAGCTGAGGTAAGCACTCCCCACCTCTCCTGGGGGACCAGCCCCTCCCCTGCCCTGAATTGCTTGGAATTCCATGAAAGGCACTATATAAATTCGATGTACTGCACCTGCCCTAAGCTGCCACCTGCGAAATGCGAGTGTCCTGTGTGAACCCTGACCTGCGGAAATAATGATGCGTTGCGGCCGGCTGGGAGACAGCGGGCTCACTATAGCTGGGGACAGTGACACGTGGTGACAGCACAGACGCTTATTAATCTGGGAGCTTCTCCCTCCGGCGAGATGGGGGAAACCATGGAGACGGATCACCTGGGCTTTCGGAGACAAGATGCATCTGATTCCGGGAGGCATTTGTGTGACAGGGCTTCTGAAATATAAGGGGTAGCTGTTGTCATGGTTACTCTGAAGTTCGAGCATATGAGGGTGCCGGCTGCATATTTCTACTTTACAGTGCTGGGAGAGGCAGGGAGAGACTCAGTTCATGAGCAAATGCTCCATCAACAAATAATATCCAACATAAAAAAGGAGTGTTATAGCACAAGTAATAGAATGAGTAGTATATCTCTATCACCCCTGCTGGTTTAAGAATCATAGCACACAGATACATGACCACATCAATGTCATTAAATAATGTAACACATGTCTTATGTAGTTTTATGATGTCACACCTTTAAAAATTATTGCCTCAGGGCAATAAATCCATATCTGTTTTGTTCCAATTTTATTATAATAATAATTTACAAAACTGGCCTAATGATTCTATCTTCAGCTATGAAAGATTGTTGAGGAAAGGGTGTTTTAATTCTTGGCAGTAAACAAAATATGTCTCAGATTAGAAGAGCTGCCAGTATGAACAGATATAACTAACTTCAGTGCGCAGATGAATGAATCCACAGAGGAGCAGTTAAATGACCTACACAGACAGGAACAGGCAAAAGTGAAAACCTAGCTTGGGCTGTTGACTGTAGGGACTTATTTATGTGTACGTTCTTGGTTCTTGAAAGGCATGCAGCTGGTCAAAGCTTGAACAATTTGAAATGCATATTTCATAATTCAGAGCAAAGCAACAGAAATGTAGTGCTTAGTGAGCCAAGTGGTTGGGGGTGTAAGGGAGGTATTCAAATCCCATTTGGGATCTACTGTTGTACAGAACAGTAATTCACACTACTTTAGAGGAATTCCTTTGGTTACTATCCAGCTTTAGAAGTGGAAAACATAGATGTACAGTAGATTAGATTTGATAGTCACCCTAGATGAGGTGTTAATCAGATTAAAATATGGTGGTGTGTGTGTGTGTGTGTGTGAGAGAGAGCATACATGCGTTTTGCACTGTCTTCATGCCATCAATCAGTGTTGCATGACACACATCAGTCAACAAATCATGTGGTCAGGAAACAAATGTTTTGATATCTACCACCAAACTGCGTTCCCTGCTTGTGTGCTTGCTTGCTTGATACAGTGAAAGTTGGCATAATGGTACATTGCAGGTTAAGATTATTTTGCAAAATTTCTATGGTTCGGGTTCAATGTTTCATCTGGCTGGGATCACACAGACATCACATAGTGTACATGTTTTTTTTTCTGAACATTCATGCAGTTACCTTTTACATTCAGCAAGAACAATAAGCATTCAAATAATGTTTAGGCAAGAAACTGTACTGTTCCATCTTCTGTCAAAAACATAATGTAGCTTAATGGTCTTGTAATCATTACAGAGAGATTGCTGTTACAAATTAATTTAGTGTAAGCACTAAGGGCTGGAACACCATTAGGAGAAATAGGGATGATTGCTTTATGATACAGAGAGTGGAAATGAAAGCTTTCTTCAGGTATCTGTTTCCTCCTCATCTCTTCATGCTAATTAACTGTGCCATCATTTTAGTCCTTTTTCTGCATCACAAGCTCTGTTTCTCAGCGCCAGTTCTGTCCGGATAATGAGAGAGAGAAACACACACACACACACACAGAAAGACACATGGTGCTCTACGTTTTACAGAATTGCGAAAAAGTACAGCATTGGGGAGGGAAGTAAATGCATGTATTTATTTATTTTTTGAAAATGATCTCCTAAACGTTTCATCTTGCTTTTTTATCAAATTAAGAGGAGGAGGAACCCTGGTGAGTGTGGGGATTCTTTGAAAGACGTTAATTGCTGTTGGAGAAAGTAGTTCCGGTCCGCTCACGATCTCCGCAGTCCATTTCTCACCACCCTTGGGGTCGGTGGGAGGCCTGCCGTGGTTGCTTTGATTTTGAGGGGAAACGGCTCTAATCATTTCCGCGTTTCTCGGCAAGCTTCTCCCACAAAAGTTCACTGAATTTTTATGTTTTATTTAATTTTTAAACCTCCTTCATCTTTTTAAGTGGCTGCAAACAGGCCATACTTGTTGATCTCTGAGGCTTGATGGGTGAGGATGCAAGGTTAATGCACGCTAGGAGTAGCGTCATTAATGTCCACTTAAAAGCCCTCGGTGGGGTGTTTCATTTCTGGGATTTCAACAGCTGCACTTAGGAGAGGGATAGCCATTTGCAGTTTGGAGCATGGCTGTGAGAAAAATGCACATATTTAAGATCAAAATGTCAAGGATCATCCAAAAAAAAGAAGTCACTAGGCCTTGATGCCATTATTTTTCACAACAGAATTTTTTACAGAACAAAGCCAAAAAAAACTCTCTGGTGTGTGTATTGAGAAAAGAGGACAAAAGCCGAACAAGCAATTTCAACAAGTCACATGCTTCCTGGAAAAAAGTCACCTGGCTATAAAAGCCCCCTGAAAAAACCATGACCAACACTCGACAGCCTACCAGTTTTCATGCTGCTTTCATGTGGCACTAAAAGGCATCCTTGATCCTATGGCTCACAGCGTGACCTTACTAACCCTGCTTTTTAGCAGCTTCTTTCAAGTGCATTTGGCTGATGAAGAGATCAATTAATAGGATGGTGTGACTTTTGCAGGGTTTTGAGCTTGAAAGTTTGGTCGAACAACATGGAAATGGCACCAGTGCTCAGTCATTGGATGCATATATCCACAGAAAGAGGGGAGGGACAGACACATACACACAGAAAGAGAGACAAACACAGACAGAGCGAGACAGCTATTCAGTCCTCACAATAATTAGCAGGACAAGAGAATAAGACCACAAATAAGTTTCACGGTTTCTTCAAAAGGTAATCTCTGGAAGCTGTCAACAGACCAATTTACTAACACATCATTTGAGCAACACAGAGACTTCAGGAAAGTTTTCTTTTTTCTTTGGCTATAATTGCACCAGACTGTACAGTAACACAGCATCTGCAACAGACCCAAAGGGCAAAGCTTATCCAGAAAAAATGCAGAAAATATCCATGCAATATTTAGAGGCGCCAAACTAACATCAAGCACAGAGATTTATTTCTACTGCTGCACTGCTGTTCATGTGTATCTGCCACCAATTAATTTTTCATAAGAAAACAGGATGCATCAGCTAACAGATTGCGTGACCTCACGTTGTTTAGAGAAAGAGATTCAAGTGTATAGCTGATCTAACAGTTTCAGAATGCCAGAGTGATGAGCTGTTAATGTGGGAGGCCTTGAGTGGGGATGCCGCATGATGTAAAAGGCCATTTACACACGTATTGTCAGCTAACAGCAACAATGACTGTCCAACTCTGGACTGCAAAATATGACCAAAAAAAAGAATCTCCATTTAATTCCATTCATAGTGTAATTCATTCCTTTGTGTTCTTGGGAGTGCATGAATTCAGTCAACTGTAAAGCACAGCATTATTATTTTATTATTATTATTATTTGATTACTATTTTGTAATACAGGAAGGTCAGTTAAGCAAGGACAACTTTGCTGATTCCTGGAACGGAATCAAACCTTGATTGTGTTTCAACTTGACTTGATGAACTTCTAAGTTCTATGGTAGAAGGCAACAAGAACATGAATGGAGGAGTAATATTGGACAGCATATGACAACCTTGCATGGCACATTAAGATGATTAACACCAATGCTTGATGTCCTTTATTCAAGTGTTTTTTTTAAATTTCTTCATTATTGCCCAGAGAACTGTACGTTTTAAAACTGCAATGCAAATGCTGGAGTGTGTCTGCTCATAGGTGCTGGCAGTGCTGTGAGCTGCGGAGATTTTGTGCCCCGTTGGCACTGCAGGCGTATAATGAGGCAGGATAAAGAAATCACAGATGTTGTTTTGGGTCAGGGAGCCAGCAAACAGTGCCAGTGCCTGCCATTGATCTCCCAGTATCTCTCTGCCCGTTGTCTCTGTGTGGGTGGCCTGGCCAGCTCCCCCCTGCTGCCTTTATCCACAGTGGAATAAAGCCATTTAGCAGCATGCACCGACAGAGGCAAAAAAGCTTGATTCTTCAAAGGGGCCAGGACTACACTGCAGCCGATGCCTCATTTATGTTTCAGGCCCCTGCCCCTCACAGCACCAGGGCATGGGTGTGAACAGTTTGAGTCTGAAGCAGCCAGATCGCTGCACTCCACAACCTTGGGGAAAATGATAGTCCCCTTTCAGCAGGGTGACTTCTCCCAGCCATGATGCCTGTCTCTACTGGTCCCCTTTTGGAAGAACTTCCCACTGGGATCAGGACAGCAGAATCACTGGCGATTGTCCAACCCAGAATGAGGATCTACTTTTTCCGCCTGCATCCCAGTTCCCCTTCAATCCCCACACCCTTCTACGCGCTACTTATATTACTTGCTGCTTATTTACTTCTGTTATTGCTATTAGATATGGATATTTGTGAAATATCTGTGATTTAGTGAAATTGTGATAATTAGTACCATATGTACTTAACAACTTCTTATAGTTTCATAGGCTAGTTTCCTATTTTCATAATGTGTAGTTTAATATTAGCACAGGTTAGCTTGTGGTGATGCTGGAATGTTGATGGCAAGGCACTACTGTGGTGAGCCAGGCGGTTTACATTAAATGCAGTTTATAGCTGCTCTGTAGGTCTGACACTATCCTTGAGTTTACTGTCCATACATTGTCCTAGGTTATCCCAAGTTCAGGACAGTGTAGGAGGAATTAATTCAGTGCCTTGAACAGATTAAATTTTATGGTTCATTACTTCCTGATCACATAGTAGGTTAGGTTTGGGTCCAACCAATCCCTTCCCTTGACTTTCGCTGCCTTTAGGTTGTCCTATGTTATTCCAAGTTCCAGACAATGTGGGAGGAATGAGTTTAGCACTTTGCACCAATTACATTTTTACAGTATAGGGCCAACTGGTCGTCTTTCATAGAGTTAGTTTTCAATCCAGGACAAACTTCATGGCCCTGACTTAACAATTGGTACAGCCAACCAAACCCATTTTCCCCAAGGGTTTTCAGATGGCTTTTTAGAATTGATATTTCAGGATTAGGCCCATGCAGGAGTATTGAATTGAACATTATTGAGCCGAGTGAAGAGGATTTTTTTTTGGCAAAACCTTAGTCATTTGCTTGATGATGGTCAGGCAGTAGGGGTGGACCAACACGTCAGCTGTTTATCATCCTGACTAATCACTTGAGGTGTGAGCACAGATGTCAAGCATTAGCGGTGAGGCCCTCTCGCCTTTTAAAAATGCTTTGTCACTCTTCAAAAGACGCAGATGAGTTATGAAACAGGGAAACTGTAATTACAGCTGACCTTCTCCAGGAAGCCATGGCATGAGTCATTGTTTAGAACCTCTCAATTCATTGCTTGAATTAAAGCTCTGAATGAGGGAGAGGGGTGGGGATTTGGTCCTATGGCCTTCTGCGAACAGAAGAGGATTGTGTTCCCTGCCTCGTGCTGCGTTATCTGAGAAGTTCCTATGGCAAATTAACTTTGGTAGGGAGAAGTAATCACACGCAGACAGAAAAAAGGAAAAACACATTTAGAGCCGAGAGAAAGACTCAGGCATGTAAACTCAGCAGTCATTATCAGCATGAAAGAAACGTGAAAGCTGAGAATGGAGAAAAATGGCCTTTGGCATTTTTCAAAGGGGAAAAAATTACAGTTGAATTGATTTTATTGACACCAGTCTTCTGCATGTTGACCTTAAAAAGGGATCCCATCCCACGTGTGCACCCACCTTCTCCCTCTGAACGCTTGCCAGGCAGTCTTTCCGTATCATATGGACCTCCTGTTGAGACAGTTAAGGAGGGATACTGGGTACCTGCCTCTGGGGGAGAGGGAAGATGCACTATGGGAAGCATGTTGTGGTGTACCCTTCCCTTAATTAAACTGGGGTCCAAGGAGTGTGGGGTTGATTTAAAAAAGAACAAGGTGAGGTGCCTGTGGCTTCCCAATGCACACACGCAGTCGAATGGGCAGTAGCTCAAGCAGCCAATCGGATTTGCTTTTTTCAGTGCTTTTTACACAGCCCCTCAGACATGAGCTCCATTCCACCTGCCAGGAACTTCTGGCTTCCATTTCCAGTTTCACATTGTGGGAACTCTTACCTCAAAGACCACGAGTCTAGAAAAGCTTTTTTTATGCTGCCACTTGCATTTACTCAAAGGCAACACCTGATGTGGTAAGACAACCCCAGACTGGTCACCTGCACTGCATCCAAAAAGCCTCATGTTCAGCTGTACAATAGAAAGGACAAAAAGAATGAATTTCTGTTTTATTGTTCCAGCACATTTTCTAGGTGCAAGGTTGACAGGGTCAAGCATATGCTCAGTTGATGTGTGACGCTTTTTCACCTTAATTGTAACCTGCTTGTTTTCGCCTGATTGCTATTTGAATTCATTGACAAACACTGGTTCTCTCTCATAAGAGAGTGCAGATTCTTAGCAGTTGGATGGCTGGCCTTGCTTTTTTGTGCACATGTGAAAGAGATCTGTGGTTATTTGAATGTACCTTATTAATGTTGTATAGCATTATAAAATTCACCCTGATTATGTAAAAATAGGCTTTTAGAGAGAATAGTAGTCAAATGTATTTTTTATGGGTGATGCTAGAATTCAGAATTCAGAATGACTCGTTGCATTTGATACTTAGGAGGAACAACTTTACTGCATAACTTAAATCCTCAGTGGATTGTGTGCAATAAATACGTTTTGGCTGAAGTTCTGGGGAACACTTCATCTTGGATCTGCGTCAGTGTTAATGTTAACTTTTTTTGCAGATGGGGTGGTAGGGTTTTGTGTGAGAAAATTCCATCAAGTGCATAGTCTCCCTGTTTGCATCTTTTCTATTTAGGAGGAAAGGTTAGCTGAATTCATAAGAAATTATATTTAAAAAAAAATAAATTTACTGTTCAAGTATGTGTGTGTGTGTGTGTGTGTGTGTGTGTGTGTGTGTGTGGTGTGCCTTCAGCACACAGTGACTTTGACACACCTTAACTTGGGCACAGAGGTGGGGATTCATTCAGCCAATTAAATTATTAGATGGCTGGATTGAGAGAGCCAGATTGGGAGCCTGGCCAGGACACGGGCAGAACTTTAACATTTGACCTTAACCTCCAATTAGAAGCGCCGGCGGAATTCTAATGGTGTGGTAGAGTACGGGTAACTGCCCTGGGTGACCTTTTCAGCTGACTTCTCTCTAATTGACTCCACTGCAATTAGGAAAGGAGCTCATACAAACTTTTATTCTTTGGCTAACACCAGTGGCAGGAGATCCAAATAATGCATCATAGGTACAGAATTGACCGAATGTTTGGGGATCCAAAGCTGCCACGCATTCCATTGCAATGGCTTGGCCCAGCTGGGACTGCTACTTGAACGCGGCCAAACACAAACTGCTCTCTGTGACTGGGTGTTAACAGCAGCTGCGTGCTGTGGAATGAGAGCAGGGTGTTACAGCTGCGCAGGGCACACTTACAAAGCCATGGAAATGGAAAAATTTCACTTTTATTTTTTCCGAGCCTCTTTGGTAGCGTCACGGCAAAGGTTAAGCCAGATTCATACCAATCTGTCCCTCCACTGTGTACCTGCAGCTGTTTTGCCACTGCTTCTGTCACTCAGATCATGTGACCATGCACGTCTGAGACACCATCGGGGGGCGTCACCTCGCCAGGCGACAGTGCTAATGAACACCAGGGCCATTCCATCGCCCCCATGGAATTTCAGATTTGATTTCAGAAAGCATTTGATCTTTGCCAAAGCACCTGCTCCTCAGATAGGCCAACAGTTTGCCCTGGGGAGATCTTCTCTATCTAGCTATTACCTTGTGGCAAGAAGCAGGAAGCATTTGAGTGCAGTTGAGTGTAGTCTCCCCTTTACCATATTGGGATATTCTACTCACTTGCACTGTGGGGTAATTATGCCAGCTGCTTTACTTGATGCTGACCAAGATCCTGCTGAGAAGGAAAGAAGGAGGCTAATGGGAGGGAACCCTGAACAACAGTGTACTTTATTGAAATGGTATGGGAGCAAATGCAAGCTCTTTGACATTTCTGTTAGGACGTCATCGCTAGCTATTGAAGCACGTGACACCTCTCTTGAGCACGGTCAGTTCTCCAAAGGTATCCTCCCTCTTTTTGTTCTCTACAGCACCTGGCCTGTTGTTTGGTGAGGTCACTTACTAATGTCCACACGAGATGGCAGACATCTTTTGGAGAGGGAATGAGTGGCCTCCAGTTTGCAGAGGTCCAGAGCAACGTTGCACGAGAGCATCCAACAGGAAGCTACCTGAGAGACTATTGCTCCCTGTGGTTTTTAATCACACAAAACAAACACAAAATGTATTCACAAAAAAGCCTTTCTCCTTCCAAGAGTGTGTCTCACCTTATTAATGGATGAAGATAAGATGCACATGGAGATACTCAGTTAACAAAGATTACATCCATAGATGGTCACACAGAGGTAATGAGAGGATGTATGGTTCACTAAACAGGTTTTGGCATAGTATGGATGGAAATGGGAGAGTAGTTCTGTAAATGTTGCAGAGGTTCCATAAGTTGAAACACAAGTACATTACAATTGTCAGGGCAGTCCCTCCCACCAATTATGATGTCGCAATTCGGACCATGGCTGCTTGACCTGCAGTACAGCTGTTTTTTTCTAGCTCTCTATGAATGCCGAACACTCTTAGAACTGGAGACAGGGGCTAAGCCGGTTAAACCCGGCAACAGTGATTAGTGGAATCAGGTGTTTAAGTGGCTGGCTGGAATTAAAGACTGTCAAGGACCATGACTGAGTGCCAACACGTTCAACAGCGACTTCTATCTCATAAGAGCTCCCCATGCCCCCACTACAAAGAATACAATGAGGAAGCATCACTCGCAACCACTGTCACCCACTCTGGCTTAATTGGCTGTGACAATGACAAAACACAGAGCACTACAGGATTAATATGATGCAGCCACGCAGGAAGAATGGAAGTTATTTTTCAGGTTGTTTTTTAATGCTTTATGCCCAAACTTTGGAATCCCCAGTGGCAAATTAGACTCACATCACTGCAACATCCTCCACAGCTGGAGCAAGACGAATGCAATCCTCTGATGCGTCCGCATGCCACATACCACTCCTTGAAAAAGTTTTCCATGCTACACAGCAGGAGAATAACACTTAGGATAGGACCATGTCCCACTGATGCTGTCAGAGCAGCTTCTAGGCGTCACACATGTTGTTACGGGGTGGTAATTGGTGGTGGTACAAGAGGGGACCTTTTGCTGATGTAACCCACCTTACCCCAGAGGAACAAGGCTAATTGCCCTCCACCAGTGTCAATTCCCCTTTACAGCAACTTGTAAAGACCATAATGTGACACTGCACTTGGAATGACCCACTCAGGGAGCACCAGCGTGCACATCACTGATCATGTCATCAATGGCTGTAATGGTTGGCTTTTATTCCATTACGTTCACCTTTAATCTTGCACCTGATATTTTAATCATTTCCACAACAAGTGGACACACTTGATCAATCACACTGTCAAACTGTACTGTATTATGGAGCGCATTACAGAGAAGCCTGTAAAGCAAGTGCTCACTGCTGTTGTGAAATCAATATTGACTGCTAAAAATGGGAGGAACAAGATGGCTTTGCCATTTTGAGGGCCTGCTCAACTGCTACTAGACATTTCAAAGACTTGGCATGACATTGATGGAAAAGACAGACCACTTGTCAGCTACTAATATGGAATGGTTCTGAGTGTGATTTCTGTTATTAGCAGAAGAACCCCGTGCTCAGCAGTCACAGTAAAGCCTCTGTCTTCATAAGGCATTTATAAATGACATTTACATTACTTTTCTGTCATTTAGCAGGTGCTTTTTGTACAACTGACAATTTATATCTAAGAAAGTACCATGAAAGACTGCAGATGCAGGACACTACTGACAAAGTTGCATTGTTTGTCAGCCCCAAAAAGTACTGAGATAATTACTTCATACATGCTTCGATGTTGAAGCACAATCTTAGCTATCCTACAGTATGCATTACATGTAGTAAACCTATGTAAAAGGACAAGGAAGTTCAAGCCTCGGTAGGGGGAGTGAAGTGCAGTCTGAAGTGGTGGAACTTCAGCCTGTGACAAAAGATGGCCACCGACTCTAAAATTCTGAGTCTGAGTAGCCATGACTGGGACATGTGGTTGCAAAAGGAGAGGCCATTTGGGTATCCTGAAGAACAGAATGACCTGGCCAGTGAGAAAGGACTGGTAATGGATTGAGGATAAGCAGGAGCCATTCCTCTCACCCCTGCCAGCTTTGTGAAACAGACACGATCTGCTGTTATTGGTAGGCAGGGGTGAGACATGAGAGAACTTGGGACCATAATTTGCCGGCAGAACAGCGGCATTCCAGACCAAGTGACATTCAATGTCCAGGGGGAAGCTGGAGGTATGCATCTGGGGGACTCTCCTCTTCTTCTTCCTTTTCCTGTCAGGCCTCTGCAAGGAAATCTCCCTCCTTTATGCCTGTTGCTTAGGTAACTAAACACCTGTCACCACCCCCGTTTCTCTGGTGCTCTGTGCAAAAACCGTGTCACCTCTGGCTGGGTCTGCCTACCGGTGCCTACTTTAAATTAAACTCACAGCACATCTTCATTCTGGGACCATTGGTGGCAGCTGGGCCAACAGACAACTAGAAAAGCTGATAAAGTGGAAAATGCATGCCACTATCAATGAGCTAACTGAAGCGACACAGGGCAAAGGAACAGATTCTTCTCCCCCTGTCACCTCAACATTGTAGCTGAACAAGTACCTACTGCTTGTGCTCATATAATTACAATTACGTATTAATCATAATAATAAACATCTCAATATGACTTGCAAAATGACTTAGCTGTGCTATTCTTTTTAAGACCTAATGAATATAGTCATATATAGAGTGTGGATATGAATGTATGTATGTATGTAAGTAAGGCCATATTACATATCATAAATGTGATTAGCCTGATTTTGAGAGTCAGCTGTTCTCACTACTATCACTGTGCTTTTTTATTGATGTTATGTTGACAATGCTTGTTCAGAAACACCCCTAACAATTATCACTGTGTATTTTTTGCATACATTTTCCTACGCATAGCAAATGTTGGCAGGTGTAATGCAGCAAAAGTCATAAAAGTCATTCGCAAATAAACATTTAACAGTGAAAATACTGAAGGATTGCTAAAACCGTATTTGGCTTAACGGCCCCTGTACGCGCTCCCTTCCAGATCATGATGTTCAGTAACAAAGGCATTAATGTTCTGCTTCATGCTGCCAACTGGAACTGACTAGAGTCCAGTGATGTTTTGCTTTACAGAGGCAGAACACTGGTCCTGCTCTCAGCGTGGGCTTCATGTTTCAGGCCGGGACAGCATGCCTGAAACATGAAGCCCATGGGTCATTATCATACTTACAGCAGCTTATGAGAAGTTAACAGCACAGCACAACATATGCAGGAAGCATGGCAGTTATTGATCTTGTTGGCAGTGGTCGCTAGTTTGTCATACATTCATTATTGTTGAAATTGATACTGAAATCATGCAGTAATCCACATATGTGTACTGCAACATAACAGGCCTGATGATGTTCAGATGTTTACGATTAGGATGCTATGCCCAGCTGCATCTGTGTGTGGGCATGTGTGTGTGTTTGTGTGGGCAGCGGGGGGACTGCATGCATATAAATTAACACTTTCAACCTGAAGCTTTACCGTTTGTGCGTCACTTACTCATCCGTCCCCATGTCCTTGTCCGCCATTGCTTATATACCTTGCACTGCCAGCATCCTTAAGTTAACGGCCTTGGAAGCCACTCTGACCAAGAGCGTCCACCAACTGGATAAATCATAAACATAAAAGGATAAGAAACTTTCACAGTCTTGTTCAATGGAATTCTGGGTTGGTATCAAGATCCACCTCTCCAATTGTTTTGTTTGACTTAAAAATGAATAAATAGGTTAAAGCTGTTTCTGTTCATCTAAACTCCTCCCTTACAGGGAGTTGTGGTATCTTCTTTTCCAGTTGTGCTACCATTATAATGAGAGATTTTAAATGACATTTACAGCCGCAAGGAAGCCCGATAAACAGCTGAGAACTAAGCCATGTGGAGAGTGTCTCTTTTCATCGTTTTTTTTTCCTTCCTCCCCAAAGTTTGATGAAATGTTACGCAAGGGCAATCTGTATTCCCAGTTATGCAATTAATGAATATTTCAGCCGGAGCAGTCCTGCAGGAAATTATTAAATGGGATTTGCCAAGGTCCGTCAATTATTAAAATGAAACGTACTTCAGACACCAGTGGTCCTTGGGCTCACGCACGCTCCCCCGGCAGCGTTATGAACAGCGCGTTTGACGAAAACTGTGGATAGAGTTCTGAAGAACGGCAAATTCGCCAGTGGGAGACGTGCCAACATTGCGTTTCCACTGACATTGCCCTCTTCTTTGCCCTCTCCTCAATTTAATGAAGACCAGTGGGATATGGGCACGTCCATTGTCAAAAATGGGAAGAGTTTTTTTGGGGGTGTTTCAGCACGCATGTATTGAGGAACCTGGATGCTGGCTTTCTGATCTGCGGGATTCTCCTTGCTGGGCTTGTTAAGCTGGTCACATCACCGATACACCGCACATTCATTTGGGTGTAGGCGCTTTATGCTCTCAGCCACTGATCCTGGATCAGAATCAAACTTTATTTGAAATAGCTGAGGTAAGGATTGGAGGCAAGAGAGCTGATCTGAGAGCTGTTATTAAGGGAAAGAATAATCAGAGCACTGTTTTGCACCAGATAGGGGTGCAACGAATAATCGACGTAGTCGACTAAAATCGATGACCAAATTAGTTGCCAACGAATTTAATTTTCGATTAGTTGGTGACATCATCACGTGTGTTTTTCGTGCTGACTCGGAATGCTCAGACATGTAGCTTAAGCTACATTGCTTTACTGGAGTGAACAATAAAGATGGCAACACCTTCACGACCAAAGACCTCAAAAGTGTGGCAGCATTTCACTCTTAACCCTTTCGCACATAACTTATTTGTTATGCCATTTAGCACACATGGTTTGCTATGTTTTCATTAGCGTTATTAAGCTTCTCATAGTTCAGGGATGTGATTTTCCAGAATTTTCAGAATTTTCCGACCTGAAAATGTGACCCACGTGTATCATGCAGATCCGTAAGAAAAAGAAATGGGTGGGGGTTGGGGTAATGAGCTGCTAGGCTACATATAGAGGTTATGCACGTGGCATCACAGTAGGTGGAGTCACTGCGGGTTACACCCACTGAGTGGCAGAAAGATAGCGTTAGCGTTCAGCTTGAATGCTGTGAAAACACAAAAAACACATCTAAAATAGATTCAACAAGAAATTGGAGCTCTCTTTTCACAGACTGCCAAAAGCTAAAGAAAAGAGAAGCAAATGGATCGCTGCAATCCGCAGAAACAACTGGAATCCGGGCAACAAAATGTGGATTTGTGGTTGCCATTAAGGATAAGGATGTTTTTTTATTGTCATTCCTGAACATGTTGTACATGGGATGAAGGGAATGATATTTTAATGTTTCTTGAAAGCTAAAATTAGCTAAAATTTTTCCAATCTAGTTTTCTAATCGCACTGGTTTTAGCATACGTGCTAAATGGCTAATCGCACCGATGTGACCGTATGTGCGAAAAGGTTAACTCTGCCAAGAAGGTTGTGAACTCCAACATTTGCAAACCTGACCTTGCCTGGCATGGGAGCACATCAGTTATGCTCGAGCATCTGAAGAGGTGGCACGTTGGCTCTCTGGATGATGAAGACTTGTCTCCTTAAATTAGTTAGCTAGCATAGCTAATGTTAATGTTAAAAGCCATGTTACTTCATGTTATGAGCTGTAACATTTTCTATTTTGAAATATATTTTCTCTTGATTGATAAATTATTAATGACGTTGAACATACAGTGTAGCAAATAATAACCTATTATTCACAACGATCCTGTTCACATTCCAAATGTGCCCTAACTTTAAAATGTTAAACCAGAGCCCATCTGCTGTTTAGAAATTCTCTGCTTAAACATCGCATCGTTGTCATGTTGACATTTATGGCTGCAGATAGTGTTGCTGCCTAGTGCACAGGCTTAGAGAACACCGGAGAATTTGATACTTTTTAAATTGTGAAAGATTTCTACAACTCGTGTCTATGCATGCGTGCCCAATGTGGGTTGTATTCGAATGAGTTATGGGTTTCTTGGATCTCGTAATGCTACCATGGGTGGCTTTCTTCAAAGGGACTTGTACTCCCCAGCAAGCAACTGCACTGCCACTGAATTAGTCCTAGTAACCATTCATTAAAACACATATTTTTGAATGAAGTTCTCATCTTTATTGTCTTTATTGTTAGTTAGCATATGCCTAAAACAACCTCAAGCTAAATTTAAAAGCCGATAAATAAGAGCCATCGAGTAATTGTGGGATCCGAATAGTTGATTTTTTGTTTCAATAATCGATAGATTATTCGACTATCAAAATAGTCGTTAGTTGCAGCCCTAACACCAGACAATTATATTTAGTCTTAACACTGGACCAGGCTCAAAGTGAGGGCAAGAGGAAGGCAATGACATTGGACCTTCCATGAGAAACATGCGGGGTAAGCTTGTAATCTTTTTTGAACGCTGGTGAGATTTTCCAGCTACTTTGAGAGCACTCCAACCATTCGCTCCTACCTGATTGATGGTGGGCAACACTCTCCCAGTTCTGCCTCATCTGCTGTTGGACACCAGGTCCGGAGCAGACGCTAAAGAGCTCTGACACCACAGATATGAGCCCAGTGCCAGATGAGACTGGAGTCCCCTCTGAACTGGGAGCCAACTGGATCAGAGGCGGGCCTCACAGAGGGAAGCTCATCCTGGCATCTGCTGTATTAAAGAGGAGCATGAGGAAGCTTCCTTTTTCTGCTGCTCTTCCCTCTAATCTGATACTAGTCTCTCTGCCCTTCGCATTGTGGTGTGCTCTGTTTTCTTTCTTTCGTTCTTTCTTTCTTTCTTTCTTTCTTCCTGTCTTTATTTGGGGGTAAATCCCACAGCTTCACCCACAGAGGGTGACACAGCGGGCTGGAGCAGGGCCATGTGTGTTCCAGCCAAGCTGTACAGGACTGCCATCCACATCTAAAAGGAGGAAGTGGAGGAGGAGGGGAAGGGGGTCAAAGAAAAAAGAAACAGAGAACAGAGAAAGATGGATGAAATGAAGGGAGAAAAACAGAAACACAGGAAGAGAAAAGAGAAAGAGGGGGAAGGGGGAGGAGATTTTGAGGGAATGGCGAATACTTCCAAAATGGGCATATATTTCCCTGTTACCTCACCTGCTCCTCATTGCCACTAACCGTCTCTCAGCTATTGTTTCCCTTCATGAGACGCTGCCCCTGTCCCTCCTCACCTGCCCCTGTTAAATGGCAGTGTCCAGGTGTGTCAGCCTTCCTGGGCTAAAGCAAAGCCAGTGTCTCACATTACTTTTCTCACAGAGCTCAACCTCACTTCCCCTGCCTGTATCTGTACGTGAGAGGGATGGATTGCAGACACAAACGAAAATTTCAAAACTGCCCTGTCACTCTTCATCCTCAATCCCAGAATCAGTTTTACATTTCAATTCAGTTTTATACATTAGGACTTCATTAAACATAATGCAGGTTAGCCTTGATTTATGGGGTGTTGCTTGGCGCCATGTGATACAATGTAATAAAGGTATAGTTGCTCTTACAGGTCAATATTATGCTCTTTATGCAATTTTTGTGCACAAATGCATATCACTCTATGATATGCATTTAACCTTGCTGTGATGGCCTGTGCCAGTCACTGTGGATAAGACCACCTGCCAAATAATGATAATTAAACATATGTCCCTCCTGATCCCTGTGAAATGGCTCTAACACAGATGAGGAGGTGATTGTCATTGACTGCGGCCCCATTAGCAGCGTTCACAGTGGTCATTCACCTGAAAGCTGAAAAGAATGGTGCTGCTTATTCGCCTTGTTCAGCTCAATGCACATTCTCATCATCACCTATGGTAGCAGCTTACAACTCATGGGCTCATTTCTGCGCAGACTCCTGCACAGATGCTCTGATCTCTAAATTGTGCGGATGGCTCATCCCCATCCACCGTGTTTGCAATATTGGCCAATCCACATGTTATAAATACTAGGCAATCCATGCAGCATCTGCTGCGGAGGAAGGACTACTTCTGATGTTCAGACCTGCAGGATCACTTGCGGGCGTCACCGTTGCCAGATTCTCAGCTTTTAAAAAGGCTGCCTGTGTAAATCTATTGAGCAGATTGATGGCCAGGTTAATTAAAAATCATCCTACGCCTGCTCACATTTGCCATGCCACAGAGGAGGGGATTATTGTCCATGCAGCAGCATTATGTTTCTGTGCAGTCATCCCTGTAAGAAACAGGAGGGGACGCCAACATCAGTGGTGCATTTGGCTGATGTTCAGACACTTTTTCACCTGAAGAACCCGGGAAGCCAGAAGTTTAAGAATGCAGGCTCAAAAGACTTGTCCAAATACAGTACTGCATGAAGGCAGATATCTGTTGTGACTGTGTTTGGTTTAAAACTGACTTATTCAAACTTGTATGGTGAGAATGCTCAGCTTTGATTGACATTTGCCTACCCAGCTTTCTATGCAATTTAGCTTAGTGTGGTACTGAAATTACCTATGACTTAATCACCCAGCACCTACATGAAAAGAAACGCATTGGTTAGAGTCAATTTATTGAAAATATGAATATTGAAAATATGAGCTTAATTGCTTTTATGAAAATATGAGCATAATATGCCATATTATACCTTGCAACACCTTCTTGCATTACAAACATTCCTTTCATTCAAATAATCTATTGTCCTTGTGCCTCCCTGATATTCTACTATTAAAAATAAGAATAGTCTGAGGAAGAGAAAGAAGAAGGCTAATGTGGCATAGAAATTCCTTTGTAAATCATAGAACACATGTTTATTATTACAGTAAATAATACTGGTGGAGAAAATTGTATTTTTACAGTATGGCAGTAGTTGTACTGGCACATTCAAATGTACGCCAAGAGTTATGAGAAAGGCAGATGTCTTTTATCTCAAAGTCCATTGTGTATTTGTGTATACATACAGTGTACAGTGTCATGTTTGGTATAGTATTATCCATATTTTGACATCTCTTATCTCTCTCTTTTTTTCCTGTTCCTATCCTTCATGGCATCAAAACAAATGCAGCACAGCACCCAGCTACGGAGATTATTACATACGTTGTTCACTCTGCATAATTGTACCACCCTTCATCGAAGCCATGGAGGCTCAGGCTAATATTGGACAGGAGGCCAAGGACATCACTGGATAGGGTGGCCCCAGCATCCCAACTTGTCCACTTCTGGATGGGAATTCCACACCCATAGCCCACCAAGTCCTATTGATAGTCATTCCTCCTGCCATGTAACAGTCTGGGAATGCACACAGCAATCTCAATGAAGTTACTGACCTTTGTGTGTTTCTGTTTTTCGGTTTGCCTCCACTTTCACTGCTCTTCCTCTTTTCTTTGTCCTTTCCCTAGTCAGGGAATCTGTTTTTCCCCAATTAGCCCTGGGTCTTCTTCTTTTTTCATTCCTTCTGGGACTGGCTCTTTGTAATAACACAACTATGAAACTGTACATGAACAAATCAATTTTGATTACTGTTCATCCATAATTATTGGCGTAATATCGATTTGCTCAGTAGAAGGCACATCATACAGTTTAGAAAACATCATGTGTTGCAAGTCATGCAACACATGACATGCAGTACCATATGGACCACATGCATTGTGACAGCTATACAACACAACACTATATAGTGTTGCTGCAACACAGACACTTTCCACGTACAGAAACAAGCTAAAACAAACACATTAACAACAGAGCCTGGCTCCTGCTCTTGGCTTAATGAATATTTCATTCTCAGCCTTCCTTTTGGACTCACCAATGCCCCATCCTTTGCAATGCAACCCAAAATGACACCATAATATCATTATTGTGCCTGTGATTAATTCGCATCATTAATCCCATGAAGGGCCACCCAGGCCGCGATTCCCTCGCTAAAGGATTGTTTTGTTTGTGAACATGGAGGAGGGGTAATGGATGGCCAGGGTGTGCCCTTCGCATGCAGGTTTGGACGCAGCAGCCTGCCCCATGCGCCGCAGTCTCCTCATCAATAACTCGCCCCGGTTCCCAATCAGGAAAAAAGGGTAATCGTAACAGAGTCCTTCGCTGTGCGAATGTTCGTCCCGGTGTCCTGGAGTGATGACCAAATTGCTCTGGATGACAGCATCTACCAAGCAAACTGTAAAGTAGAGGTGTACAGAGACGTCATTATCTGTATCTGTATCTGTTTAACCAACAAAATTATCTGTCTTTGTATTCCGATAGTAGACAGGAAGTGGGCATGGTTTACTGGAAGTCATGTTAAATCGAGCAAATGTTGTATTTTCTAACCTAATATTCATTGGCAATGCAATTTTTGTGCCTTCAAAGCATCAAATTGATTAATAGGCCTACAAGGTAAAGTTGTTGGTAAGGTAGTTTTTTTCAATATTTAGACTGGGTTTTTTAAATTGAGGAAATTAACACATACAGCTTAAAAAGTAAAGGTTCTAAGCTACATTTTGATGTATAGGTTGCGGGCTTTTGTCTCGCTAGCTCCCGCGTATGACGCCTCCTCCTCCTCGATGCGAGAGTTTCCCTGAGTGATAGCCAGGAATGGCCAGCTCTCAGCCCGCTGTCTGCTTTGCGCTGACTCGGTGGGGGCGACTACAGAATGTAGTGATCACTTTTCAATAACATGTAGTAAATGAAACGGCTTTCGACTGTTTTTTTAATGGAGGAGATTAACACATACAGCTAAAAACTACAGGTTCTAAGCTTCATTTTGATGTATCGATTGCGGGGGTAATCCAGCTGCCACACCAGGATTTTGTATCACTAAAAGCTCCCGCACCTGACTCGGTGGGGGCGACTACATAATATAGCGATCACTTGTCAAAAATGTGTAATAAATGAAACGACTAGTTAGTAAAATCAAAATCCTATGTTGCAAACAGAATGGGCATTTTTATCGTGTGGCCATCCACAATGATATGAATCGATTTGAGAAACATAATGGCTGACGCACAGACACATCAGTCATGGGGTTTTTTTCTGAATAATAACGACCACCTTCAGGTCGAAGAAATATCTGTTTCCATCGCATTATTTGTGCTTTCCTGAATGATATATTCGGATTCGGGTACATCCCTAATGTAAAGTGTGCTGTGCTGAAATGTGCACATATGACAGTAACTGTTTTAGCATGTAGATGGTGTCTGGATGAGTAATTACTGTAATTACTGACATCTCATTGCCTTTCACTTCCCATACCCAGGGTAGCTTCTAGATCTTTCATGTTATCCACTTACAGACCCAAATATTAACTGAATCAGCTCAGGCTAATAGCATACCATGCCGAAGGGTATGCCGGCTTTGTCCTTTTTAAGAATCAGACCCACAACCTTGCAGTTACCGGTTGACCACTCCTTGCATTATCAGTACTACTCACTGTCTTTGAGGTATCCTGATTGGTTCAGGTGTTCACGTGCTGTTGTACTAACTGGACCCTCCTTCCATGACTGTCCTTAGCCATGTTCTGCCCCATAGTCCAAAAGCCATCTTCCTCTGTCATGACAGGACAGGTGAAAGCCTGTCGTTCCCCCAGGAGTGCTCCTCACACCCCCCTTGGCTCGAAATTGGATTGTACCTTCATTACTTCTCCTCTGGTTCTTAATTTGTTCCACAGAATGGAACGACCACAACCTCCCATCTTCCCTGCTCTCCTTCCTCTTTTGGTCTACTGTTATGCCTGCAGTTAATTATGTGTCACATCGAATCTCCTGGACTGGCCACGTGCTGAAATTCAGAGCCCCCCCAGCCTTTCCCAGAATCATCATCAATCTTGATTTAACCAGCATCTGAACCTCCGTCCGTGAGGTAGGGACTGTCAGCTGGGGCAGGGGGAGCGCTGTCTGAGTTACCCCTGTGGATTGTGGCATATTTAAAGCTCCCCTCCTTCCTGTCTCTCATGTCCTCATCTCTCTCTTTGGATCACTTTCTCTATTTTAACACACACTTTCTTATCGTTAAATCTGTCAAAAGACTGCAGCGTGCTGCAAAACAATGACATTTTGTGATTATGAGAAATGCGATTGGTGATATTTGTTAAGGAAACAAACAACATCAAACGTACACACACACACACATGCAAACATACACACACCTCTGTTTCTTTGTTTACCCTTCAGGCAATGAGAATTTGTGGCTGAAAAAAGCCTATTGTTGTGATCTTGTGCATGGCCACACTTGCTGGCTTTCCAGTATGGGGGCGTCCCGATGTTCCACTGACAATGGCCTCCATGTCCTGTGTTAATCCCATGTAATTACCCCTACAGCCCACAGGGGGAGCTGCTTTCTGCTCTGCTTTTCCAGTCTGGCCCATATTCCCTCCCTTTGACCTGCTTGGAGAGGGGCACTCTTTGGAGAAAGAGCAACAGAGGAGAAAGTGTCACTTGTAACTGAAGTGCGGTGAAAGGGTCAACGATTACTAGTGAGGGCAAGGTCTGTGAAAGGAGAGGGTTGTGTGTAGTTGTAGACACACACTTACACAGACACACACCGATGGGACATTAAAATAAATAACAAAGGGACATTAAAGATAAAAGTCTGACTTTACACATTTGACGCTTCTGCCATTTTGCCTGACAGTATTGTCATATTCCTGATGACAGAGAGACCAGGGAACGTGTCATAGCCTGGAGCCACAAGCATTTGTCGATCGATTACTGTGTCACAAGTAAGGGGAGGAGGGGTAACCTTCAAATGATCTGCTCTCCTGTACTTTGTGTGAGCACTGGTTTAAAAGAACACCATTAACAGAATTGTGTAATGGGGGAGACGTTTTGGCTTGGTCGAGTCCAAATCTTCTGCTTCATTTAACCGGATAATAGGTGAATTTTATGATCTCTTAATTTCACTCAACCTTCACGAGTCTTTAAGGAGTTACCATCTGACAGTGGAATGAAAGCTGTTGACTGCAGAGTGTGACTCCAGTTTGGCAAAACCTGCTGGTTTTGTTTACGATTTTAGTAGTTCATTTGTCTTCCACTGTTGTCTTTAGATTTTATGCCTTTTGCTGCTGTGTATTATTTTTCTGGGAGGTGAAGTATGTCTTACACTGACAGACACATGCACACCTGATACCACATATCCTCTCTGTACAAGAGAGCCTGTAAGTTACTTGGGGAAGGGGGGTGCCAAACCAAACTTGAGCCAAACCTACCCTGTCTTGTTCTGCCAAAGAGCGAGCTGTTAACTTTTACGAGGGCGTATACAACTTTTATTGGAACTGCAGCTGTCCTCAGGGCACAGCAGAGCAATAACCAAGCAGTTACAACCATGTTGACTGCGGCGAGGGTGATGCTCAGGGTAATGAGAGCCTGGCTATCCACTGCACACAGTTAAGCCATCATGGTCTCTCTGGTTGCAAATAAGAGGTGATGCACTACCTGAGTGTGTTAAATCCCATTAAATTTACTCACATAGCAGAGCTTAGAGCTACTGGGCTACTGGTTCTGGTTACTGGAACTGAGCAACTTTTAGTCATTTATTTTTAGTCATTTATTTCATTTCATTTAGTCATTTTTACCTGGGCATCATAGCAGATCTGTGGGCCTGAGTCTTTTGATGGTGGTTGGTGATTTGGTCATCCCCGTCACTTTTACCAGACACATCCATCTGCTTACATTTTAAAACTCGGATAGAGGTTAGACTCATAAAATAGATTTATCTGAACTGTTGAATTGAACAGGGATTTTTAAGAGATTTGTTATTGCTGGTTAAAGTTTTGCCTGTGTCTTGCAGATAAATTGGTCAAACCAAGGAAGAGCAACTGTATGCGAAGACAGAGGCATGCACAGTTAAAAACAATACATTTTAAAGTGTGTGTGGTGGGGGTCTGGCATCAAGATGGAGATTGCATGAGCAATTACACAGCACATAATTTATTGATGCATTCATTGTGCCGCTGAAAAATACTTCCACACAACAAAGGCTTAATGTATTCACAGGGCTGTGACACATATTGTAATAATAGGGGGATGTCACACTGTTCTTCTGGCAAATTCCCCTGCTGCCTGGAGTTAGAGAACACACAAGTGAGAATTATGATTCTCTCTAATGAATAATGAATTAACACGTTTGTGCTTTATTGATCTTGCCTGTTGTTTGTCGCCGTGCTTGGGCGAGGACTGCCGTGCGCTTTTGTGCGTGAGTGCATGTGTGGGGGGAGGAGAATTAATTTGGGATAGGGTTTTTTTTTCCATCAGCCACGCCGCGACTCATGGCAACGCTGACTGACATTCAGAGCTCGTAATGCAGTGTGCTGCTGCACCTCAAGGCCACTCCACTCAAGCATGTCATTGACTTTCTCTGCTCCTTCACCGGCTCGTTTCCAATGGGCAAAAGGAGCTCATCTGAGCTAACTTTGCGGTCCCTGGTGAGAAGTGGGAAATTGTGATCGTCTCAGAATCTGAGGACGCTTGATTTTGGGGGAGCGCATTCCACCTATTGTGAGGGGGGGGGGGGGGGGGGGGGTAAGACAGCGGCAAGTCCTTTATTTGTGTGTTTATTAAATGTTATTCTAACATCTGAAGCCATTTGTGAGAGCCTTGCTCTCCTGATGCAGGGCTGTTGGTTTGAATCCTAACTGGGACACAGCTGTGGCAGGACACTTCATTTCAATTGCCTGAATAAAAAAGTGGTCTCTTTTAATGGAGCCGTGTAAAAGGTGGACTGCTGCACAGCAAGCTGCCCTGCAGAAGCGTCTAGAATAAATGAGAATAATAGAGCTTACGTGAGCCATCTCTGCCTACCCCTCTGGCCTCTGCACATCATTATGTAAGCAGCGAGACAGCTCCTCCAGTGAGTAAAGAATTGTCGTCGTGAAGCCCCCAGAGCTGAGAGCTCTGTCAGTCTTTGAGTCTCAGGACCTGTGCTCCTGTCTGGCCTGTGCCTGTCTGTACTGTATACGCACAGCCGGTGGTATGTATATATTGAGGGCTGGGCAATGGCATGCACGCACGCACGCATGTATAGTGGAGACCTGGCTCTAGCAGTCCCTTCAGGCCACAGGTGTGCAGATTCTGCAAACACTAACTTCAGGCCAGAACAAGATGGCACAATGAGGCGAAACAAAGCTGCAGTGATGTTTAGTCTGTCACATAAGCTGTGCACACAATATCCAGTAGCTGGAGGTTTTTAGCTCTGGCTCCAGGCTGGAGCCCAATCCTTCTCTGTTGTAGGAGGAGGTCTGAGATTATAAACACTGCCTCTCCAATTACAGTCTCTCTATAACATACATGAAAAAGGATGAAAACATATGCACATAGGTGATTAAATGATCTCTTGATTTTCATATGTTTTTCTTTTGTTTGTCTCAGTGGTGACCCAAAGTAATAAAATGTCATAATGAATGATCATTACAGATCTTGAATTACAGAACGTAGATGTAACCAGCAGTGAGCCAGCATTTCAAGTCCACGCAATGTACACATGGTGACAAATTCTTTTACATGCTATCGTCCATAAAAACTATGGGGCACCAAATGTAACAGACCTTTTTTCATGGAAAGTGTGGAGAAAAGAAACTCATTTTGTGACAAAAGTAATTCTGTCCACGTAACAGATGTCCTAGGCCAGCATTTATGCTTTTGTGGAACTATCATCATTCATGAACTTTCGTAGACATCAGTGTTTTGCTTTCGTGGATGGAATGCCTTCCGTCAGTTAATGTCTTAAATGGCTATTTCAAAAGTTACAGCTATGGACTGCTACAGCTAGTCTAATGCAATCTCGTATCAATAACGCGATCATAAGGCGACAGCTACTACAGCTACAGTCAGGAGAAGATCTACAGCTAGCTAGCCAATTGGCATATAGCTATGATTTCTGCGCCCTGCAGTTGACCTTTATGTGGGCATTACCAAACGTGGGGCCGACATGCCCACAGGCCAGCATAGAAAATTTGCTATGACATGCGCAGAAGGGGCTCCCTGTCATACTGTCCATGGGTTGTGGGGCCGGCCCCACTGACAGATACTTGCCAGCATCAAGCGCCTTAGGGCACAGTACATTGCACAAACAATTTTTATTTCTTTGAGTACATTATAAAAGAGATATTATGGATAATATCTATCAAAGGTTGAATTATTCAAAATGAATTTTATTCATTGAACTGCTGTGGCTGAGAGATAAGAAACTCAATGACAGAACTTAATACCGCCATCTAGTGGTGGGGCTGGGCTCCACTGGCCCCTAATGTAGAAATGCCCATGCAGGTGAGCCCTATGTAAATGCTGAGATGCAGCAAGATCACAGATGAGATGTTACCGGTCACATTATTAACATCAGGACATCACTTATTACCCGATGATCGTTTCAGGCATAGTGGGAGTGAAAGAAGAGAAGTTGCACATCGAGGTTCACTGTCAGCAAGTACACTTCATTTCTGTCCACGCTCAGTGTGAGCAGTGACAATTTCTGATCAGAGAAATGATGAGTGATGAGGAGCTTAATTGACGGCACTCCAACACTCCTGTCTCGTACCTGCCCATGTTCATTATAAGGAACTGGACACGGCTTTGAAAGGTATTACAGGAGAGAGGGGCAGTCATTCTGTGTTGAGAGAGAGAAACATCATATTCTAGAATCAGCCAAAGCAAGCACTCCTGCCATCACAAAGCCCTGCATTGCCAAGAGTTAAACATCCAGAGAAGTCCCCTCAGCCAGCTGGTTCTGAGGCTCACTGAATTAACTCCAAACCCCATCCAGCCCCAGAACAACAATAATCAAAACAATATTACAACAAATACAACAACAAAAATTATAACATACCAAAAAGAGTAATACATCACCAGTTGAAAAGAGATCACAAAACCCCAAAATACACTTAAGTTCTATTTGGCACACGGTGTCAGATTATTTGACCACTGTGACAGATAATAAAGTGAGGAAAACACTGACAATGTTCAGACACAGTGAGCACAGCCTCACCATAGAGACTAGCCATCACAGGGTGACTTGGTTGCCAATAGAAGACAGGCTGTGCTCACTTTGCCCTCAGAGAAAGGTAGAGAAAGAGCAGACATTTTCTATTGGACTGTAATTAATATTTGCAGTTAAGAACAAAATTCTTTCCCTGAATTGTGAAGAGATGCCAGGAGTTCCAAAATCTTTCAGGGAGGGACATGCTTCTCTATCTTTTAGGGGAAAAGCCAGAGTGTACTACTTTGGCCATCAAATATGTGCATCGAGCCACAAACTGGAGGAACAATTATTAAGGCTCAGACTTATTATTTATCTATTTCAGATTTGATTTTATTATTTGTATTATTTTTATTCTCCTTCCTCATCTTTTTCTTCTTTTTGTAATTATTATTATTATTTACATTTATTATTCAGAGGTTTTTACATTTATTTATTACATCTTTTTACATTTATTTTACATTGTTTATTTTACGTTGTTTATTTTACATTGTTTTTACATTTATTTACATTTATTTTTTACATTTATGTTTACATTTATTATTCAGAGGTTTTTAAAAGTTAAATACTCTAAATGTGTTAATTATTAATTGCTTTGGCAACATTGTGTGATCTCAACAATCATGCTAGTAAAGTATAATTTGAATTTGAATCTGAATTTGATAATTGAATTACATATTTACATATATATGCATTTTGGAGGAGAGACTAGGGAAGGGGTTGTGCCTGTGGGACCCCCTTGGGAGCAGGCAAGGGCTGGCTCTCCGCTGGTATTGGACAGGGAGCAGCAGTGTGAGTGGGCGGGCCCAGCGGGACCCACCCCGCCCCGCTCGTCCTCATTACCGCTGATGGAAACATGGTCTAGCAGGACACCTCATTATTCCCACTCTCTCCCAGTCCCTGCAACTTTGTGTTACCGTGAAATAGGGATGTGCCCATCCTCATAACCTCACACACACATTTGGTAATCCATTCAAGGAACTGGTACCCTTACATCGACTGGTGTGCTGATCAGATTAGGCATTTCTACATGGCATACATTTGCACCAGGGCTGCCAGAAAATTAGAGACCATTCAGGCCTAGAAGAACTACAACATTAAAATAACAAATATCAATCAAGTGAAATTTTAAAACCACTGCTAAAATATACTGTCAGCTATGGACATCTCAAAGGAAGCAACCACAGTATAAAGACCTAACAATCACTTTTTGGCAATTTACTGGCTAGAGGAATTCCAAAAAATTTAGATGTCACTGTGATTGCAAGTCCTGTTTACTTACATGAGTTTGGCTTCACTAACTTGGGCAATGCTCACCTCGTAAAGTGCAATATTTCTGCAAAGGCAGAGAAAGCAGAAACTGATCATGACTCATGCTGGTCATAATATATATAGTAATGAGTTCACTCATTTTCTCTGAATCAACATTATGCAGAGCATCACATTTTTTGTACCTGATGTAAACAGCTGAAAATTCAAGATAAATGCATGTGTAGATGACGATGTTTAATGGACAATTATGTTTTTCAATGCACAGAGGAAATTCAACTGTGATTAGGACAGGAGCCTGCAACCACTTTTGAAATGAAAATGACTTTGTGATAATTATGTTTGCATATGCTGGCTGACCTTACAGCTGCAGATGCAATTACCTCTAAACAAATGTATGCAAACGGCCTTTAGAGAGAACAATTCTGTGCAAGAACATATGCAATAAAAAAGGTTGAAAGCATAACCCATTTCTCATGTCTTGGAAAGAGAAACAATACTGCTTTTGTAATTCAGTGAATGAATATGTTTTGATATACTGAGAATGAGAGGGTCTCTTTTCTATACAGCAAAGTTACACAGAGAAAAAATTACACAGAGTGATAATTAAAGTATCAAAGGACGTTGCTGTATAAGTGTGTGTGTGTGTGTGTGTGTGTGTGTGTTCATGGAATGTGCTTGTAAGGAGTGACATCATTCTCATGCCTGCTTGTTCTGTATTTCATATGCCATGCATGATTAGTCATCCAGTTATGACCCTACCCCCCACCCTCATCCCCCCATTCATAAGGTCACTCAATGCCTCCACCTTATTCTGTTTGGGAAAATTCAGAATTCTGGGGTTGCTGCAAAGGGCTCAGAGCCATGATTCAGATATCAGTGCTGGACTACAGGTTTGTTCAAATCAATGCAGGCCCTCTCAGATCCTTTCATATCTCATATCATAAACTTCCTCTGTGACATAACGCAGTGTCTTTACTCATGATCCATTTTCATATACTCTGTTGGTCAATACAGGAGTGCCACAAGGGTCAGTCTTCATTCTGCTTACTAATGGTTTGGATCAGTTGAAAACACAAAGCTACATCTCTATGCAGATGATTAGGTTGTCTACATTTGTGAAGTTTCCCTCAGGCATTAGACAAATTGCAGGCAGCATGTAGTACAGTAGAGCTCCACTTTCCCATGATTATATTGAATTCAGAAAATATCAGTTAATGTTCTGAAGGTAAAAACACCTGGGTTTTCTTCTTGATTATAACCTGTCCTAAAAATCTCACACTGAACATCTTATCAATAAGCAAAGAATGAAGCTGGGCCTTTATTTTAGGGTTCATCAACGCTAAAGAGGCATGGGTCTCAGCAACATTTATTGCATTAATTGGATATGGTGATATTTTGTACATGCACACTCCCAAATCATTTTAAGCATGCTTAAACATAGTGCCTGAAGATCTGTCACACTCTAGGTCTCTTACTCATTATTTAACCCTGTATCAGAAAATAGACTGGCCCTCATTAAATGTCTGCAGACAGACTCACTTGCGCATTTTTTTTTTTTTTTACACAGGCCAATTTTAGGATAGCTACCTTCTTCTTTATGCACTTCCTTTTCTCTACAAAGCAGTCACAGCTAGTCTTTGATCACAGGATTCCATAATGGTCAATATTCCACACAGCAGAATGGAATTTGGCAGAAAGTCTGAAAGTCATTCAGCTGCTCTGCTCCATCATCAGGAGATGTGCTTCAGAAAGAACTGAGACTGGATCATCTCATCACATTGAGTTTAAGATCAAGATCAAGGAGCTGGAATACAAATCATTCGTTAAAACCACTACTTTAAAGGCATTGATCTCTGTATTGATATGGAATGAATGATTAAATGAAATGGCAGAAGAAGGCAATGAAAATATTTATGATAAACTAGAAAAGTCAGTTGTTTATTTGCCATGCCAACATGGAATTTAAATATGTTCTGAACTTTGATGTTCATACACACACACACAAAGCCATATGATGTAATATGTTGGACTGAAGGGGGACATCTTACGGATGGTGGTCCTTTGTCATTGTGTCAAATAGTGACCTCATGACAATCGGCCATCTGAAAGCCATCTGAAAGGCTGCTGTGGGGAAATCACTTCAATATAATTACAAAAGTGCCAATGAGACCAGAATTTGGATAGAGAGAAAATAAACAGCAAAACAGCACTTCTTTGAAATTCAAATTCAAGCATCACGACCGCCAACATTCCAGAATAAAAAGCCAGAAGTCCTCACACTGGAGATCTGGTGAGACAGAGTAGCAGTGTTGTGTGGATGGACAACACTTTCTGCTGTGAACACGGTGCATTCTGTGAAGTGTCCTTTACTTTTGCAGAAGGAGAAAAAAAAAAAAAAAAAAAAAACGAAGAAGCTGCCTTTGTCATTGAATGAGAAATATTTTGCCCCCAAGTCTCACTGCATCATTTATACAGTGTACTATGCATCCACTGAGCCACTGCCTGCCCCAGCATGCATTCAGAGTGAATGAATAAATGATGCAGGTGCTAAGAGGTGTAAAAGCAACAGTGGGGGACTGTGCAGGAATGCACTGGTGACATGAATAGGACTCCGTTGGAAGAGCTCATCTTGACTTAACCTCTTGAGTGCCCACCCCCTCCACAGTTATGCAGCTTCTGTCCATATGCTGCAAGCTAATGCACAAATGCTGTTTCTAAAATTTCTGGATCTCAGATACGTGACCATACAGATTAGCCCCCTTTTATTGCACATCAGATAGGTGCATGCTCTGCTTTGTTGCACAGTACTGTATGCAGCTGGTCCTGAATGGACTCCACTGACTTTACTTACCTTTGCTATTCCACACAGATGGAGATAGATGGCACATCTTGCATGATGTGAAGATGACAGCATCCCAAAAATAGCACTCAGGTGGACCCCTGCAGCAAGGCACATGCGTGGATGACCCAAAACAATGTCAGGAGGAACAGTGGAAATGGAACTGAGCTTTGGATCAGGTGGCAAAACAGGCTTCAGACAGATGGAAGTGGAAAGTTCTTGTGCTTTATGCGCCAGTAGGCGTGAAGAGGATAAGTAAGTAAACTACCACATGTATACTCTAATTAACATCGTAACAGTGAATAACATCACAATAGTCATGGATGTGTACATTTATGTGGAGTTGGATGTGCTACAATATATCTCAACAGAAGATTAATGGAATATTTACATTTGGCAATACAAAAAATTTCAGATATTTTTCAAGCCTCTGATATGGTCAAATACATTGGGGAAGTATGAAATGGTTTATTACATACATTTTTAGCAGACAGTCTCATCTAGACTTACTTACATACAATACTTTACAATTTTTACATATTTTACAACTGGATATTTGCTGAATAAATTCTGGTTAAATTTCCCAAGGGTACAACAGCAATCCCCCACCAGGGAATTGAACTGGCAACCATGTTGAGTGAGTTTGTGCACAATGAGTACAACTGCATAGAGTGTGTATGTGTGTGTGTGCGTGGCATGTGTCCACATTGCCTTGGGCACACAGATGACAAAGTGGGGACACTGTGTTCCTGGGAGAGGCTATGCAGTGCTGCGTCACCCGCCAGAGGCCCTGCTGTCATGGAGACGTTAACAACTCTCAACAAGATGCTGCTCCGGGCAAAGCAGCTCCTGTTTCCTCCATAATGCCACCAGAGCAGGGGATTGTGGGAAGGGAAAAGAACTTAGGTCACACATTCGGAGGAAAATGGGAGAGGAGGCAATTTCTCCTAAAGATGACTGCATAATGCACACAGACACATCCCCTCACACACACACACACACACACATCCACACACAAAATTCACACACTGTATTATTTAACCTCAAGGCCACAGGTGGGGCAATGCAATTATACCCTTAAGTAAAACAGTCAATTGAAATATGTAAGTCTGTGTATGTCTGCTAAGCTGATAAACCCTGTACAACCTTCACACATTTCCAGCAGTAGGTTGGCCTGATTCAAGGAACCATAACCACATACTACTGCAACATGCATATCTTCTGCTGCAAGGCCAAAACACAGAACACTGTTATCGCCTATCAAATCACAGGTGGGGACCATGCTGAGGCCTGCCATCGCTCCCTTTACAACCCACAGCACCAAGGTTAACATGATTACAGGTAAACGCTGCAGGCTTACAGCAAACACCTTTCACTTAACACATTACTGCCCAGCACACTGCAGAGAAAACACATTGCCAAGATTGCTGCTTCCAAACTGAGAGGATAGCCCTCACAGCTTTGAAAATACACCAGCCATTGAATACATTTGTTTTGTTGGTTTTGGATGCAGATGAATAATAAAATTTGAGTGATTTCGCAGCGGGGGCAGTTGAGGGTTGTGGGAGGTCGGGCAGTGATTCGGACAGCTGCTAGGAGCTTTGCTGTATGCAACCACAGCCCGTATACCAACATCCCCAACTGCCTGAACGAAGTGCGGACACACAGGGGTTCTCCTGTTCTTACCACAGAGCCCCCCCCCGATGACACTTCCCACCAGCGTGGCTCTCACGGCCTCGGTGTGTGAGTGGCAGTCCTTCTCATGGTGGCGGAAGCAAATTGGCCTCTTTAATGCCAACCTCCTATATCAGCATGTCCTCAAGCACCATTGTGCAGAGCAGAAACTGGCAAGGAGCCAGGGCGCTTTCAGGATGTGTCAGTCTCTGCGATCGGAGAAATAAGGAAACCTCTGAGGCGATAATTATGAAACACCCCCACACACACACACCTAGGTCTTTCGATGGCTGCCAGCCTCCGACCGCCTGCCCACTGACGCGGTGTGAGAGAGACTCGCTTGTCACAGTGCCCCTGGAATGGAAATCGGACTCACAGCAGCATTGACAGGTGCAAACGCCTTCTGCAAATTAAGCAGTGAGAGGAAGCGGGGAGCGAGGGGAGGAGGGTCAGGGGTCATTTCTGTAAGCGACACCTCTGCAACCTAAATTGCCTCCAGCTTTTTGACTCGGGTACTGGGTTTGTCCTGACTACTGAATCAAGGCTCCTACACACACACACACACACACAGGGCAACTGGTCACCACTTTTTGATAGCATAAAAAACAAATTATGAAAATGAGATCATCCACATATGGCTAACATAGCTCTAATTCAATTTAGAGGTATAAAATGGGCTCAAAATTGTTGCAGAAAATTTTTGTGAGTTAATTTATTTTGATTTCTAAGGCCACGTATCATTTATGTTCATATGCATTTGTGAGACAGAGATGTCTCTTAAATGTATGAGATGATTACAGATACGTAATGATACCCATGCACCCATAATTATTTTTGAACTTTTCACATTATCAGAGGGCTAAGGTTGTCAGACAAATAGCTCTTTGATTTAATGCTAAATATAGCACTCAGTCGACATAGAAGAAGGGTCCAAAATAGAAGCGCTCCTTTTGATCCAGCGATTTCCCCATAGATGGGAGATGCAAGTCGGACACTTTGATCGCGATTACAGCCTACCTTGGGTCAAAACTCGTCAGGGAATGAAATGAAGAGATCACTGTGCAATATCCACCTACAGCTCTCTCATCTGCATTCAGCCTTTGATGTGAGTAGAAAGAGGGGAGGAAAAAAAGCAACACTCTGGGACGCTCTTGGATCCTCTCCACACTTTAGAATTATAACACAAAGCAATGCCAGAGCCGATTCAGCAAAGCTTGGAAGAAGTTGCAAACTGAAGAAAGTGACATCACCCCCTACAGGCAGGAGAAGAGTGCTACTGGTTCCAGCTGCATGCCATCTTTAGCTAGGTTGCATTACATTATATTATTGGCAGTGCACAGACATTCTTATCCAGAGTGACTTACATCAATTACAGTTTTTACAATGCTATCCATTTATACAGCTGGATATTCACTGAGGCAATGTGGGTTAAGTACCTTTCCCAAGGGTACAGCAGCAGTGCCCTCATGGGGAATCGAACCAGCAACCTTTCAGTTGTGAGTCCTGCTCCCCACTATGCTACACTGCTGACCCTGGCGGGCTTATTGTGCTACTTAATTTGATCAATCAGTTGACAGTTACAAAGACATCTGACATGATACATGCACAGGAGATAGCAAGTTAATCAAGACTGATAAGATGATAATCATGATTAAAAACAGGAACAGACTTTAGTTACTGTGCCATTAATTATGCATTCAAAATCAGAAATGACTGTCCAATTTAAGGTCTTTCTGTAAAATATTCCAGCAATTGGATGCAGAGTAACTAAAAGTTGTTCTGCAAGGTTCAGTACAGGGTCAAGGAAGTTTGAAAAGTCATTAAATTGAATGTGATAGCCAGTGAGAATTCCAGTGGAGTACAGAACTCAGGTAAAATGGCATTTTTCTAAAGATGGCTTTGTAGAAGTGTTTCATATAAACAGCTGAACTAATAACAGACACAGACTAAACAAACCAGTAGCATCCTAAAGTATCACCTCAGTTACATTAAGTAATATGCCATCCATGTTATGGAAATGACATATCAGCAGCTCTCATCCCCTTTCCACTTTTGGCAAAGTTCACAAGTTGACAGTTTGAACTTGTGGCTCGGAATGGCACAAACCAGTCAGATGCCTTTCAGCTCCGATAAAAGGTTAATTCGGTTGAGTGAAGAGAGCTTGAACAGGAATCCTTTTAACACCTTCACTCCGCAGTCAGGCTGATCAAAAGCGCAAAACTTCAAAACGTATATAAAAGAGAGACATCAACCCCTGGGATGACTTAGGGGGGTGATATGTACTTCAAGATCTCAATCACTAGCTCACATAGGTATGCAGTGAGGTATTCAGCTCTCTCCTTTTACGCAAGCCA
Source organism: Megalops cyprinoides (assembly GCF_013368585.1). Taxonomy (NCBI): domain Eukaryota; kingdom Metazoa; phylum Chordata; class Actinopteri; order Elopiformes; family Megalopidae; genus Megalops; species Megalops cyprinoides. The sequence continues at coordinate 5,756,949 of NC_050593.1, forward strand.
ACGAAATGTATTATAGTGAATCACCTGGTTATGGGACTACTGCAATGGTATGCATTAAATATATACAGTAAGTAAGTCAAGCAAATCAGTAGAATCAGGTGGGTTTAAATTAGGGGGACTACAATAAGACCAGGTTCAAACTAATAAAGGGGAGTATGCAATTTTCCAATAAACATATGTGGGGAGCTGACTGTACTACAGCAGGCAATTTCATGCTGCTATTTTTTAAACATGTGACATACTCCGGGGAACAGTTGCGTAATTAATCTATCACAAGCCTTGTTTTCAACACAACAAATGTCAGGAAAGGTTTATTGTGAGCTAACTTAGAATTTCACAGCATTTGAAAAAAATAAAACAGTAAAAAGAACCATTGGCTCTTCATATCTTCAGCAGTGGAGCCATGTATTTCAAACTGTTGTGTGCTGCTTTCTTTGATAAATGCACCATCACTTTCCACTTTCTGCACAAACTAAAGTATGTGGTTGTTTAAAAAAATCAGGCAACAGCATAAAGCATAAAAATATTACATAACAGGCATATTGCATAACATAAACACACATTTGCATATTGTGAAATTCAAATGATGGGAGAACAAATGTATGCAGACATAATGATACACCATAATTCACTGCCGAAAGAAAAGATTAGAAGGAAATGGAAATATCTCCCTGTTACACGACATGCTTTCGATCTACCCTGTTTACCAAGTCGATCCGGGGATGAAAAGTCTACAGCAGAATATCTGACTCTGATGAGTAGTGCAAGAATTTAGTGGATACTCAGTGGATAGGGACAGCAATGTGGTGTAGTGGTAAGGAGGAGAGTTCATAACCAAAAGGTTGCTGGTTTGATTCCCTGCTGGGGCACTGCTGTTGTACCCCTGGGCAAGCTACTTGACCCACAATGGCCTTTATAAAGATGCAGCTGTATAAATGGATAAAAATGTGACCTATGTAAATCACTCTGAATAAGAGCATCTGCTAAATGACAATAATGAATTGCAATGTACTCCAGGATCTGTTTATTTAAAAAAAGACAATGGGTGAGGCTGTGCTCTCACTTTCACACATTATTCTGATGAGATACCGACAGTAAGTCCAGTACAACATTTACGTGTAGGGTCAATGGCTGGAACATCTCACAGCTCTTGTGGTAACTACCATGGATGTCACATAACATTTAAAGGCATGCTGTGCTGACATTTGTGTTGGCTAAATCAGCTCAGACATGTCCAAATCATACTAAGACGTCATAAAAAGTGACCAGCATAAACCTGACAAGGGCGTCCTCTACTGAGGATTTCCCTCAGAGATCAAGAAGTATGTGACATTTGACCAATCTGAACACACATATACACTACACGTGTATACAAAAATAAATGTGTGTGTGTGCTGTGTGTCTGTATGTATATGTCTATGATTCAGTGTAACTGCAGTGCACTCTTTTTGTAACTTGTAACTGTTTGTAACTGTTTGTGACTTTGTGAATATTATTTTTGAGCACACTCTTTACTCACGCTGTTTAATGATAACTTTGTTGAACACTTCCTTAAATAAGTAAAGAAGTTAACCCCATACACATTGAAGTTAATCGTTTATGTTACAGTATGTCTGATTACGTAACTTTCCTTGCTGTAAATATTGTGCCCCACTGAGAAGTACATGCTTTTCTTGCTGTAAATATCTGTGCCCCACTGAGAAGTGCATGCCTCATCGGCATGAGGCAGCGGACAATGAACTGCCTTTCATTCCATCAGAGAATGAAGAGGGGTGGGAGTCTCAGCAAGAGCAATTTCATCTCACTTCTCTCAGGCACCCTGTGATTCATCAGGCACACGCAAGTCATGGATGACATCTCTGGAGTACCAGATATCCTCCAATGAGCGTTCACTATTGTGTCTGGTGTGACTTACAGTGTGAAAAGCAATGGTTGGCTGTGCGCGAGTATATCTGAGGATTGAATTTGCCCAGCCTCGGCACTCCTGTGCAAGAGTATTGCTTGTCATGGTAAGATTAGCCTACTATGTTATGCTACGCTAGGTGCATGCTCCAACACATTCAAATCCTGTTCTTTCTAGAAAATAAATCAAACCTCAATGAAGCAACTTTGCATGCTATGAAGCCCCTTTGCCAGCAAGAGTTGAGAGACTGTAGAAAAATAGTTCCAGAAGGGAAATTTGATCAAATCAGTCAGATAAATGGCTCAAAAGAACAGGCTGAAAGCTAAAGGAAATATGAGATGGCATTTTATGATGAGGATAAGAGTTAGAAAGAAAGAAAAAGTCTGGAAACAAACTTTTTTCCATTCAAGATGGATCCTTGTAAACAGTAAATGGGGGTAAGTTTTACCATATTTTATCCTGAAATACTGTATGATATGCAATATGATATGTAACATGATAGCAAGCCCTTGACTGTGTAAATATACTGGAATGATTCATTACATAGAAACATTTTATTGTTACAGCAACATACAGTGTTGTGTGCCTGCCTCTTGTGCACTCAGGGGGTACATCGTAATAATTTTATTAATCTACTGTTACCAATATTATTAAAATCATGTTAACAAGATGTTGGAAACACAGTGTATTCATATTGTAATTACTCTAGGGAGATGCTGTAAAATGGCAAACCACATAGTTACAGATGTGGAGGAGTGTGGTTATCTGAAAAATGCTTTGCTCCTACTCACCCTCACCTGGCCCTAAATCCAGCCTTGTTTCTATCCATCACTCTACACCAAACCCAAATCTGAACCCAATCCTAAATGTAAGTACTGTACCAATTAACACTAAAGTAATTATGCAACACAGATACACAACACTCACCAGCAGGTACATAGCGCTAACATGTTTAGTGACAGTACTATAACAAAGGCAAGTATATTTCATGACATCTGTATTAGTTACTTCACATTCTCCATCTAAAATCTCTTTTTGGTAAGTGTTCCTGTGGTTTCTCTGTGAAGGGACGGCAGGTGCGCAGCCCTCTTGTTAATAATTTCAACTGGCACGACCTCACCGTGAAAAGCATAGCACCTGCTATTGGCATAAAATTCACCATGAATACAGTGCACACCATAACCCCTGTGTCATAGTGTCTGTTTTGAGCTGAGACATCTGTTTTTGTAAATACTGGGTAAATATACTTATGGCTCCACTCCTAACAGCTGCTCTAAGGCTTTGACAACATTTCAGGGGTGGGGATATAGCATTTAGATTTAGGAAAGGGCGTGTTCCTTGTACCCTTACAGAAAACTCCAAGTGTTACACTTTATCTGAATCAGTAACTTGTTAAAGGGGTGAAGGTAATGGGGAGCCAATGCTTAAAGAATCAAAGACAGAATGTATTTTGATTAGACTAAAAGCAGGCCCTGGCCTTCAAAGTAATATCAGAAATGCCAGCGCTCATGCATGCGGGATTAAATCCTACAAGCTTATCATTGAAAAAGAGAACGATATAGCAGCATTGTCGCCCAGAGCACATGTGAGGAAAAAAATCAATAACCTCATGATGTAAACATGAAAAGGGCATAGAGGAAAAACCCTGTGAAACCTCTGTGGCTATTATCATGTGCCATGGACCTTTAAATTTAGGCCCGTGAGTCTCTTTGTCATCATAAACACAACGCTCACCAAACACACTTGGCACACGGAGCTCTCACAGCAGGCAGTGCCCTAAAGGGGGATTAGGGTGAGCTTTCTGGAGGGGAACCCCAGTGGGAGCTTTATTAGGTTGTAAGTCCAGAAGGTCTGGGATGGGGGGTGGGGGCTGGAGGAGTGAACGGCCGCAATGCTCCTTCCTTACTCTGAGAATGGCTGTGGTGTACACCCAGCTGACTTGTGGAGAGAACTGGAGGGAGTGTGGACCGCAGAATGCACACTTGTGATTCTGGATTAATGGATCCAGGTGGTCTACAAATGACCACATGCTTTCACAATACTCATTGTCAACAGATGGATGCAGATGGTGTGGCCATTCACATGAATCGAAACAGCATTATATGTAATATATGTATGTGTGTGCGTGTGTGTGTGTATATTTTATGTGTATAAACAGTGTGTGTGTAGTTATATATATTATATATACATATGTGTGTGTATGTGTGTATATAGCAATAATGCAGAGTGCGTACAATTCCCAAATCCAAATCAACTCCCAAATCCAAGCCCTGGTGCACGATCAATCAGATAATCAGTTCTGGCTGATGAGTCACTTAAGTGAAAAAACTAAAATGGTCTGAAGATCTGTGGTGATGCAAGGTTGTGACACACACAGCTTGATCAACCAGGCAGAGAAGAAGTGAATTCCGGGGACTTCCTTTAATGTGGAAATGCCTCTTGTCGCCTGCCTCGGGGGAGTGGAAATCGGCACACTTGATTTAGGCAGCAGCCTTTCGCTGGGGCTGGCCTGTGTGTTTGCCCAAGTGCGATACACTCCAGAGGAAAGATCTTGTTAACGGCAGTAATTATTCCCTGTAGCCACTGTCTGCATAATGCAGGTACAGTCTGAACATGGGGTTCCTGCCAGCAGATCCACCTTCTTGTTCATCTTATCAAGGGAACCATGTTTCATTTTTAATTCTTTTATTTTCTTATTTTCGTACCACCCACATTGATTCCGTCCCCGCCCAAGCTGAATTTAGGAAGCAGGAGGTGAGGGAGACACTCAGCCAGCTAAATTGGCTGCTTGTGCAGAGGCCAATGTGTCTTCGATTAGCAAGTGCTAATCGAAAACCCAGGGGGAAAAGGCGTTGCCACTGTCTGTGCCACAGTGAATGGACAGCTTCTTGTGCTGACTTGACATCCATTCACACAAAATTTGGTGAGGAAAGGGGCAGCAGTGTGGCATAGTTGTAAGGAGCAGGTATTGTAACCAAAAGGTTGGTGGTTCAATTCCCTGCTGGGGCAACCTTGGGCAAGGTACTTAACCCACGACTGCCACAGTAAATATCCTGCTGTATAAATGGATAAAATTGTAACCTATGTAAGTCACACTGGATAAAAGCATCTGCTAAACGCCAACAATGAAATGGAATGGAAAGGAGGCTACAGCACAGAGTAGGCTCCCTGCACCTATCCTATAAGCACCGCACTATGCTCCTACACTCCAGGCTCCAGCAATTGTGCACATGTAAATGGTAATGGTGACATTAGAGTTTCTCTGGTCCCAATTCACGAGGGAAGAAGAAAGGGAGAGAGAGATCTTCTGGATGCCCTGCACACCCTGCTCTAGAGTAGCAGCAGCAGTTCCCATCAATAAGATTGAATGTGTGTGTCGACCAGCAACGAGCCACAGCATCCACTCTCTACCCTGCCAGTAATGGTTCAATAATGGCCCTCTCAAGGCTTTTAGTCCATTGTGCTCTGACACGTAAGCTGACAGCCTGTCCCGCAGTTCTGTTCGTTCACAAAATAGGAGCTTCATAATGTCTCGGGCACACCAAGTCCCTCTATCTATAGTGCCTTGAGCCTTGGTGTTCTGCTGTCACATTTGACTTCCATCAGGTGCTATCCGTGTCATGACGTGGATATTCTATCTTTGACCACACCCCACTTTAGTAATATTACAAAAAGCCAGCAAATCAGCTTGAAATTACTCTTTTTAATATTAGGCACAGCAAGCTGAATCTCTTATCAGGCTGCCTATAGTAACTGCCCTTTAAAATGTATTGCTTTAATATACATTTTTTACTAATTCAGACCAATGTCAAAAGTACTGAAAAATAAGTCTATGGTCATACAATACAATGAAAGCTGATTAAAGGTTCATAGGTTCAACTGGAGGAGAACTGTAGGATGATGACTAGTCACGACACCTGGTTCACTGATAGGTCTTACCTGCCCCTGAGATGGAAGTCAACACAGGATCCACTGGAGGTTGAAGGCTTACGCTTGTCATTTATCTGTTCATTAGCGTTTGGCACAAACCTAAGTATCTTGCTTGCTCAAGCTGATTCTCATTTTCTGCAAAGTGAAACATCATGTTGCATGTCATGTTGTCCTGCCATTGGTCATAAAGGGAGCAGCACAGCAGAAAGGGCCAGTCACCATTCACGGTGTTCGATATCTTCAGTTAAGGTGCTGCTGAGGAAGAGGGAGAGGGAAGGCGATATTGCTTTCATACAGGCAGCATATTCATCCTTCAGGACCTGCAATTGTCATTCTTTTAGTATTATTAATGAAACATTTCCCCATTGATTATTAGCAAAGGAAAAAATGGAATTACGATTTTTATTGAGATCTACTATATACTGGAATATTCTTCTCTCAGAAAAGAAAGTAGTTGGACTTCTAAGTAGCTCAGTGGGTAACTAGCGCCTCACTTAATGTGTATTCTCAACTTCCTCTCAGTGGCAAGGAATTTTGAATGTGTCACTTTCACATATGATGTGTATATACTTCTGACATTGAAATTTGCCAAAAAAAAAATGCAGGTCGGACCATTGATTTGTGCTCAGTGTCCTCATGCATAATTACAAAGAGGGAGGCCTACACAATGAAAAAAGAACTAACATATATTCCTTCTTCCTGTCTTTCATAAAGGCCTTCTTTCCCTGTGAAATAGCCCTCCACTCCTTGAATGCACCCTACCTCTCTTACTACACAACAGGAGTTGAGTGCATATTGATCCAAAACCACATTAAAGAATTTCCATTATGTGCTAATTACAATTCCCATGCCATAGACTGATTCGTGTCTGGTTGAGACGAAACTGCGTATGTGCCCTTTGTGCCTGCAGACTGCACCTGTGTGCAGTCACACCTGCCGTGAGAGGTTGCTATTAGAAAAACTGAGGAAATATTCTGAGGGATCATTTTCTCACAAGGGAGACGATTTGCTAATCGCTGCTCCACATGATTCGCAAATGACATGCTTGAAATAATATCTTCAGTAATGCATTAACAGCGGCAAAGTCTCTGTCTTCTTTATGTATGTACTGCAAATATATGTCTTACTATACTATAGACCTCAGACAAGATAACCTGAATGGCTTTTTGCAATGAAACTCACATTACCTTACCCATACCCCTACCCCTCACCTGTGTGCACATGTGCTGTTAGCTGGTAGGGCATGTTGCTGTGGTTTTGTCCCTCTGTTTACCTCATCGCACTTCAGGTATGGTAAAGAGAAGACACACTGCTCCCTTGATGAACAGGTGCTGGATGTCTTGGTGAACAGCACAGATAGCTGTTCAGGGCCAACAACACTTCTGGTAACAACCATGCTCCAAGCTGAGATAATGTATTCAGGAGAACAGAACAATCAAAATCAGCATTGGGTTTTGCCCATCCAAGCAGTGGGAATCTGCAAGTAGCTGTCAAAGTTGCACAGTGGGTCACCTACTGTAAGGTCACCAAGTCACCGGCAAATCTTTATCTGCTACCACACAATACTCCCTTTCCCAGCTCTGCGGCAATGTAACCGTTGTGTTGCGAAAACTGGAGGAGCAAAATCAAGAACATGACCTGGATGTTACCTTCACAAGCACTCTCTCATTTGTTTTACCTGCCTGGTTTCCGGTCACTGCCCACACCAATCTCTTTAATACTGCTTATTTGCCAAGCGCTCTGTGAGAGAAGGACTGCATCATTACGCTGGGACAGACATGGCGGTGGTCCAGCTATCTGCAGCGGGGAGGCTGGCACAAACCACAGTATTGACTTACCGCAGTTTCCCACGGGGGAATTCCACGCAGGCCGACTCGACGTATGAGTGGGTAAACAAGTCAACAAGCAAAACAAACCGGTGTGGCGGCTCCTGGGGGCTGCAGGGAAGGGACATTGCTTCGGTGCTCGCTCAACAGACATCGCCATGACGACGTGGGGGTCACGGGGAGCACTGCGCCTGAGCTGAAGGCAGAGCTATGTTCGCCTTTGACACACATCCAGCTACTGTCATGCACTGGCCATTATACATAACAGTGTTTACACCTGAGCTCCTCACTGCATGCTCCATTCAGGTGGGGAACAGAATGTGTGAAAGGGACATGCATTGTCATATAGCTGGGCCATTTTCTTCCCTTTGATTGAGGATGGGGTCAAGTCTCTGTGCCCACCACTGTGACAAACATGTGCCCATGTGTCCGGAATTGGCAGAAAGGATGTCAGCACGACACAAACAACACAGCCTCCTAAGCTTGAGGTGCAGAAATTTCTGGGAGCCAGTGGAAGAACACAGCAAGGCAACAGAGGGGGACAGAGAGAGGAACTGCTATAGAAGGCGGGAGAGAGAAGGATTAGTGCATCACACTACAAGAATCAGGCCTTGGCAAATATTGCTACCCAAGGCAAGATTTTGCTAGGGAAAAAAGTGCCCCCAGCATACTTTGACCTCTTACATTGATCCTTCCATAGACGGTCCACTGGTTTTCTGTTTTTATAACAAAACATTTAATTGAATGATTTCAGCTGCCAGCAGAGGCTTATCCTCAGAACTGTGTCTCTAGGTCCAGTGTTGGACTTTGCAAGGTAATGGTGACATATCTGTCAGAGATATGCACATTTGGTAACCTGTCCCACTGATGTCATGCATGGAGATGCCTCTATTTGTAAAAGGTTGAGCTCCTGGACACAAGGTGTCTGATTGGTCAATAGTCCTGTCTCCTGACAAGGGCCTAGAGAGGTAGACATTCCACAAAATGAACAGAGTTGTTGTGACTGGATAGCAACTCAGCAAGGTCATCCTATCACAGGTGAGCAACGTCTCAAAGGCTGAGACATGAATATCTCATGTATGGCGTAATAGGCTCAACTGGTATTTGGTGGCCTTTCTACCACTGTGAAGTAAGCTCCTTAAACTGCACAACTGTTTGCTAGGCTATGAAGCTATTTAAGGGCTGTGGTGATAAGATGTTCTGGAAGGTTTTTTTCAGCAGCGGTCCTGAGAGTCCTATTGTTCAGACCTCTGGGGCTACGCATGCTCACGGTAAATTTCACAAAGAATACTTTCCATTTGTGCATAGAGTTGATTTCCCGCGCCATCCCAGGGTCCAGCGTGACTTCCATTAAGAGAGAAATGGCAGTGTGCTTTTTGTATATTTTATAAAGGACACATCCATTGTGATTCAAGTGACCCAGTTTACAAAGCTTTCAGTCATAAGTTATTCAGAGTGTGAATGTCAGCTCCCTCAGAATAAAGTTAGAGCTCACATCCATCAGCGGATTGAACTGTTGCTGCTCTGCTTTTATCATCACAAGAATAAACCATCTTTTATTTATTTATGTGCTTATTTATAACGAGAATTTCTGATGTCCTCTCTGAGGAGCACAGTGTGAAGATGTAGCATTGTGTGGCTTCTAATTTGAGGGAGAAAAACGAGGTGACATATTATTTTAGGGACCACCTGTTGCGGTCAAACATTATAAATGTATTAATCGGGTTTATGTATCAGGGAATAAATGGGGAGAAAGCTTAAAAAAGCTCTTTTGGTGTCAGGAAGATTATTGATTACGTGTGAAGACATTCATTATTCTTTTTATAACTGAAGGATCTTGGCATGACAAATATGTACTGGCATGCCCTCTTTGTCCTGGCTGGAGGGTGATGCTGTGACAAAACTTTGCCTCACTAGCTACATTTCACGCCTTTTCCCTGGCCAAGCCCTTCCCTTTCACTTTGGAGGTCACAGTTCTTTGCCCTTGACCTTTTCCTGGCTTCCTCCTCCCTTTTTTGGGGAGGGTGAGGCTTTCTGGAGGATGTTATGTATGTATCTACATATTTCAGTGACTTTTCATATCAGTTGTTCTTAATATACACCTTTTATCTCCAGTTATGAAATGTCTCCTTGAAAAGTCTCTAATTCTGGGAAGTCTCAAGTCCTAAAATGTCTCTGGTCCTGAAACTGTTGCCCAGCCAATCCAAAGTCAGCTGGAGAACTATTTGGGTGTCATTTAAATTGAATGCAGCTTGTGAGACGATCATTAGCTGTATAAATTAAACTGTTTTGAAATGTAATAAAACAATTGCATGCCATAAATATTTTCCAATAGAAATGATACAAACCTAAACAAAAAACTTAAATATGATACCTTCTCGATTCAGGCCGTGGATTTCTGCACATCTGATTATGACACCAGCCTTAATTGTGCAGCCTAGCTCGCAAATTATTAATTGAATCATTAAATGAATTGTAAAGGAATTCAATCAATTGCTGTTGTGGAGTCAGCTGTGACACGTGCATTTGTGTAAAGACTTATTCATTTAATGACCCACTGTGTGCATTCTTGGATATGAATAAACAGAGATGTTTGAGAGTAACGGAATGCAGAATGCCAGTAAACGGATCAGCAACATTTGAGTCACATAACCTAAAGGAGCAGGCAGAAATTGTGAACTGTGTGCAATTTGTGGCGTTGGGATTAGAATGCACCCCTAATAGTGCATCCTAAAACATGTTATTGTGCAGTACGCACAATAGCTTATTCAAGGTCTCGGGTAATTTCTGTTAGGGGGAAGGCGAAGCTGATTGTATTTTATTTATCTGGGATGCACGGCTGCTGGCATTTAAATCAAAATGCAAATGAGGGAAAAGCTCCTTTCAATAAATATTCAAATGCTGTAACTGTGAAACCATAATCATAACGAAATTGCTGTCGGGGGTTGACATCATTAAATTTAAATGGAGATTCAGGAATTACCAACAGAAAAGTTCTTGTGATCTGCCATATCTATACATTCCATGTGTTTTCTGCATAATCTGTCAGGTGTCTTCCTGGTGCTGTGGGCTTTTTTTATTCATGGTATGTGAATGGTTGGTTGTGTCTCATCACCGTTTCTATTAGCCTTCATTGATTTAATATTACACATGGAGTACCTGTCTAGTTATGAGAATTTCACTGTGTACTGTACATATCATGCTGGTTTGATTTATTGCAGAAAATTTTCAAATGACTCAAATGTCAAATGAGCCACAAATGGTTCACTTTAGAAATAACTGGTTCAATGGATGTCACCTGTTGTGGCTTTTGTATGGGATTTTATTTTTGAGGAAAGCTGTGGTTAAGTGATATCTCTTTATCTGTAGTGATGTTGTTTCATTGCACTAACATCTTCATGTCCTTCCTCCTGCAAGGTGCTGAGCACTGCTCAGTGCCTCTAAAGGACATGATGAGCTGGTTAAGCATAGATCTAAATGTCACCCGTTGCTTCTTTTGAGAATCCAATCTGCAGGTGTACTTCAGCACATACCTTATATGCCACCTCAAATAATAGGTCATACCTTTCAAATGCATGATCTGTACTGCCACTTGATTTTTTATTCATATTTGATTGCATGTGTGCATGAACCCTCCCCTCATATGTCCTCTGAAGACCACAGCGGTGCATGCATACCATGGTACCAGCCTGCGCTCCTCTGGCACTCCCTGCTGTATGTGCGTATCCCAAATGGTGTGACTTGTCGATTCAACCGTGTCATGCCCGCCACGCACACGGCGCAGATCTGAGGCTCACAGTGTGGGCGCAAGTTAGATATTTTTAGCTGCCGAGAAAGTGCAGGTTGCCAGACTCCCCCTGGTCCCCCAGGGCTTGGCAGCAGCGACCAGGGCTGGCACTGGGACCATATTTATACCACCCTAACTGGCATTTTTACATGCTTGTGTTTTTTGTTTTGTTTCACTGTCAGGTGTTTTCTTACAATCCATGTCTATTTGAGAAATCTATGACCAACAACCAAATAAATAACCAATTCTGCTCTGAGTATGTAGGCATCAAAATGCCAAAGTCATGCTGCAACTTTGTGTAACACACGTGATAGATCGAGTTCTTGCCGATGACTTAGACACACTGAAAGCCAGCATGTTTGAGCAAACTGTGTGTTTAATGATAGATGGTAAATTATATGTTCCTAAGTGGGCATGGGGGTGGGGGTGGAATTCAAAGGTGGCAGTCCCAGTAGAGGGCCGTGACCTATGAATCTGCATGTGACAGCGCTCCTCCCCCTGAACCGGACCCGTGGGTGAGGTAGACACACCCCTATGAGGACGGCTGATCCCAAGCAGCGCAGTACAGCACTCACAGCCAGCTCTAAGTTGGCCCTGTTCAGTCTGCAAGAAAAAAAACAAAACAGAAAAAGACAGTTTTGAGGTAAATTAACTTATATAGCCTTAGATAAAACAAAACTTGCACATTGGGATTTCGTTTCTTATAAATATTACTCCTGACAGCACAGCTCTTTGCTATTATTATTACTGATATGTGGCTAAACTGCTACCTAGCTGCTAACACTAGGTAACATTACTAGCCTACTCCATAGAATCATATGGTTTGTAGGTGCACAAAATCGTTACTGTAGGCAGCTATTATTTAATATGCATCTGACAGGTCATGTAAAAATTATAAAATGTAAGATTACATGATGATAACACAATAAAATCTAATTAATTTTGTTGTGATTTATAGATCCTAAGGATTTTATGGATGTTTCCAGAGGGTGATACAGGTGGGCATCCAAAGGGGTTGACATGTATGATTTCCACTATGTGAAATGTCTGATAAAAACAAAATGATGAGAAGCTACATGTAGCAGGTTGATTCCCTGCACAAGGGCCACTACCTCAAACCCCTTTTAGCAGTAATGGGCTGCACGTTGGAGGTATTCCAATTAAAACTACACTGAATGCTTCCCAGCGGAGCGCACTCATCCACTGACTATAGACGGATCATATGCAAGCACAGAACATTCTGGGAAAGATACATCGATAGAGCTCAATAAACACAACGTGCGAAACCCAGTCCCTGGAAATGACTATCTTGATGGAGCCCCTTCCTGGAATTTAGTTTAAACATAAAAAAATAAACAAAAGTATGCTTGAATAGATGTATTTTTGACTTGGAAAAAAAAAAAATAAGAAAATCCATTTCAAAACTGCATGGAACTGGCCCAAAGAGCTCCAGATGGGCATAGAAGGCGTAGGTTCACAAGGGTCTTGTTACAAATCACATTTGAAAGTGTGTACAGGGTCCAGGTGTAAGGGCTCAGGCAGGGACTCAGTCGCAGACCAAGAGAGCTTCAGGTTGCAGGCGGGATTATAAATGACAGCAGGAAAGTAGCGAAACAAAAGCAGGCAGGGTCAAAAACCAGAAGGCAGTCCGTGGACAAAAACAGGGTCGAATAACCGAAGCAGGCAGGATCAGGAACCAGGCAGGCAAACGATCAGGCAAAGGGACAAAACGGCAGGCAGAAAACGAAGACGAAGGGCAGGCAGAGTCAGGCACGGAGAATACGAAAATCCAAAAAACTGCGGGAACGAAACAGGTACGAAAACGCTGAGACGAACTGGCAAACAAGACAGGAACAAGCAGGGTAGAAATAGAGCTGGGCTGATGAGGAGATGAGATGCAGGTGGGCAGGCAGGCAGGTGAAGGTAATGGGGCAATCAGGTGGGCGGGGACCAGGCGGGGAGCGGGGCGGGGCTGGAACACAAGGAAAAACAAAAAGCACATGGACAGGGAAAAACAAAAACACCACAGCTAGGGGGGCGGAGCCCTGACACCAGGCACTGTAGGACACAGTCTCAGGATGTAGCATCCCTGCTGGCATAGATGGGGTTAATTGGTGCATGAGGGCCCACAGAGAGATCATTAACTCATCCCACTGAAACGATGATGCCTTCATTATGAAATGGGTCCGCGAGTTTCAGATTGAAAAATGACACCGTGGCAGAAAGGGTGTGTGTGTGTGTGTGTGTGTGTGTGTGTGTGTGTGCGTGTGTGCATGTGTGTGTGTGTGTGTGGGTGGGGGTGGGAGGGTATTGCAGAGCTGCAATTTTGGTGGGGGAGAGGGAAAACTATTCATCCACAGGCTGAATTCTGAACAGCCACCGGAGACAGACGGAAGGCTGAAGGACACAGAGAGTTGGTGGCAGGCAAAGACGAAAGCGCAAGGGACCGACACACAGTGCAGCACAGCTGTTGGATTTGTCAAAGCAGACAGGCTGAGGGGAAAAAGTTTCTCATTCAAACAAAAATATATAATTTTAGACTCAGATTTTGGCACTGTGCACTGGGGAGGGGGGAGAAAACTCTCAGAGGAACAAGTGATAGAGCTGCCACCTGGCTGGTATTGCCATGGAGACATAATAGATACCAGGGGACAATTGCCGTGGGGACTGCTGGGTAAAAGCCACACATGGTGGGGGAAGGCACTCTGTCCTCCAGGAACAAAAGCCGCCTAATCCTCTGGGCCCCGGGTGACATTACTAAATGTGACACACGTGTTGTCATTAGTGGACGGACAGGGTGGGGTGGAGAGCCACGACGGGGCAGTCAGCATCCCGGAGCGTGCTGCGTGCTCCATGAATAATTTATTCATGCTCCGTGCTGTGGGCTTGCTGCTCAACCCGTGGGAACACAGTTAGGGGTGTGTGATGCACATTGCAATTATTTTAGTGGAAGGTACCTTCCTTGTTCTGCACCTTTAGAGTCAGGTATCCTTGATGCCCAGGGCAAATGAATTCACTGTTTGCTATTTAAATTGATTTTAACAGAATTGACAAGTTTAAGTGCTGTTCCTGTCTAAGTGTTTCAGGAAGTGGACAGGTAATTTCCCATTACTATGATGTCATTATTTTAATGTGATTGTGATGTCATGTTTTTTTTTAATGTGGCTGTGATGTCATAGCTTTGTGAATGCCATGCAGCCTGGAAGGAGTGGTTTCCTCGACTGCAATGACTCTGCTGCAGAATAACACGGAACAGCAAACCCGCAGCAAAGAAACTCATTTCCATTCCCCACAGCGGGGCTCAGAATGAGAACTCATCCCACTTCCTGCTCATATTCTTTAAATATCCAGATGGAGAACCCAATTTGGCATGGCTAGACTGCAACCTGAGTCGTTGTATTGATTAAACTGGAAAACGAGAAAACAAAACGTTGCATTATGCCATCAGTATTCACATCATGGATTCCCACTGTTCTCCAAACAGAAATGAGAAAAAGTTTATGGAAAAAGTTTTAAAAATAAAGATATCACTTCTCATGACTTAAACAGGGGAGTCTGTATGTCAGGGCTCAGGCAAGCACTCAGGCGCGGGCCACGGAAGCTTCGGGTTCCAAGCGTCTTTAATGAAATCGTCAGGCAAATCGCGAAATAAAAAGCAGGCACCGTCGGAAACAGGAAGGCAGTCCATGGACGAAACTAGGGTCAGGATCAGGAGCAGGCAGGGTCAGGAACCAGGCAGACAGGCAACCAGGCAATCGGGGCAAGGCGGCAGGCAGGAACAAGGTCGGAACACAGGTGAAGTCGAAACACGGGAAAACAAACAGGCAGAAACAACGGCAGAAACGAGACAGGTAGAAACACACTGTGACGAACTAGCAACAAGACAGAGACACGCAGGGAAGATATAGGGCTGGGGTGACGAGGAGATGGGATGCAGGTGGGCAGGCAGGCAAGTGAAGGCAATGAGGCAATCAGGCAGGCGGAGACTAGGTGGGGAGCGGGGCAGGGCTAGAACTTTGGATAAAAGCGTCTGCTAAATAAATAAATGCACAAGGACAAAAAGCACATGGACAGGGAAAAACAAAAACACCACAGCTAAGGGGGCGGAGCACTGACACTGCAGCTAAGAGATTGGTGTCCTTTCCACTGTTGCCTGCTGTGATCAGAATGTGTTAAACTGAGAACCAACACACACATGCTCATCTCAGATAGTCACACAAAGCAGACAGGAGGCAGGTCACTTGTAAGGTGTCCATGTCAAGGCTCAGGCAGGGACTCAGGCGCGGACCACGGGAGCTTCGGGTTCCAAGCGTCTTTAATGGAATCGTCAGGCAGATCGCTAATCAGAAAACGGGCAGGGTCGAAAACCGGGAGGCAGTCCGTGGACAGAGCAAGGATCGGGAAATCGGAGCAGGCAAGGTCGGGAACCGGACAGGCAGGCAATCAGGCGAACAAGGCAAGGAGGCAGGCAAAAACGAGGTCAGGGTACGAGCAGGGTCGAAAAATGAGAAACAGGCAGACAGAAGCAGAAAGCAAACGGCGGGGACGAAACAGGAGAAAAACACTGTGACGAACTAGCAACAGGACAGGGAAAAGCAGGGAACATATAGGGCAGGGCTGACGAGGGGATGGGAAGCAGGTGTGCAGGCAATCAGGTGGGCGGAGACCTGGCGGGAAGCGGGGCAGGACTAAAACACAAAGAAAACAAAAGCACGACAGCTAAGGAGGCGGAGCACTGACAGTCCATTTTGGGACATTTTTATTTCTATAATGGCTAGGAGTATCACATTTCCTACCTTAAGGTTCCAGGTGTATTTGGTGCCTTTCTTAAAATCTTGAAATGGCTATAGCCACATGATTTACCTCTCCTGCAATGAAAGTTGCTTAATTTTATCTCTTGTCGGTCATGCTTTTTTTGGTCACTCTTCAAATGAAGCATATAATCTTAAAGCAAGTATAATGCCTTTATTACCACTGCACAGCATATTTATACATTGTTAATAAACATATGAGCTGAGCAAAGGTATGAGTCAGAGGGTTGAGTCAGAGGGTTGAGACATCATGTGTTAAGCCATTTAAATTTTAGAAGAGTTTTTTACATGAGTTATGTTACACATCTCTCTATTGGTTGGAAAAGACATCAATCAGCCATGGCTGTGTTGCTGGGGGGCACACACCTCACATTGCTTTCAGCTGGTTATGTGTCTGCCAAATGCATTTGATGTATTTGTGGTAGCATGATATCTATATACAGAGCTAAGCGAGGAATAAGGAATGTGACCATTTTGAGTGAGGCAGAGGTAGGTGATGCCCTTTTGTCAGCCATTTTAATGAATGTCTAAATTCAAACAGCTGAGCTAAGAAAAACCTGCCCAACTGCATTTGGATTAGTGTTGTTTCAGATAACAGAGATGGAACAAATGGAATAAAAATTGAATGTGACACCTCAGTAATGAGTGACCCCCCACCATGGAGGCAAGAAATAAAAATGTGCTAACGCGGACACCGTAGTTCACCTGTGACCCGTGTGGATTTCCCATAGGATCAGTGCACTAGGCTGTTAAACACTTTTAATTAGCAAGTTTTATTTCTATCTCTCACATGCTGAGGTGTTTCCAAGCACTGGGAACACCGTGCACATTTTCCTTCATCTTAATGCCTTAGTGATCAGCTGGAATGGCTGAGCCAGCGTGGAGAGAGTTCAGTTTGTCCACTGTAAACTAGAAAGGTAGCCAACACTTCATTTTAAGTCTTACTTCATAAACCCCCCTAGAATTCCTCCCTAGAGCATAAGCACCACAACTTTGTAATGAACATTACCGCCTTATAAAAGATTCACAAAAATTTCAGCAATACTTGTCTAAAAGATGCACCACCATGCCTAACTGGAATGACATAGCACATTTCATGTAAAAAAACTGAATTCACAGCCATGAAAATGTGGTATATTACCGTGCCCTCCTTCATCAAGGACATAGTGTGCTTCTAACTGCTTTACAAAGTAGTGATGCTGTGTTCATGAATGTTTTATATGTGCTTTATAAAGGCTGTATTTTTTAAAATACACGGTTCTGCAGTGTTGTTAACAGCAAGGGCAATCTCCAACTCCAGTCTTGGACAGTCAGCCATTTTCAAGGGTTTGTATATCTCTAACCACTGTGATAGAAATGTTAAATTCACCCAATCAAACAAATTCATTTGGTTTGGCAATGAGTAATCAAAAGACGGTATGCACATCGGGCACCATTCTAGCCCTGTCAGGGCCAAAAGACAGGTTCAGATGCTAGCAGCCCACTGTCAGAGTTTGGCTTTGGCTTTAAAAAATGCGCCATTCAACCAGCATGGCTGGTGACACACACAGCCGAACACGATTTTTTGCTCTGCAAAATAACTGGCTCTACACAATCAGCTCTACTCATGTATTCTAGGCTCCCAAGCCTCTTTTGGCTGCTCATAAATAATACTTTTCAAATGACCGAAAACTGAGTGGATTTGGTTTTTACAAACACCCCACCCGACCTACAATTTTTATAAATGGTGACTTAAACTGCCATAGATAACAAAACGCAAAAATACCCCCTTTGTAATCAGCGTATTATTTGTGCCCCTGAGAATTAGCCTGCATAAAGGGGAGCTGTATGGGAGGTGCACGATTGCATTCAATATCAGCAGGAATTCATGCATAAAGGCAAGGTTTACCACAGGGGGCCCATTGCAGCCTGTTTACTCTCATAGGAGGGAAGCCTTGCGATAATGGCGGCCTTGTTCGAGGGATTATACAGGCAGCATACCCTGTCAGAAGGGGGGAGACAAGGGTATACTGCATTACAGGCAAATTGATCTCATGACGCATTTCCACCTATTGCTGCAAAGTCAGTTCAAAGAAGATAAGCATCAAAAATGGTAATGCATTCACTGCACTGCATTTTCAAAGGAACACATCAACTTCCCAACTCAGGAACTCTAAAAAGGTATTAATTAACATTTTCTCCTTTGGTGCCTAATCAATGAGGTTAGATTTGATGGCAATGAGGCAGAACATCGTTCCCCTGCTGAGGCTCATGTCACCAAAAATAATTTTTGGTGAACACATATTAAAAATTCATCCTTGTACTTGCAAAAGCAGTAGGCCTTGCATTCCTCAACAACAACTACAGAGCAAGGTGATTTGCAAAAATTTCAAGAAATGGGCTCTCTCCCAAAACCTGGCCCCTCTAACGTCAGCCAGTGAGATACAGCCCTTAATGAAGTCAAGACTGGGGAGATCAAGGTGAAAGTGGCAGCACCCAAACAAGGAACTACGTCAAGAACACCATCTCACAGAAGACCTCTGAAGTGAAAAGGCAAAAAGTTACCCCAAAATGCAGTATTAATTTCCTTCAGCTTTCAAGTGTAATACAATCATTGTGGTTCCTCTAAAAAGGCTGTAATAGGATCATCAGATTGTTTTCCCAGACAAAACACTGTTAATTGTTTTCTCATATATATATATATATACACATAATGTATCCATTATGTATCCATTACCTTAGCAGACACCTTTACCCAGAGCAACTTACGTAACTTCCATTCATGGTTATGAACTGCAGCAATTCATGTTAAGTACCTTGCTGAAGAGTACAACAGCAGTGCCCCAACTGGAAATCGAACCAGCAGCCCTTGGGGTTATCAGCCCTTGCCACTAAGTGACACCATTGCCTATTGCTGTAGCTTGCTAGTGATTAGTGTGTCTCTCTGTTAATAGAAACTACATCCAGTTATAGATCGGTTTTGTGTTTCATACACATTGGCTCCAGTGTGTTCTGTTTCACACAAAAGTCAATGTATGCCCTGCTTTAATAAATGTGTCCCTGTACAATTCATAAGGCAGTTAAAAGAAACCATCCACACCATAACAAGTTATACGGCTTCTTGGCAAACAGAGGATTTAACTCTAATAGTTAAATAGAATAATTATCTTATCTATTGTATGAAGCATATGCAAGAACATACAGTAATTATAGTGATTAAATTTTTACATCACACTTTTGCCCTGTTTCTCTATCCCAAAATGATCTAAATTGCAAGAAATGCAATTAAGACTGTTAAGACTTAAAACATGTATTGTCAATTATACATTATGGTTTTTGGAACTCCATTCACCATTAGACAGTGTAAGGACTCAGGCAGGGACTCAGTCGCAGACCAAGAGAGTTTCAGGTTGAGGCGGGGTTATTAATGACGGCAGGAACGTAGCGAAACCAAAAGCAGGCAGGGTCGAAAACCGGAAGGCAGTCCGTGGACAAAAGCAGGGTCAATAACAGAAGCAGGCAGGATCAGGAACCGGGCAGGCAAACGATCAGGCAAAGGGACAAAACAGCAGGCAGAAAACGAAGACGAAGGGCAGGCAGAGTCAGGCACGGAGAATACAGAAATCCAAAAAAAACTGCGGGAACGAAACAGGTACGAAAACACTGAGACGAACTGGCAAACAAGACAGGAACAAGCAGGGTAGAAATAGGGCTGGACTGATGAGGAGATGGGATGCAGGTGAGCAGGCAGGCAGGTGAAGGTAATGGGGCAATCAGGTGGGCGGGGACCAGGCGGGGAGCGGGGCGGGGCTGGAACACAAGGAAAAACAAAAGCACATGGACAGGGAAAAAAACAAAAACACCACAGCTAGGGGGGCGGAGCCCTGACAGTACCCCCCCCCCCCCTACGGACGCCCCCAGGCGTCACAGCGGGTTCGCCAGGGTGCTGGCGGTGGAAGTCCCGGATGAGGGCGGGGTCCAAGATGTCCCTGGCAGGGACCCAGCACCTCTCTTCAGGACCGTAGCCCTCCCAGTCAACCAGGTACTGGAGTACGCGCCCCCGTCGCCGAACCTTGAGCAGGCGGCGCACGGTGTACGCCTCCGATCCGTCAATCAGGCGGGGTGGCGGGGGCGCCCGGGGTGCAGGACAGAGCGGGCTGCGGAAGACAGGCTTGATTCTGGAGACGTGGAAGGTGGGATGTATACGGCGGAGCGAGAGCGGCAGCTTCAACCGGACCGCTGCGGGACTGATCACCTTAGCAATGGGGAATGGCCCGATGAAGCGGGAGGCGAGCTTGCGGGAGTCCGTTCTGAGGGGAAGGTCTCTGGTGGAGAGCCACACTCGCTGACCCTGACGATAACGAGGGGCTCTGGAGCGGCGGCGATCGGCGAAGCGCTTAGCCTGGGCTGAGGCTCGCAGCAGGGCGAGCCGTGCACGCCTCCAGGTGCGGCGACATCGCCGGATGAACACAGCTGCCGAGGGGACGCCGACCTCCTCCTCCTGGGCAGGAAACAGAGGGGGCTGGTAGCCCAGGCAACAATGAAAAGGGGACAGCCCCGACGAAGAAGATGGCAGGGAATTGACGGCATACTCCACCCAGGGCAGGTGCTGGCTCCATGCTGATGGCTCCTGGGAAGTCAGACATCGCAGCACCGTCTCCAGTTGCTGGTTCGCCCGCTCGGTCTGGCCGTTGGACTGGGGGTGGAACCCCGACGACAAGCTGACTGTAGCGCCCAGCAATCTGCAAAACGCCCTCCAGAAGTGGGAGGTGAACTGGGGGCCCCGGTCAGACACCACGTCGGAGGGCAGGCCGTGCAGCCGGAAAACGTGATGTATCAACAGCTGCGCAGTTTCTTTGGCGGAGGGAAGTTTGGGCAACGGAATGAAGTGGACAGACTTGGAAAAACGGTCAACGACAGTGAGAATAGTGGTGTTACCATCTGATGGGGGCAAGCCGGTGACGAAGTCCAACGCGATGTGGGACCAGGGTCGTCGGGGAACCGGCAGGGGTTGCAGCAGACCGGCGGGCGGCTGGTTGGATGTCTTATTCCGGGCGCAGATAGAGCAGGCGGAAATGAAGCTGGAGATGTCCTCCCTCATGGTGGGCCACCAGAACCGCTGACCAATGAATGCCGCAGTACGTCGGGTGCCAGGGTGGCAGGCAAGTCTGGACGAGTGCCCCCACTGCAGGACCTGGGATCGGACAGGCTGAGGTACAAAGAGGCGGTTAAGGGGACAGGAGCTAGGACCCGGCTCGGTCCGGAGGGCGGCGCGGACGGTGGTCTCGATGTCCCACTGCGCCGCCGCAACCACGCACCGGGTAGGCAGGATGGTGCTGGGTTCCGGGGTCTCGTCTGCTGGTGCAAACTGGCGAGAGAGGGCGTCAGGTTTCCTGTTCTTGGTTCCTGGTCGGTAGGACAGGGCAAAGTCGAAACGGGAAAAGAACAGGGACCAGCGGGCCTGTCGGGGGTTCAAACGCTTAGCCGACCTGATGTATTCCAGGTTTTTATGGTCGGTCCACACCAGGAACGGCGTCTTTGCCCCCTCCAGCCAATGCCTCCACTCCTCCAATGCCAGCTTCACCGCTAGCAACTCCCGGTCGCCGATGTCATAATTGCGCTCGGTGGGCGTGAGGCGGTGAGAGTAGAACGCACAGGGATGGAGTTTGTTATCGGCAGCCGATCGTTGCGACAGGACGGCCCCCACTCCTATGTCCGAAGCGTCCACTTCCACGATGAACTGACGGGCAGGATCAGGCTGTGTCAGGATGGGCGCAGAAGTGAAGCGGCCTTTCAGGTTGCGAAATGCTGCCTCGGCTGCCGGGGTCCAGGAGAATGCCCTGTTGGTAGATGTCAGGGCCGTGAGGGGAGCTGCTACAGTGCTGTAGTCCCGGATGAAGCGGCGGTAAAAATTGGCAAACCCAAGGAAGCGCTGCAGCTCCCGACGGGAGGTGGGGCGGGGCCACTCCTCCACCGCACGGACCTTCCGCCGGTCCATTTGTATGCTACCCGCTGTGATAACAAAACCCAGGAAGGAGATGGTGTCTCGGTGGAACTCGCTCTTCTCAGCCTTGACATAGAGGTGATTCTCCAGCAGGCGCTGGAGAACGCAACGGACATGCTGGACGTGTTCGGACAGGGAGCGAGAAAAAATGAGTATGTCGTCGAGGTAGACGAAAACAAACCGGTTCAGCATATCCCGTAGGACATCGTTCACCAGTGACTGAAACACGGCAGGGGCATTAGTTAACCCGAATGGCATAACCAAATATTCATAGTGACCGATGGAGGTGTTGAAGGCTGTCTTCCACTCATCTCCCTCCCGAATACGGACCAGGTGGTAGGCGTTGCGGAGGTCGAGTTTGGTGAAGATGGTGGCCCCCTGCAGCGACTCAAAAGCAGAGGACAGGAGCGGAAGGGGGTAGCGGTTTTTCACAGTAATGGCGTTGAGACCCCGGTAATCAATACACGGACGAAGAGAGCCGTCCTTCTTCCCAACGAAGAAGAAGCCGGCCCCGGCAGGTGAGGAAGACGGGCGAATAATTCCAGCTGCTAGGGACTCCTGGATGTAGCGATTCATGGCCTCATTCTCCGGCGGGGATAGGGAGTACAGACGCCCCCTAGGTGGTGAGGAGCCGGGCAGGAGGTCGATCGCACAATCATAAGGACGATGCGGGGGAAGCGAGGCTGCACGGGACTTACTGAACACAGGCTTCAGGTCCAGATACTCCGGCGGCACTGCCGAAAGGTCCGGAAACTCCTCTGGTGCGCAAGCGACAGGTGACACAGGAGCTAGGGCCTCATGCAGACAGTGGGAGTGGCAGAACGGACTCCAGCCCAGGATCTTGTTGCCCTGCCAGTCGATGTGGGGGTTATGCCGCGCTAGCCAGGGATGACCCAGGACTATGGAAGCTTGCGGGGTGTCTAACATGTGAAAAACGATCTCTTCGCGATGGTTGCCGGAGATGAGGAAGCTCACAGGGGGAGTGGCGTGGGTTATACGGACCAGCGGGGCCCCGGTGATGGCATGGGCCTCCAGAGGTGAGTGCAGCGGGACACGGGGAAGATGCAGGCGGGCCGCCAGGTCAGCGTTGATGAAGCTCCCATCGGCCCCCGAGTCAATCAGGACGGAGACCGCGTGAGGCTGATCCTCGACGAGCAAGGTGGCAGAAAATAGAGGACGGACTTCAGGGGACTGGCTTAAGGGGGTGATGCTCACCTGTAATCCCCTAGCTACGGGTGAGCGCTGGCCTTTTGCTGGGCAGGTTGCCACGAAATGCCCAGGCTGACCACAGTACAGGCACGCCCCGGCGCTGATCCTCCTCTGACGCTCAGCCGGGGACAGACGAGTCAGGCGAGTGCGGTCGACTTGCATCGACTCCGGGGAAAGAGGCGGCGGTGTAGCAGGGCTATGCGTCGCTGGCGTGGGCAGGGGTTCACGGGAGGGGATCCGCGGTTCACTGACTCCTCTCTCCCGGTGCCGCTGTGACAGGCGCTGGTCAACGCGGATGGCCAGATCCACCAAGGCGTCAAAGCTGACCGGCAACTCCCGAGTGGACAGCTCGTCCTTGATGGTCTCCGAAAGGCCGTGGAGAAAGGTGTCGTACTGCGCCTCCGTGTTCCATCCGCTGGAGGCTGCGAGGGTGCGGAAGTCAATGGCATAATCAGACACCGACTGACGCCCCTGATGGATCAGGAGCATCTCCCTCGCGGCTTCGCGACCGTGTTTGGAGCGGTCGAAGACCTTCCTCATCTCCTCAGCGAAGGCGGCGAAGGAGTGGCAGAAAGAGGCGTCGGCATCCCAGACCGCAGTGCCCCACTCCCTGGCACGTCCCGTCAACAGGGTAATCACGTAGGCGATCCTCGCCCGGTCCGTGGGAAACGTGGAGGGTTGGAGTTCGAAAACCAGGGAGCACTGGGAGAGGAACGACCGACAGGTTCCCGGATTCCCCGCGTAACATTCGGGAGATGGCAATCGGGGTTCCCGGCTCGGGAGAGCTGGTGGGGCAGACGGGGGAGCTGCCGCAGGCGGTGCGGGGCGATTCTCCTGGCTAGGCTGCTGCAACTGCAGCAGCTGGAACGTGACGCCGGCAAGGTTGGTGGCGAAACTCTCCAAGGACCGGCCTATGGCTTCCAGCTGGCTTTGATGGTCCCCCAGCAATGCGCCTTGCAGCTCCAGTGCAGTCCTCAGCTGGGGTAGGTCTGCTGAGTCCATCTTGGCCAGTTCGTACTGTAAGGACTCAGGCAGGGACTCAGTCGCAGACCAAGAGAGTTTCAGGTTGAGGCGGGGTTATTAATGACGGCAGGAACGTAGCGAAACCAAAAGCAGGCAGGGTCGAAAACCGGAAGGCAGTCCGTGGACAAAAGCAGGGTCAATAACAGAAGCAGGCAGGATCAGGAACCGGGCAGGCAAACGATCAGGCAAAGGGACAAAACAGCAGGCAGAAAACGAAGACGAAGGGCAGGCAGAGTCAGGCACGGAGAATACAGAAATCCAAAAAAACTGCGGGAACGAAACAGGTACGAAAACACTGAGACGAACTGGCAAACAAGACAGGAACAAGCAGGGTAGAAATAGGGCTGGACTGATGAGGAGATGGGATGCAGGTGAGCAGGCAGGCAGGTGAAGGTAATGGGGCAATCAGGTGGGCGGGGACCAGGCGGGGAGCGGGGCGGGGCTGGAACACAAGGAAAAACAAAAGCACATGGACAGGGAAAAAAACAAAAACACCACAGCTAGGGGGGCGGAGCCCTGACAGACAGGTTGATTTGTCACTCTCTTTAGTTAGTCTTTAGTTTTCTTTAGTACTGTGCCACAGCATCTTCCAGATGTTCAGTAATCTCAAATCATTTCATACCACTAACAAGTCATGCAAATATCACACCTGCACCGTTTTTTTAATTTCCCTCCACACTCCTTTAGAACATAAAACATACCACAACATACTTTACTGTACTGGTCTTTCATGTTTGACTCAGGAACGGTCATTATCAACAATGATTCATGGTCCATGGAAATTACTATGACACTGTAGCACACTAAAAGAGATCTACCACCTCCAAATGTCCTATATAGCTCCGACATACATTGCTGCTTTGATTATAATAATGCATGAGTAGTTAAACATTTGAAAAAAGGCTCTTTTGAGTCTATGGTGTAAATATAGTTGTACTTGTGTCTGTATTCTGAGTTTTACATTTGAGACCACAGCATTATATTTAGAGAATTTGTTCATCTTTGTGTAAATAATAGTAGTTAATTTTCATTTTACTTCAGACGTTTGGATGAATTTTCAAATGAAATGTTTTTCAGTTTCAGAAAGTTTTCATAGAAAATTGAATCTGTTGCATCCTTCTCTGCATGGGGCATGTGTTCAATGATTATGAAGAACAAAACAAGCTGAAAAAAATTCATGTAACCCCTAATATACTGCAAACATTGAAAATGAATCTATCGAGGAAATACTGCCCATATGAATGTGTACATTTTACAAGTGCAATTTCAAGTGCTCTCTGAGTTCCCAGAGGTTTATTACCCAAGCAAAAGTATTTACCAAGGTCAGCCATTTTCTGCCTAAGATGTGAGGTCAGTCATTTTGTGCCCAAGGTGTGAGCTTTACTGTGGTTCCTCATTTTGAACAGCAATACTCCACTGGCCATGTCCTTATTGCTCTGCTTGAGTATGCTGAAGGACAGATCCACTCTGCACATAATCACTTCTTTGTTATGGCTCCTAATCCAGGCACTAATTTGATGCAAATTGCTCCCGGAGGTTTAATAAAGAGATAGAAAAAAAGCTCTTACCAAAACACATCACTGGTCCCTGTGCCAGTTAAACCCTTGGCTTCCTCCAGTCAGAACACAGCTACCACATAAAGCCAAGGCTGATCATTCTTTCCCCATCATGGAAAAGTCTTTCTTCTGTGAGAGATAGCGAAAATGCAGTCTGGTAGGTGGGACACCATAGGTGGCCCGTAACTCCAAACCTGTGCAATAAGGCTTTTCATCTTCATCTTGGAAGAAGGCCAACCTGGAGATGAAGGTTGACAGTAGCTGGCCTGATTTTTGTGTCCTTATGTCACCCAGCTTAACGCTGAAAATGGATTCCTTTGTAAAAAAGGTGTCCAACTATTACAAGCAGCTACATCTCAGACTTCCTTTCAATCCAGGCTGTGACCCCCTCATCATTCTATGGCCGAAGAGAAATCAGTTAATTTTCATTTTGTTGTATATAGTGCCATTGTACTCTTTGTGCTTCAGTTTTTAAGGAGGCATGAAGTGTCCCTTATTCAGCACTTTGTTGAATCTTCCAAAGTGCAGCCAGGATGGGGTTAAGTGTGAGGCCCTACCCGCTGCAGCAGTTGGGCAAGTGCAGGTCAAATCACCACCGTGTTTAAGCCCTTTATCCAGAACAGCGGCACTGGTTTGAAAGAGCCTGTTGTCAATCCTCGGCTAGAGTGAGCCCTGCAATCGCCTGCAATCTTATCTGCCATCCCTCAGCGCCGAGGAAACCACGTAAGGCATAACGGAGAGAGAAAGTTTTGCTCCTGCAGTGACAGCGCACTCTGTGTAGAGAAAAGGGCAGAGAAATCCAGCCCTTCTGATGCTGAAGGACATTTCTTTTTTGGGTAATTGCTCAGATTCCTTCAAGGAGCATGTCTTTCCGCGAAGGCGCTACACCTGCTCTTTCTATTTCCGCTGGCGAAGTGAGCGTTGGAGGCTCTTGACAGTAATGTGAGCATTATGAACATGCATTTAAACCTCCCCGTGAGGCCAGGCTGACTAAAAATGGAAGTTCTAACCTGCGTCTGTGGGCAATCTGCACAATAAAACACCTCCTTAATACTGGTGTACATCACCAACTGTCACGGAGCTCAGACAAGGACTCAGGCGCAGACAGGAAGGCATGATGAAAAAACAAGTTTAATGAATCCAAATCGATATCCAAAACGAGGTCAGAACAGGCAAAGTCAAAAAACCACGGAAATCAAACAAATCAAGCGAACAACAATCCGAAAACAGAATACAAAATCGAGGAAAAGAAGAACAAGCAGGGTCGCAAAACAGGCAGGCAAAACAGAACAACGAATGGCTGGTAGTGAAACAGGAGGACTGAGACGAACACACAACAAACAGGGAATATAGGGCGAGTCAGATGAGGGGATGAGATGCAGGTGTGCAGGCAGGCCGGTGATCAGGCACAGGTGGGTGGAGACAGGGCGGAGAACAGGGCAGGGCTGGAACACAGGGGAAAACAGTAAACATGAGTACATGGACAGCGAAAACAAAACCAGCTAAGAAGCCGCTGTACTGACACCAACAGAGCTGCCAATTACAGTCATGGGTGCTATGAGCTCATGTTATGGATGTTCCAGGAATACATTCCCTGGAATTAAATGGTAACAGTTACCATGCTTTACCAAAATTTTTTTTATCCAAAGAGTGAAGTTCAAAAATGGTATGTGCCTGTTGCAGGGTGTAACAAACACTGTTGATGGTTGTGCTGTCTTGCATTGTGATTTGGGCGATTCTGGCAGCCCGCCAAGGTGGAGTAGTGGTTAATGAGCTTGTAGCTTGTAGCTCATGGATTGAAAGTGTCTGATCCTCAGCTAAACTAAAGGTGTATGCAAGTCATTTGAATTGCTTCAGTAAAAATCAAGTTCTGTAAAAGGATGATATGTTGTGGATTGTGAGACTAGAATATTTTAGCCAGAACTACATAGCTAAATCTTTGAGACCCTCTTTACTATCCTCAGTAAGTGTGAGATCCTGTGAGAAAAGCAACATCTTTGTCTTGAACAAAACACAGCTGCGTACTTGTGAATCCCAAGGGGGTGGGGGATTCTGAATCACTAGCAGTGAAGTTCATTTTATATGAAGCAGTTTAAAATGCCATTTTTAGACAAACTTGATCATTGTGCTAGAAGCACAATTCAGAAAAGGAACAATGCCTTGAAAGAAAGATTGGATATCTTCTTCTGTTTTCACTGTTACAGACACCACTGCCGTCACACACTCAAAGAGCGAGAGTTGAAATAAGAAATAAGACATTGAATATTCATTTCCCTGCAACAAACAGGAAAATGATGCTCTGTCTTCCTGAATTACGCCTCTGCTAGCAGATTAATTTTGCTCATGTTTGCCTGTCTACATGTTTACCATTCGTATAATTTAATGTAAATGTAATTTTAACTGTACCAGATTTAAAAAACAACAGCCAAAAGTAAACAATATACAGCTCTGATGACTGTTGGTTGATAAAGGTTTGGAATCCATATTTTGACTTAATGGGAACAACACAACACTCATTCAGATTTTCAACCATGTTTTTGATAAAGAGATGGGAATCTGTGATTTTTGCCTCAGCATATAATGAAGATGATTAACCAAGCTGCCAAAAGTTGAATATTAACTTAAATTTCTGACATTGGGAGGCAGGACTGCACCTCCATTAATACCTACTGTCAATCTGGAGAAAAATGCAGGAATAAAACCAAATTACTGCCCCTTGACCTTGTGTGGCACATACATATACTTCTCACCTAGGCTACTGGATCAACACACCACAGAACAGCAACCTAAGACCCCTAGCTAAACAGTCAGTATCGTACATCTTCCATTATCTGTTCTGTCAACAGTATGCCAAGACAGAGCACACCTCTTTCTGAACTAATTTTATCTGTTAATCAATTAGTTTGTAAAACACAAATTTTGTGTATATTAAAGGTCCTGAAAAGGTAGTACATCTGGGTGTTGTTCATACCTTGTGAGCTATGTGTCATGATAAAAACACCTGATCCATGGGTATGTGTCATGGAACGGGCAATTTCCATTGTTAAATCAGATTGTGTATCTGGGTATCATTTGCTGTGCTGTGGCTTGATACCATCACCCACGATGCCTTTGATTGCTCTCGCTGCTCATCTCATGAGTCACGACATCGTCGAGCACAATAATAAAACATAATGGAGCTAACTTGCTGCCTTTGGAGTGCTCTGGCTTTCAATGTAAACACAGATGATGCACCATCAAGTGTCAAAGCGACATGATGTGTGTCTCCATAAACAGTCTGCAGAGCTGAGATTATGGCTGCCACTTGGCAGATGCCAGAATCAAAGACAACCTCCATAGATTGCATAGATTGCGTTGTTTTTTTCCCCCTCTATTGCCTCTTTTCTCGCCTGGATGTACTTCACTAAAGACAGCCACGGCACCTGGGATTTGACCCCACTGCATTCTGGTAATAAGCCCAGGTTAAAATATGTTTCTGCCTTTGTGCTTAAAAATTAAGAAATTCATATGTACCATCTCTGATGGTACCTGGATCTCCATGCTTTGAGGCATTATCCACATTTTGAATTTAGCACTTGGTGAATTGACACCACCTGATGTCGACCGACTGGAAAAAAACAGCCAAAGAATGCTGCAAAGATAACAGGCATACTCACAATAGCATGAAATTAAATAAAATTACAGAAATAAGAAACTGCCCCTAAATGGCTTGCCAGAAACAGAATGCATCATGGGCAAATTTATAACAGCTCAGCTCCGAAGTCGGGGTGTCGAAGATGGGGCAGGCAGGGTCGGTAACCGACAGGCAGGCAGATCAGGCAAAAAGGGTAAAACGGCAGGCAGAGACGAGGTCAAGGAACAGGCAAGGTCAGCACAGGAAACTCCAAAACAGAATATACAGGCGAGAATGAGACAGACAGAAAAAAAAAAAAACACCGCAACGAACTGGCAACAAGACAGAGACAAGCAGGGAAGATATAGGGCTGGGCTGACGAGGAGAGGGGATGCAGGTGAGCAGGCAGGCAGGTGGAGGCGTTCAGGAAATCAGGTGGGCGGGGACAGGGCGGAGAGCGGGGCAGGGCTGGAACACATGGGAACAGTAAACAAAAGCACATGGACCACATGGACAGACAGGGAGAACACCAAAACAGCAGCTAGGGGGCCTAGTACTGACAGATTGCAATAAATCCTATGGACAGTATGCATGGTCCATAAAGTGTCAAAATAAAAATTCATATCTGGTGTGGAGATTATGTTAATGGTAGAGGTGTGTCACTGTTAGCTGCTTCAGGTTGTAGTTGCTTCAGGTCAACTTTGTAGAGCTGTTTATGTGTTTGTATTCTGAGAACATGTCTTCAGGCTGTGAATTCATGACATTCGTGTTAAGCCGTGGGTGTGACACGTTCAGGGGATCTCTCCGCGTTTGCGCAGAAGCCGAGGAATAGTGGAAGTACGTCACTATCTCACCTGAAGGTATTTTTTCCAACTGTCTTTTTCTCGCCTGAAGGTTACTTCTTTCCAGCATGTCTAGTTTAAACTGCAGAGAGACCTGTTCATTTGCTTAATGGTGACGGCTGTTCTTGGGGTTCTGCAGGAAAAGGTGCCCCTCGAAATGCACCACATCTGCTTCCTACTCAGACGTGCAAGAGAGACCCAAAAGACCTTTCAGAGTGATGGATCATGGGTATAACAAGAGATCATGAACATGAGCACTTAAATTGATGAGGCCTTCGCAGCCCCTGCATCATTTATTTCCTGTTTTTGCCCCCCCCCCCACAAAGTTCCAGGTCAATACGTTACAGTCACCCTGGGGGTATTTACCCTGTCTCTGTCAGAACAAACAGATCTGTCTTCTGTCTTTGCTAGCGATGGGGCTGTGGGGCTCAAAGGCACTTTTCCCCTTAAAGGAGGCGACAGGCAGAGGTGACCTTCCACACTCTCATAACCACCCTCCTGGTGGATATGCACGCTGGCAGTGAGAAATTACCCGCAGGATTCATTACGGCCTCTTAATTGAACACCAGAGTGGAGAAGTGGAGGAGGGTCTGGCTGGTTACGGTTGGAGGATAGTTGGCTTCTTGTGTCCAGTCCACTGCCATTACAGAGTGTGGTACATTGGAAGTGTGCACATTGTTAAGTGGTACATTGTAAGTGGCTTACCTTAGAATTTATTTTTGGAAGACCTGAGAGTAGTCCGCAATCAAAACTGGTACATTGGACAATCACACATCTTATTTTGTCAAATGCACGCACCTGGTCCGCTACTAACCCCTTTTTATATTCATTCCTGTTAGAGCATACCAAGGGTGTAGGTTTGCATATGGACAGTAAGGACATGTCCTTACCAATATTTTGGGAGACAGAATTGTCCCTACCAATATTTGAGCGAACTTGTTCGCATTATCTTTGGAGTGAAGTCATATTAGATCATTCCGATGTGCCCTTCCAGAGACTACATCTCCAAGATGACCAATTTAGGCATGCTAGTATTTGATTGGCTGAAAGGGAGGGGGCTATCTGAAGGCTCGGGATATAATAAATATAAGTATATTTGGCTACGATTCTCAAGTTCTGTCTACAACTTATCTCTATCTCTTAATTAGTTAATATGCATGGACTTTATAAACGTTTATATTCTTCTGAATATAAGTCACGCAGCAAGTTTTATATAATCATGTTTAATGCAGCTAGCTAGCTAGCCAGGTACAACTTGGACATCAGCGGTCCTGAAGTTCCCTTTAACCCACTAGGTAGCCAGCTAGCTAGCTTACCTGCCTTGATAACGGTACACAGCTAACATTGAAAACTTGTCTCGTTTTATTTAGCGTTAATTAAAAACAGTGGTGACAATGAAATATTTTACTTAGGTTAGATGAGCGCATTGTTGGTAAGTATTAGTCAACTCCCAGAGGATCGAAATAAGTTTTATTCCGACAAAGAAGCAGATCTGATGTTCGTAGTGAAATACAGGAAGGTTTATTTGCACAGCCGGCCGTGGGAACATCAGCATGGAGCAGAAGTTCGACAGGTATATAATTTAGTTCTTTCTTTATACAGTTACAGTAGGTACATTTACATGTGAGTTACAATGACCAGAGGGGGTGCTGTTTTTGATTGGTGCATTGCTAAACAGCTCCCTCTCTAATTGGGTCTCTCCTGAACCTCATTACCTAATTGGCTCCGTAGGGTTCAAACTTTGGAAGTGAGGTCCATATATGGTCATGGGGAACCCCGTGTTCTTCAGACTGTTATTGCCAAGAGGCGCCTTTTGGCTCTGGTCGGATGTAGCGGCATCGCTTTGTATTTTAATACACATCGCTTGTCTCCGGCGTTTGTATTCTAATATACATCCCTTGTCTCCGGATCAAATGCCGTGCTGTTCCACAGAACTGTCTCCTAACAGTAAGCTTACGCAACTAAGCTCTGTTTGAACTAATCATGGCGTGACTTTGTCAGTGTCAAAGTAAAGGATTACATACGAACGTGTGTCATTGAAAACTGCTGTGCAACATGACAGTAAAAGCATTCATGAAATTATGGTATCGTTATTGAAATAAACGTTCATTTCTCAGTCCTCCCAATTGAACCATTTCATGAGATGATAGGCACACAGAGAGGGCCGGTAAAGAGACAGACAGGGCCGGTAAAAACTTTATGGATTTTTTGGCGGTTCACCAGCCCACCAATGCGGCGGCCCACTGGGATTTGTCCTGGTATGCCCGATGGCCAGTACACCACTGGCAGGCGTAAACATAAAATGGGTGGATATATCAAATTATGAGTTGAATTTCAGTCTAGAAATACCATGAAAATGTCACCATTAATGAATTAGTTTGTATGCAGGAAACACAGCAGCTAGAAAAGTAGAGCAGGCTGATGAGGAGACAGCGCATCTTCAGGGTTTCAGGTGAGGTCCTAATCATGAATTATAGTTTGGAATTATAGGGTGGCATCAGCATTAAATTTAGTCTTAGGATATTCAGTAAATATAACCTTTTAAAGTCAACATATTTGGTCATGAGTTTATTTTGAAAAAAATCTTACATCAGAACAAGTTGGTTTCATACGATCCTATTTACTCAATATTTAAAATTGCCCTCAAAAATAAATGGGACCCCAAGTTTAACCATATGTTTGTATGTATCTTTTTCATCAATGCATCATTTTATTACACATAGGAAACTCAGAAATCAAGTAAAGATGCCATAGGGCAGGATGAGGGAGAAGCAGCTGGACCTTCAGGGCTTCAGGTGAGGTCTTAGAATGATACTGTGATTAAACACATGCTATTATGGATTAATTGTAAATTACCAATTTACATATAATGTAAGCATGGGGGGGGGGGGGGGGGTGGGGGGGTGGTGTGTTCCTACCAATATTGACACCAAACCTACGCCCTTGAAGCATACTCTGGTTAAGAGCATAATGTCTTGAAAGTCCTGAACAATCAGTACTTTATATGTAAATTAGTATCAAAATGTTATTATCAACATGTAGTGATGCTCAATTGATATTGATCTAGAATGTATGTCCTCTCCAGTGTCCCATTTTTGTTCCCATGCCCTGATCATAGCTCACACTCACACAGTTTCCCTCATGAAACCCTCTGTAATGTAACACCACTTTCTGCCCCCTCTTTCTGCCCACACCTTCGCTCTAACGTGCTCACTATTGCGCTTCTTCACCTGCTAATTAGATGTCCTGGCCCCCGGCTCTATTGTGCTTACCAGCGATGTCTTTTAATCTGTGGTTTTAATTGACAGGCTGACGCGGCGGTGCGGGTGAGCCACAGCGGTTTGTATTCTGAGCAGGTGTACAGAGCTGCGTGATGCTAACCTCAGCCCATTCAGAAACGGGAGAGGAAGTGCAATTTCACAGTTTGGTCAAAACAGAAACAGCGTGAAAAGTCTTTCCGCGTGTAGCTGAGATCTGGTTTGGCCCATGGCTGTGCTCTCGCACCTGTCAGACACTTTAAGACGCACCTTTTTCTCCCCCCTCCAGTGTTCGGTAATCCTCGGCTGTCAGTTTAAAATGGCAACATTGTCTTCTTTTCATCTGTGTTTTGTTTTGCACCTCAGAAGGCTGATGAGATCAATTGAGCCCTGAGGTTGGATTGCAGCAGACAGAAAAAGCACATAAAACAGACAGCAGACAGGCAGATAAACATGAACCATTTTCATTATTTATTTATTCTTTGTTAAAATCTCAGCTCACTAAAATGGCTTTTAATCAAGTCCAATAGAACAACAAGAACAAGCAGTTTTATCAGACAGATACACTGTCACACTTTCTTTAGAGGGTTTCTTTATATTGTTCAATATATTATATTGTTATTGCATATTAATTAATAATATATATTAATTATAACTTATTTTAAGTAGTAAACAATAAAGGGCTGTTACATTTGCAATTTAAAAGGGTTGAATTATTTAGAATCTGCTTCTTGTGTGTTCCGATTTTCAGTGTATGTCAGGTTATAACATGAACTGAGCCTGACATGCACAATAAAAGCTGGCATGTCTGACCAGTCGTTCACACACCTTCCAATACATTACCATATTGACATTTAGCAGACGCTCTTACCCAGAGTGACTTACATCAGTTACAACAGTATCCGTTTATACAGCTGGAACTGAGGCATTTGGTGGTTATGTACCTTGCCCAAGGGTACAACAGCAGTGCCCCAGCAGGGAATCAAACCGGCAACCTTTTGATTACGAGTCCTGCTCCTTAACCTATGCTACACAGCTTCCTTATGTTGCATCACTAATTCCAACCAAACTGATTGATATTAGTGTGCGAACTGTGGGGCCATTATGTTTCACAGATGACCACCTGAATGAGTGATATCACTTCAGCCATGAATTTATAATATACCTTACAGCGGTTTGCTAAATCTGCATGTTGCCATTGTCACTTGTCTCAGCACGCCCGTGACAGTGACACACGCTGTGGCAGGCTCAACTTCTTCTCAAGTGGCAGCTTTGTGTATTTGGCTGGGGATGCTGAGCACCTCTGCAAAATGATGGTGTCCCATGCTATATGCAGACAATACCTGGCAATGATGGCATTTAACAAATTCCCTTGGCTGTGCAAATGTCTAACTAGGTTTTTACACTACGTCACATCATCACCATACATTCTGTTCTGTGTTAGTCTCTTCTTTCTTTCAGCTACATAGTATAATCAACAGCAGTATAACAGGGAATATGTGCATTAAAACATCCAGGCACTCCCAATGACAACATTTACATTTTGCTAGTTTTCTAATGTCATTGGCTTTGTAGATGACATGTTGTTTATAATTAGGAATCAGTCTAGACAACCTGATCATGTGGACAGAAAGTCCTTATGCAGCATCAGTGTCCAGAAAAAACTTTTTATTACTTGCACATGTGTCATGATGGAAGTAGTTGTTATCTAACACAATGATACAATGCCAAAAGTTACATAAAGTGGCATATTGACCTTTGATAACACTTTGCATCACTGTCTAGTACTATATGTTCTTTGATGATCTGTGATTCAATGTGGCCCAACCACAGAGGTGGAGGCGGATTGGCCTGACTCAGTGCACAACTGACAGTGCATATTTTGAGAGTTCACAGTACATTCCAAATTTGAGCAAGGCGAAGAGAGCATTGACTTTTTCATGTCGATTTCAACAATGTGCATTTCACGATAATGCATCCATTTAACTCTCCTGGGGTTTTGACCAGCTTGATGGCCTGCTGAAAAGGGACAGGGGTTATGTCTGCTGCTCATACCTCATGGCCCCTTAATCTGAATCAGAGTCTGGAGCAGAAACACGTTACAGCACATCACAAATGACCCGTGGCATTTTAAAAGCATGTTTCCACTGCCTCAGGGAATTACTGGTCACTCTGGGCAGGGACATGCAACATCATTGTGCGTCTGTGTGGTACACTGTAATACAGCTGCAAAAAGGAAAGAGCAAATT
Source organism: Megalops cyprinoides (assembly GCF_013368585.1). Classification (NCBI taxonomy): domain Eukaryota; kingdom Metazoa; phylum Chordata; class Actinopteri; order Elopiformes; family Megalopidae; genus Megalops; species Megalops cyprinoides. The sequence goes on from NC_050593.1 coordinate 5,792,938, forward strand.
CCAACCGTTTCTGTCACACCCTGTGAGGACATCACCCCAATCCGTCTGACTAAAGGGGGTGAAAGTCACAAGAGACAGGCGTGCACATTTTTGCTTTGATTGAACCCTTTGAGGTCATTTGAGCTTATTTCTTTCAATTCATTTTCAGTATCATTCTTCATGTTCACATCTCAACACACTTTTGTTTGCTTATTGTCTGTACAATGCGTAATATTAAAATTTTTCATTGCTCTAAAAGCATTATATTTATTTGCATGAAAAGAGCAGAACTGTAGACACAGAAATCATCATTTGAAGTAATTTTATTCCCGTGAATTAACTGGGAAAGCAAAAAAAAACAATGCATTAGTACAGTTCTGACAACCACTTTGATGGTATTCATCACTTAATGCATTTCCCTTCTACAAGGGACAAACTCTAATCTCTAACCATTTATTAAATAATTCCATCTTGTTCCCAAAATTTCTCATGTTCTCATGTTCAATCCTGTATTCAATCTCTTACAGCAGGTAACATTTGTCTACAGTCTTGCCTATGCTCAGCTCATGATGTTTGAAAGACAACATAAGAATAGTTTTATTTCCTCACACACATAAGGCCAAAGTTTTGGTAAGCCTACTGTACTCCTCACTGTATTACAATTGGTGGCGTGTTGTTTATTAGTTAATTATTACTGCTCTGTCCCCATGCCTTGAGGTAGATGGGCCTGGTTCAGTACCTGGATAACCAGGCTCCTATAGTATATGGGATAGTAAATGTATAACACTGTAAGTCCAATCTGCCACCTAAAGACACAGGCAACTAGCCATTACTGCCAGAGCAGGGCAAGAGTATATTGAGGGTCAGCAGGTTAACTTATTCTGTCTCACTCAAGAAAAACCTAGCTTAATTAAACTTGCTTCCTGAAACAGATCCCTAGTTCTTTAACATGAAGTGATCAGATAGAAAAGATGATCAGTATGTTTCTTGGGCTTTCCTGGAAAATAATTTAGCAGGCATACTTGGTCCAATGTGAAATGCAACGCTGGACACTGAATACATTGTTTAAAATGACAAAATAACAAATTAAAATGAAAAATTAAGTGATTTAATTTTATTCAAATCTAAGAAAATTTTAAAATGAAAAAATCATGTGTCAAGAAGTTAACCTACAACCTTAAGAACCACTGACCAGACCATAATGGTATTACACATTATTAACATTTGCAAACAATCAATAAAAATCTAAATCAGTAAACATAGGTATGCATTTCAATTCCCATTTCATTGGGAGGGGGTGGACTCCGGTTGTCTCTGGATCTCCGACAGTGTCACGTGGAACATTCAGCCTTAGTTTCAAACACAATTGGTTTTGTCATGTCAGTAAAGGTGATATTAATACAGGATGTGTTTGCTTACAATGAGACAGATCAATAGAGGGTTTTACTGCATGCCAAGCAGATGTTATTGGTTTACTACTATCTTCTATCACACAAACTGCTTCAACAGGTGTGTTGTGTTTTTTTGTTCTGTTCCAAACCTTCGCTATAACTAACTTTGGGCCACAAACATAAAGTAATAAATGTTTGTAGAGAAAACCATACTATTAGTGAATATTCCTTAAAGGGCCAGTGACAGAATTCGAGCAATCCACATGAATCAGCATTGGTCACTTATTTGTATGGCACCATCTCTATTTGAATGTTGAATTTGTTATGATTCATTGTTTATGTGAATTATATCATCTTAAAACCATAATCCCAGATGTCCATACTTATGTTCTATCCACTCCTGCTTTCAGAAGGCCTATGTAGGTCATGGATGTAACTGTCTTGAGGAACCAGTCAATGGGATACACGTGTTTGCAAACCAATCCCAGAACGGGCAATCCAAGAGCAGGCGTTGACACAAGTCACTCACCTGCTGTGTGTTGCGGGAAACATTTAAGCGCTTCCTGTTAAAGGCAAGCAAATCACCATAGAGACTAGAACTTCAGTCACAGTGTCTCACTGAACACAGCTGTCAGTTTCTAGAGGGAGAAAAAAAACACCTTTTTTAAGATCATAAAAACTCTGAAGGGCAAACACAGTTGGAAAAATGCACATATATGCAATACTGTATATGTACACTGTTGTGATGATGGATCATTATTATATATGTATAATTTTTCACTCTATTTTTGGAGGACTAAATTATGTTCCATCGACCATGTAGTCATGGAAAAGGAAATTATTGATCTGACAGAATGCTGACCAGTGTAGTCAAAGGAATGGGAATAGGTAGTTCATGGCACAATTCATGAACAAAAATAAAATGTATTGACTTATTTATTGATTCACAGAACATGCTGTGTAGCTCTCATGCATATGACTAAAAGGAATTGAAGTGGTATGCTAGAGGCTATCGCATCACAAAATAATTGCCTCAAATGCTGAAAAACACCAATATCCTCCATAGTCTGCATTCTAAAATGCAGACGCATTTTAGAATGCGTCTGCATTCTTGCTAGAGAAATTAAAAATTGCAACACATGGCTAACCAGTTAACCCCTCTGAGAAGGTCAGCCAAATCAAAGGAAATTAGCAACTGCGATAACTGTTATTATGCGATAAAGCAAAATAAAGCGAATAAACACTGATGTGTCTTATCTGATCTGTTGCTGAGTTCTGAACATTGATGTCATCCTTACCTTTCTTATCAAAATCCTCTTTTTTAATGTTTGACAGCACAAAACCTCAAGGCGAGATTGGTGAAACCTGATGTTGTCAAAAGTAGCACATATCTTCCTTTCATGAAAGGCCTGCTTTCCTTGTTTATGTCCTTGTTGTTGCAGTCAAGTGAACCTGAGCTGTCTGATTTTCCCTCAGCTGAAAGGAGGAAAAAAAAAAATTTGTGTACGACTCCTAACACTAACAAAGTCATCTGTTTGCTTCTTTGTCCTTGAAGAAATGGTTACCAAAGCAAGGTAACAGAACTACTGATGATATGGGGGATTGAGTGTAACAACTCTTCAACTGAAAGTCATATAATTCTGCCTGTGTTGAAATGCTTCTTTGAATCAGGTCATATTTTGGACTCACACGAGCAGGACTCACACGAGCTAATCACTTCAGCTCTGCTACACTTATTTATTAACCCTGCTCTTTGCTGGTTTATATTGGATTTGGTACACTTGCTTTCTTCTGTCTTGCTGAAACTGCCTTTCAGTAACAACCAGAATTGTCAGTTAAAACCCTGTGTTAAATGCTTGTATTAACATTTTATGAGATCAGTAACTTTCAATCCCTCCTTTTTCAGTGATGCGCATTATCAGTAAAATATTAATAAATGTTTAAATAATACCTGTATGTTTACAAAAACAGTTAAAGCTTTTGCTGTTATTATATGGTTAACTTTGATCCTGACACAAATGGCAGGATCAGCATCTGATCGATTGATAGCTGTTGTATTTATTGATCAACTAATATTGTGAGTCGCGAAGTGTGATTATATATATATATATATATACTGTATATATATATAACATGAAAGACATGAACTATAAAGGCCTCTACAGCATTTCTTTGAAGCTTGTTCCAGAATGACTACTTAGTCATGTAAATATATAAATATATCTATCTATGGCAATTGTCTCTGCTGTAATTTTGCTGTCACAGCTTAAATGTGCCAGAGCCCTTTTTTCTTCTTAGCACAAAAGACTTCCACTCTATGTTTCGCTCACTTATAATAATGGATGAACACATTCAAATTCTATTCAGGGAATCTGTTGACAGGAGCAAAATTCAATTACAGCACACCCTGTGTCGTCCTCCGTTCTTAAGTTGGTAATAACCATTAGCGGTCTTTACATTCAGCTTATCTCTCCTGCCTCTACATCAGCAGCCCCACAAATGGCCTCACAAAAACACCTATAGGAAGAGGCTGTTGTTGCAGGGTTCAGTCAATTAATTATAGCATCCTGTAATTAATTTACCTGCCCTCTAGGCCTGTTTTTTGTTAGGACAACTCCACAAAGTCACACGTGTTTCAGTGGAGCTCGCTTTTGCTCCTTGGCTATACTTGGATACTGCTGGAAAAAGCGCAAATCGCATTGGGGAATGGGTGAGTTTACATTTCATTACGTACAATACATTCATATAACAGATGCTTTTATCCAGGGCAACCAGCACAAGCAAACACATGCATCCATCCAAGTTAAATTAGCAATGATGTCAGACCTGGCTAACAACACTCCCAGATCAGTGAATGTGAGCAACACCACAAGCTAGCATATGCAAATCTGAAACTAGACAGCCTATGAAACTATGTGAAGTCATTAAGTACATGCAGGATTTAAGACGTGAATTATCTGGATGCACTGAAACTTTCACCACTGAACTTATCAGGGCTCGGGCAAGGACTCAGTCGCAGACCACCGTGCGTAGATTTCCGGGCAGATGTAATCCGACGAGCAGATCGTAAACAGTATACAGGCAGGGTCAAAAACCAGAGAGGCAGTCCGAGGGAAAATTCCAGGAGAGGGTAAACCGGAACAGGCAGGGTCGAACAACAGGCAGGCAGAGAGATCGGGCGAACAGTACAGAGCGGCAGGCAAAAAATCAGGTCGAAAAATGGGCAGGTCGAAAACGGAATAAAGCAACGAACAGGAAAAATTGCGGGGACGAAGACAGTCAGAAATGAACTGCTACGAACTAGCAACAGGACAGGGACACGCAGGGCAGATATAGGGCAGGGCTGACAAGAGGATGGGAAGCAGGTGTGCAGGCAGGCAGGTGAAGGCGATGAGCAATCAGATGTGTGGAGAACCGGGCGGGGAGCAGGGCAGGGCTAAAACACAAGGAAAACAAAAGCACATGGATCGGGAAAAAACAAAAACACAACAGCTAGGGGGCGGGAGCACTGACAGAACTCTGCAACCCATGATCAAAGGATCTCACTTGCCTGGATGCAGTTTATTCCATGAACTGGTGAGATGCACGATCACATCCATGCGCCCGGCCCCTGGGGTGTGACTGCTTTCTTTTCTGTAACCAAAAACTGTGTGACAGAGGGATGTGACTCATGATTTTCACCAGATGGAAGGATTGTGCAGCTTATCTGTGTCATGTCAGAGATCCCAGCCTTACCTGCAGGCCAATGAAATCATGTGTGGAACCGTTCTCCAGCACCGGCATATTTGCAGTCAGAGTACAGCCCCCTCCTCCAGTAAATTCACCCACAAACGCCATGTTTTTATGGCTTTGACTGCAGTGTGCTCTATAAACCTTTGTCAACTGTTATAAATGTGATATAAATGTCTGTTAAGAGTATGTCATACTCAGCTTATAGAGATGTTATAATGGCCACATACACTTTGATTAAATGAGACTATGGCAACCACTCTTCCATGCAGGCTTGTAGCTATTATTGAAATGATATAATGTTTTACATAAAACTGTTTGGTGTAGATTTTCTTTTTTGTTAGATTGTGGAAAACTTCATTGAAAGCTAAAATTCAGTGAGATACACTAATGTAGCTGTAGGGCTGTAGTTTCTACATTAAACTGGATCCATTTCCTGCTCAGGGTTAATTCCATAATTAGCAGCCATCTCTTCCATTTAAGCCTTATTTGAAATCCAGTGGTGTAATCTCAAATGATTTTCAGTGAAGGCTTTGATCAGAGCTAAAGCACTGTGATATCCCAGGTATAACTACCTTGACCAGGTGGAAGGAAGGGAGATGAGGTATATTAGAGTGTGGTACAATGTATCAGATCAATAAAACTTTATTGGCTGTCATGCTTTTTTTTACAACCAAATTGTCACAAAGCACTGAATTCAAGGGACAGTGAGTGACACATGCTTTATTGCTCTATTGGACCATCATGATTTTCCCAGGGGTAAAGAACGAGGCCACTACTGCTGTACCCTCTTCAAGATACTCAGCCTGAACTACCTCAGTGAATATCCAGCTTTGTAAATGGCTAACATGTAACATGAGCTATGGCACTCATGTTTAAACATAGCTTAATGACTATCAAGGCAATATTAAATTGATTTAATAATTGTAACAACAAATCATAACCAAACTGATCTTTCTTCAAGTTTGTAAATGTAAGCATCTGGCATCCAAAGCTGATAGCTGCTAGCAGCCAGAACAGGACTACCCTCTACAGAACCACGAGGACAGTCTCCCCAGGAAGCACTGCAGAGGGCTGTTTCATGGAGTACAGAGAGAAAGGAAACCGTATGGCCCTCATTCTTTTCATTTACAGCAGTAATTATGGCTGTGAAAGCAAAAATAAATCAAGCGATCAAAATAACAATTGAAATAATCTCTGCCACGGTTCTTTATATAGCTTGTGTGCACCCAAACCCCCTCCCCTCCCACCCCACCACGCACACAACTTTTAAAAAGCAATAACTATGCAAATGCTGTCAGAGATTCACAGTGGAGATTTAGAACCAAATTTCACGGCTGTTTTATTTGGTGTTCCCATTTCCCGAGTTTACTGTGATACCTGTGCCACCCTGACTGTGTTACCTATGCCATGCACACTACCTGTGCTGGCACAATGGTAAAAACGTGTCACCTTGAGACTCAGCACCATCTCTGCCATGCAAGTGACTTGGATGCCCACTATCTGTCCAATCTGTCCACTGTATCGATGACTATTTAGGGAAGTGGCTTTACAGAACATCATTGATAAATGTTTCATCATGAATCTCTCTCAGACAACACAGTAAAGGCATTTTTTGGTTGATTTTATTTCTGATTGCAACTAATTGATTCATCTGCTGCCATTCTGAGTGCTGTCTGCTTTATATCATTGTATGGCTATATACTATTTACATTACCCCTGTCAGGAGCATGGAGTCAAGATGACTCCAATGGACAGACTTTCATACAAGCAACACACACCATGGATATGTCCATAGACTTGTTTAAGGCTTACCTTTTCAGCTTGCTCTAAAAATTGTACTGATGCTACTCTGTAAGGCCTGGATTCTGTCCAATCACAGGGCGCTCTGTCATGAATGTTGGTGAACTTGAGTAAACCATAGCACCTACAAAAGAAAGGAAAGCGACAACGTCTCCTTGAAACCTTTTAAATTTTAGGCAATAATCAAGGCATTTATTTAATGAACGCAATTTATTTTACCCCAAAACATTCAACTACACAAAAGCCTGTTGGTGTCATTTAATACAAAGTCTGGCCTAGCTGCCACGGTTCTCTCATGAATTCTGTCTGTGAAAGTGGAAGGCTGACAGTCCTGGGCAGCTTCAGAACACCCAATGACCCGCCAAGTGCCTTGTGATGGAAGATCAGTTTGGTGTTGTATTTTTTTTCCACATTATTGACTTGTTGGTTTTCTTACATAATTCTCCTTGATATCAGTGTCTCTAGTATCCAGTATTCTTATTCAGTATCACTGTGTAAGACAGTGCAATTTCCTTTTACTGCTGTCTTGTCTCTTTTACTACACTGTTGTGTATATGTTTATACTTGGTAAATTACACATAAATTAAGCTTCAATAATTAACCCTTTCATATGTGACTTATTTTATGCTTTTTAGCACATGAGTTATGTTACATGGTTTGTTACGTTTTCATTAGTATTATTAAGCTTCTCAGTTTTCACCACCGCATTTGCTATACTTTTTAACATTAAATCACTGTTTCCTCAAAGCAAACGTTTTTTTTCCAATCTGGTGTTCTAATCACACTGGTTTGACCGTACACGCTAAAGGGCTAATCACATTGGTGTGACCATACGCGCTCCACCACACACCTCTCTTGAATATTGCACATTAAAACAAAGTAAAAATATTTTGGTGTGATTGGCACTTGCTTGTTCAGCATGTGGAATAATCATCTTACTGATCTAGTTTCATCGATCAGCTCCACAGTTCCACCCAAAATGATAGAGAGTATAAAATACCTCAGCGTGAACACATCCCATACATGGTTACAATAGATACAGCTGCTATGCTGATTGTAAGCCCATCTCAGTGCACATTGTGTGTGTGTGGAATTCTCTCAAAATGGCAGCCCCAGCCTTGTTCGCAAACATTTATTGAAGTTGGACTAATGATGTCTAATGAAGTTATTCATGTTTTACTAAACATTTATAACTGCTTTATTCATATTTATGTGCAAAAAAAGTTAGCAACAAGGCTGAATTCTAGAACATTAAAATTTGATCCAAAAAATTAAATCCAAAACATTAAAATTATTGCAACTCCACCATAAAATTTTCATTTGAAATTCAGTGAATTGGTGATCACTGTTGAAGAATAAAAAAAATGCTGCTTAAAATTTACATTTCAAAGTAAAGAACAAACTACCATGCAGTTGGATTGAATCAAGACTGAGGTCTGCCATAGCTTAATTTCAGGATGGCCTGCATTGTCAGGGTGCTACAGTGCAATATGCCAGTTTAAGAAGTTAGGAAAGGGGTATATAGAACTAACGAAAAATATGCACAGAGCTTGGTCCCACCTTCAGTTATAGTCATTCTACAGTATTAGTTGTCAGGTGTGCACTGTTAGCCAATTCACTGTCAGTTAGGACAATTAGGTCAATATTAGGCTTAATTCATTGAAGCTTGTGCCCTCATCGTGAACTCAATTTCTTGATGTAATTGAAGAATGTATAGAAGTTATGAGCACAGAGGTATGAAAAATGTAAGGCGTAATGTTTTTTGACAGTTACCTTTCTCGCTCACTTCTTAATTACAACGAAGGATGATGGCTTCTTAGCTCTGTGTTAGAAAACTTAGAGCTGCACAGCTAATTAATTGGTTGATTAAAAATTTTAATTTTAATAAAACAACTTGGTGTTGGCTGCTAATGGTGCATCTAATTTGCGGTGAGGAATCCTTAATTCCAATAAGTGAAAGTATCAAAAGGATACAAATCAGAAATGGGATTCAAGGGAATTCAACATCAGTATGCTGCCACGTCAGATTCTACAAGCTTTCCAAACATTCCACAGGAGGTTAAAAGAAATTTTTACATATTTGATGCAATTATAGATGTAAATGCAAAAATGTACACTATATGGCCAAAAGTATGTGGACACCTCTCCTAATTATTGAGTTCAGGTGTTTCAGCCACACCGATTGTTAACAGGTGCATAAAATCAAGCACATAGCCATGCAATCTCCATAGACAAACTCTGGAAGTAGAATGGGTTGTACTGGTGAGCTCAGCCTCACTTTAAATGTGGCACTGTCATAGGATGCCATCTTTGCCACAAGTCAGTTTGTGAAATTTCTGCCCTGCTAGATATGCCCCGGTTAACTGTAATTGCTATTATTGTCAAGTCGAAGCATCTCGGAGCAACAACTGCTCAGCCACAAAGCAGTACACCATGCAAACCTACAGAGCGGGGCCACCGAGTGCTGAAGTGCGTAGCACATAAAAACTGCCTATCCTCTGTTGAATCACTCATTACAGAGTTCCAAACTGTTTCTGGCTGCAACATCAGCACAAGAACTGTGCGTCGGGAGCTTCATGAAATGGGATTCCATGGCTGAGCAGCTGCACACAAGCCCAACACCATTATGTGCAATGCCAAGCTACTGCTGGAGTGGTGCAAAGCATGCAGCCACTGGACTCTGGGGCAGTGGAAATGCATTCTCTGGAGTAGTGAATCATGCCTCACTATCACTTCACTTCAGCATACAAAGACATTTTAGACAATTGCATGTTTACAACTTTGTGGCAACAATTTGGGGAAGGTCCTTTCCTGTTCCAGCATGACTGTGCCCCTGTGCACAAAGCAACGTCTATGTGCTTTGCCACGGCTATGTGTAGCATGGGGAACCAAGTTATGGGTTCTGCTCAATATCCTCTTTGTTTTTAACTTTACATAAACAAACAGGAGTTCTACATTAAGTATATGATTCTCTTCAAAGGAAAATCACATTGCAGTTCTTTTGAATCTGGGTCTAATTTGTGGTCATCATATTATAGTATTCAAGCAAGTATGCATGTACATATATACTATATACCATATAACCAGATGACCACCACACGTAGCAGGAGGAGATCTGTTCCATTTGAATGAATCTTGTCCTAACACCATGGTACTTGAGATTATGGAGTCCTCTTCACTCTGTTTAATGTAATTTAATTGTACTGAGGCTGTATAATGCCTTTTGGATTTCAAAGAGTCTCTGTGGAGTCACGCAAGCGTGCAGATTCATGCTTCCTGGCGGATGTACCCACATCGTTAGCCTGTCATTTCCTCTGATCCAAGAGACTTCAAACAATGCCTCTGATTGGCTTTCAGGTGCAAATCCATGCATGTAATTTAAGATGACCTGAAACATTCTGTTCCTGGCGCAATGGACCGCGAGCCTGATTTGAAGCCACACAGATCAATAAGCGCCTTTTTTTCTGATGCGTTATGCAAATATATAGCCTCTCATGCCTTTGTGAAGCACGGGAGATAGCAAGCGATTGGCTAAAGGTGATTTCACACTGACTGAGTCATGGAATGTGTCCATTACTGGAAGCTGAATAGCAATTCAAAGCAACTGGATAGCTAGTCTACAAAAAAAAAATCATTACAAAAATTGTACTCAAAAAGGAAAAATCCTTTGAGGGGGAAAATTACCCTCAAATAATGGCTACCAATGAAGTTATCTGGATGTCATTATTCAGCTCTGACTCAACAGAAATCTTCTTATACCAATGTTGTTTCGTTTTTTTTTTACACACGCCAAGTGATGATTGTAATACTTATAATTCTGTCTGTATTCCATTAAGGAATCTGAGTTTTGGGTAAGTTATCAAACACAGGCACCAGCTCTGGAGATGTGATGTGATGTTCTTGGTCATAATGTCATTTCCTGGAATGTTAAAGTGGAGCATTTACTGTAATTGATTGGTTGCATAATTTCATCCCAGATGAAATGAAAAAACAAAACAGAGAAATTTACACTTAAATTACTTAGGATACATGTGTCACACAATCTCTACATGTCATTTCACCTTGGTTTAATGACACAGAACATCACAGCAGCTGTGTGGCACAGTGGTGAGCATGGGTCGTAACCCAGAGGTTGCCAGTTCCATTTTCCATTGGGCCACTATTGTACAACCCTTGGCAAAGTCCCTAATCAAAACCACCTCAGTAAAATATCCAGCTGCACAAATGGATGTGCACAACGTGTAAAACTTGTACACTATGCAAGTGGCTCTGGATGAAAGCACCTGACAAGCGAAGGCATGGGTTAATTAATTAAGGAATGAAGGGGAAGGGCTGGAGCACGGTGCTCTGCAGAGACATCAGCCTGGCGAAGGGTCGCTGGGCAACCCAGCCGCGTCACAAGCGAGCAGCGCTTGGGGGGGAGACGGGGCGCAGGTGTCGGTCGGTGGCCCCCACAGATGGCCGAGAAATGGAAAAATCAGGGAGGGAGACGAGATCGGCCTCTCCTCCACAGGCACGATGTCAAGGGCTCTAATTAGGAACGGGCTGGCAGAGGCAGGGCTAGACGAGCCTGCAAATTGCTTGAGCTGAGGCCCCGAGTCAGCTTCCTGCAAAACTTACTAAAGCGGCCTGGCTTTTTTCTTTACTTGAAACTTTCTCAGCTCATCTCTGTGATTTGTCTCTCTCTATCTGGTTTCCTACACTTATTTTTTTTTCTCTTTTCAATGTTTTTTCCTCTGTTTCTGTCAGTTGGTGGTCAAAGGGGAAACTGTATGACAGTTACTCCCATTCATCATGAACATAAAAGCCTTTGATGTTTATTATAGACTGGTACAGATGATGTTGAAATAAAGGTTGTATTGTATTGCAAAACTGCTTTGCATCTTTATTCATCTGTCTGATGCACTCCTTTACAAACAGCTCAAAGGACAGTGTGAGGAGTGATGTGTCCGTGATTAATGTACAATGTACCAAAGGGATGTGTAAATGCAAATGGACATATGCAAGGATTCACATTGTCAAGTGAGAACTCAGATACTGATCACTTCTTCCCAAGCACCAATTTGTAAATATGTGACATTAAAATGCGGCAGCCATTTGCTTGATATAGCATTTATATTCTGACACCGGCATCTCGGGGCATGGATTGGAAGTGGCACAAAAATATGATGAAAGGAGTCAGCATTGCCTAGCCGCCAGGAACGGAACAAAAACATGGTGTGGAGGCCAAATGAGACACAACATAGCACCACTCCATCGCATTCCCAAATTAGTTAGGAGGGCACCACTGGGGGTTATTAACCACACAGCCTTCCCAAGTGGCTGGCTCTGTGTCACTGGGGTGACCCTTGAAAATGCTGCGGGCATATGAGGATTGAGGGCATGGGCCTGGGCTTTTGTTTTTGCTCAATGAGATTGGGATGTTCAAGTTGCCATAGAGACACCTGGGTGTAATTAAAAGGAGGATCCATCTCCATCCAATGCTTCTTTCCAGCACAGTGTCATGAGTTTTGAAATCCTTTACACTCTCCCCAGGGCAGCTTTCAGGAGATATGGACATTCCCCTACCAGTCAGCATTGTTAATCTCAAGGTTTGTCACTACACATCAGACAAGAAAAAAAAAACTGCAACACATGAATAGAGAGCATATTGACATTACAATGGGTTTCCTGAGCACTTTAGTTTCAATGAGCAGATATGGTCTCTGTGACCCACCACAAGCGAAGACATGTGAGGTGCAGTGCACTTAATGCTACTTTAACCTGGCCTTATTATTCACCAGAGCAGCTGGGGACTGTATAAACCACACTGAGCGGGGAGCTTTCAGAGAGAAAGTCTGCATAGAAAAAAGCCCCACACTGAAAACTATTCACAACTCCCTTTCTTTCATCTGGGCTTTGTCCTTCGTGACCTTCATAAACTAAACTGTAGATAAGAACAGGAAGCATGATGATTTCACAATGGAGTTCTTGCAGTTTGTTTGAGTCCAGAAGAAGCTCCCAGATCATTTCATGTTTGTATTCACATGGGTCTTCAGTTTCTGCATTTTGGTTAATTATTCAATGCTGTTTTCTGTTATTTCCTATAGCTTCTGTGCAAGATTAGCAATTCATAAAATATCACAGTATCCTCATTGATGTGATCCATTTTTTAATAGATTGATTTCAAAGAATCACTCATTTATTTTGTGATGATATAAGTGAAAGGATAAAAAAAGAGATCTGTTCATTCAGGATCTTTAAAAAATATGGGAGGTTCCCTGGGGTTCCCACCAGTCTGTCAACTTTTCCACTACGAGCTGCCAAAACAAATTCCTCTTCCACCATTTTCAACAGATGCTCACAAAGTAATCCAGAAAATTCCTGGTCGTTGATTTTAATGCCTTCAAATAAACCCCCATCAATTAAAAACATCTGTACAATGACAGCATGGAGCTCAGTTTCCATTAAAGAATAGCTTTTGCTTTTTATTTTTGCCATCTCCTGGATGCACAGACTACCCCAGCTCAGTGGAGGAGGGCTCAGTTTAAAATGCAAGCAAGCCATTGTTTATGAACTCTTGTCTTTTTTTATTTTCTCCATGGAAAGGACTGAGTTGATAAACAAATAATTTAGAATGAAATGGCAGATGGTCTGGCTCCCAGATGATTAAAACAAAAAACAAAAAACAAAAGATAACACTTTAAAACTCACTGGTGCAAAGCGATAGCTTTTTTTTTGGAAAGGAAATTAAAAGGCTTTGCGTTAAAAAAATGAATTGTAGGTGTTCGAAAGTGAACCTTGCTCTGAGCAAAAGGCAAGCCAGCAGACACAACCTATACATCACATGGAGCCAAAGGCATGTGAATGATTAGTTCAATGGAATAAAATGAATGTAATTTAATACCGCTGAATCCATTTGGCTTACAGTACGCGCCTTCTAAACTGGCCCTAAAATGAGATGAATTTCAGTGTTTAACAAAAATTAATTATCTCCTTTTGTCACCATAATTATCAAGATTCACAGATGTTTACTCAAATTGCCAGTTATGTACCACTGTTGTACTCCATTCTGGTGCCTCAGAAATGTACGGTGAATGGAATCAGAATACTAAGGATGATAATTGTCTTTCGCGTGGCTTTTAGGCCTTCAGTTGAAAGCTACAGGACCATGCCACATGTTGAGGGGAAATGACAAGCCTATTCATAGTTACATTTATTTATGACAGGTGTATGGGGTTATAGAATGCTTATAATTTGAATGTAATTGCATGGCATGGGTGAGGAACAAGTGATTATGACCCAGCATTACAGCTGAAGGAAGGCAGTGTAATGAATAGAACTGATGCATTTTTTTAAACTTTATTGTCAATTTGTGGGGCTATTTTATACCACAATAAGCTAACACACAACCTTACTGGCACAGTATTTAAAGAGGAATGGTAATGTATTAGTATCAAGTAAAAGAAAGAAACTAACTATTTAAAACACAACACATCAAAGATTATTTGAACAAGCCTAATAACCTGCTGATGGCATTTTAAAAAATAAATCTATCTATAACATTATATAATACCATCATCAATCTGATCTGTTGTAGAAAACTTGTTGTATAAAGAGAAACCAAAACAAAGGTTTATGTATTTAATGGGGACACTGAAGAAA